>NC_051179.1:41571053-41932720 GCF_013339695.2 Rhipicephalus sanguineus | reverse complement strand
GAAGAGCTCTCACTGTTCTATAGTCACTGAAATGCGGGAAAATGTTTTGCAATTTGTGGCATCTTATCTGTGTACCAGTGCTGAGGTTCAGGGGCGGTATTCTGTAAGTGTCCACTAAATGGACTGCCTGTTTTAGCGCGCACCAATTTGATATAGGTGGTAGCCATGTTCACTATTGGTGTCGGCCTGCTCGCTCTCAAGATTTAGCCAGTCGGAGCGTGCTGAAATGAACGGTCCACTTAGTGGACATCTGGAGAACATCACCACTCGTGTAAAATTTCTTTCGAAGTAGAAGCCCGGCCTTCATTTTTTCCTTCTTGAACTCAACATCTCTCAACGAAATTTACAAACGTAGAGTTTTGAAATATTACCTTATCAGTGTAAACTTACTAAGCTTTGCTTAAACTTTACTATCGCAAATGCCCGTGTTGTTTTTATTTTTTCTTCCTTGCTACCAGAAGACAGAATTGGCAAAAACACGACAAAAACATGAATGTGTAAACCATGATCTGAGGGGGATATAGGTACATAGTAATACCTGGGCATACATTTAGCCTGTTTTTGTCTTTTAGAAATTGACCAAGGCCTCTTCGGTCGAAGAAAGAGACTGCGTCCTGCTGGCATATGTTGACAATGATCTGCTGGGCTTCATTGAGAGGTCTCCTGACTACTGCGTAAGCAAACTTTGTATACTTGGAGGCATTTTGTCACTGTACACTGTCAGAGTTAAGTGTCGCTAACTGTAGCCCTCTTAATTGTTGGGTTGCTGCTTCCCTAATGACGAAACTTTGAAAATGGCACGGAGTTTTGAGAGTCCGTTGCGTCACACCTCTATTAGGTCCTACAAATGTAATTGATAATTTGTCATTCTAAAATTATAACATTACTTTCTTTCTGGAGCTCTTCGTACATTCAGTGTTGCATACCTGGCTTCCTCATTATCTAAGTGATATGTTATGCAATAACAAAAAGAACATGTCTTGCTTTATGAATATATATATTTTCTCTCTCTTTCTTTCCAGAACCGTATCTTGCACATAATCAAATCACCAAACTTGGGGTTACAGCAGAGCTTTGTGAGGTTCTTGAATACGATGGCTGCCTTTCGATTAGGTGAAATACTGTTTTTTAATCTCTACTAGAATAGCAGATATCTGCTGTCTAATCTATGCTGCTGTTGTTGCCCTTTCTTAATTTCTCAACATTAAGGGGAAGTGAACTTGAACAGATCACCCAGGTGGATTTGAATTGAGTAGTCCATGGGAATAGTACAATAGGTGCAACAGGAAAGCTAATCACAGTTCTGGGAAGCAGGATTATATAATGAAGGCTGGCTGACACAGCTGGGGCAGGTTTGATAATGATATTAGGGTCTTTCATTATCACTGAAAGACTGGTGATATCAAATGGGGAAAAAATATGTACAGTTCAGTTGTATAGCTAAGTAAGCTTGTCATAGTGACATAATATTTCTCTTTAGTCACTCATTCATATCATCTTGACATGTAAGCCAGATATGCTACAAACATACCTCTCCATACAGCTAAGTGATGCAGCTTTTTAGCTGATATTTTTCTGTAGGATTTGATCCTAATTTTATCAGCAGAACTAAGCAAATTTTGTGTTAATATTAGGGGTGTGCGAATATTCGAAATTTCGAATATTTTTCGAATAGTGTTTGCTATTCGATTCGATTCGCACTGAAATTTTACTATTCGAACTATTCGAACTTCCCAAAGACAAATGCAGTCAACGTCTGGTTATGGTGGCTAGAGGGGAAAGTGTGACGGGCGAGAGCGGAGGGTTGTACGAATTCCCAATGAAAGATGGCGGTCACACCAGGTGGCGCTAGCTGTGCTGTAGGTGCTTGCGGCCATGCTTACGGCGGCATTTGCCTGCTTTGCGTATGGCCGCTAGACGTTAGTTTCACTTGTTTCTAATAATCGCTTATACCCCGCGCCCGTGTTGTTAAAGGCGCTACGTGTTTGTTTCGCTAAGAAGCATGTGTTGCAAGTTCTTAGCGGTGTCAAGCAAGAGGAAAAAAAAAGAAAACCAAGAATGCTTTTAAACCAGACGGAACTGGCGTGCCTCCATGTTTTCATATTTAAATGTGTCTTAATATCGGTTTGCTTCGACATGTTTAATCTGCTACAGTGTGCAAAAACTGGGCTAGTTGGTTGATTTTCATGGTAAAAGCAGCACAAAAAGACGACAACACGAGAAGAACGACACAGGACAGGCGCCGAACTGTGTCATTCTTATTATCATATTCCTTTTGCGCTGCTTTTACCATATCTATAGTCTGCTTCAGTTGAACTAAACCACTTGCTCGGCTGCATAGCTCAGCTGACTTTAAAGTGTTCTTTCCTCTTGGTCAAGTTTAAACTGTTTACAATCGTTCATAGCGAGTATACTGGCTGCAGTGCAGCGCGTTTTTTTTTTCTCTCTTAGTCCGCACCCACCTCCCCCCCCCCTCCATTTCCTCTGTATTGTAGGGGGTTCTCTTGAGCGCGAAATGTTCAAAGCATTTACATTTTCCGGCTACTTTTCCTTGAGAAAATTCAAGTGGAGATTGGAATGCTGCAGCCGGAGGCTTTGTTACTGAGCATTTTATCTTATTATTTTAGCGATAGTTCTATCTATGCAAGGACCAATAATTTCTGTTAACTTACGGCTTTAGATGCATACTAAATACATGCAAGGACATGTTTAATTATCACACATTTGTCATCCCATAATTATGTCAAGCATTTGTTATCACATACTCCCCTATCACGTTAAGAGGTCAAATTACTTGACCCTCCTCAACTTCAAGTTTTTGGCGCTCCCTTTGGACACTCCTGTCTGCTTTTCTTTTTTTGGTAAATTACTTCGCGGTGCGTTCGGAAACACCGTAGGCACAGCGTCTTCTGACAAACGCGGGGTATCTCAAACAACATCACCGTTTATAATGTGTTGGTATGTCCTTCCGATGAAACTCACGTCAAAGTGCCGCTCGCAAACAGCGCTGTCTCTCGTCAGCTCTTTGTCAGTCCACTTAATATTCCGAGCTCATTGCTCTCGCCTCGAGAGACCATTCGGGGCTTTAAAGATCGAAAGTTTCTCCGAGCACGATCTATACCCGCCTTTACAGCCAGGGACGAAGCATGTACTTGCGCGATTTGACGGCATGGTTCGCAGAACACGTGGGTACAGTGGCGGGTAAACAAACGACGACAGCGAAGGCAAGGCATCCGAACAAGGTGACGGCACAGCACAGAGAGAACGAACGAGTCCAGACGAGTCAAAGCAAGCGCGGCGAGCGCGAGCACGATGGATGGATGGATGCTATGAGCGTCCCCTTTAAAACGGGGCGGTGACATGTCTGCCACCAGGCTCGAAGAAAAAAAAAATAAAAATAAAAAATAAAAAAACGCTTCCTTGTTTCATGTTGGCCTAATACCTTATCTACATTGATTAAATCTATGTTATTATACCAAAAAATATAAATTCACGGTCCATCTCTCTGCCTCTTAAGGCAGAATGACCTTATTTTTCCCCCATTATTTATTTTTGTTCTTTATCTCTACTTTTCTGCCACCAATACTCTAACCGTCTCTTACTTATTTCTATCGCGGACGTGTTCAGCTTTCCATTGTTGTCCCTAAAACCCAAGGCTTCATGTAGACTCGTGCCCACACGTATACCTGGGTGAATATCGCCACATTCAATCAGTACATGTTCCATCGTTTCCTTAGTTCCCCCGCAGCATGTACATTGTTCTTCTTCGTTACTAAATCTCGCTTTATAACTACGCGTTCTAAGGCAGCCCGACCTTGCTTCAAACAGTAAAGCGCTTCCCCTTGAATTATCATAAAACCTTTCCCTCCTTATTTCGTTTTTTCCTTTTCGGTAGTTACTCAGAGCCGGCTTCTTTTCCATCGCTGTCATCCAATAAGTCCTCTCCGCCTCTCTGACCTTCCGCTTAATGCTCCTTGTTGCCATATCGCCCGCACTGCCAGCCGTATATTTACTGGTGAGCCTCCTAGTTCTTTTTCTCCACTGCGTGTCAACGCTTTTTCTATACAAATACCTGAAAACCTTCTCTGCCCATCTACTCTCCTTCATTTTCCTCAGCCTCTCTTCGAATCTCATTTTGCTCTGCGCTTCCCTCACTTCAAAGCCTGTCCATCCCATATCACCCTTTACCGCCTCATTTGTCGTCTTCCCGTGAGCGCCCAACGCGAGGCGGCCCACCGTCCTTTGATTTACATCCATTCCTGATTGCACCTCTGACTTCATGCACACCACTGAGTTCCCAAATGTAAGCCCCGGAACCATCACACCCTTCCACAGCCCTCGAAGCACCTCGTACCTATTGTATCCCCATAAAGCTCTGTGCTTCATAATTGCAGCATTCCTCTTTCCCTTTGCTACCGATGCTTTCTCTTGTACCTCCATATATCTATCCCCCTCATTTACCCATACTCCGAGGTACTTGTACTCGTTTACCCTCGGTATTTTTTGGCCCTGTATTAATACCCTATGGTCTCCGTGATCATTGAATACCATCAATCCACATTTTGTTGCACTAAATCCTAGTCCTAGAGCCTCACACTCCCTTCCGCATATATCTGCCAGTCGCTGTATATCATCTTGACTGTCCGCAAATAAGACAATATCATCAGCATAAAATAGACCTGGAAGCTTCTGCTCAACCATCGCTCCGACCTGTTTGTGTGACAAATTAAATCCAATGTTGCTACCTTCTAGCGCTTTTTCCATCCTCGCCATGTACAGCATGAATAACAGCGGGGACAAAGGGCATCCCTGTCTCAGCCCCTTGCTAATTTCAACGCTGTCCTTGCTACTTATTCCTTCCCATTCTATACAAACTGTATTTCCTCGGTATATTTCCCTCAAAAGCTGTACACAGTCGTCACCTATGCCCACTTCCTTCAATATATCCCACAAAATTTCCTGATTAACGTTGTCATACGCCCCGGTGATATCTAGATAAGCTACGTATAAGGGCCTGTTTTCTATTTTAGATATTTCTATACACTGGGTAAGAACAAACAGATTATCGTCTAACCGCCTGTCGATTCGAAATCCATTCTGAAGTTCTCCCAAAATATCATTTTGTTCTACCCACGCTTCTATTTTTAATTTTACTGCCTGCATCGCCAACCTGTATAGCACCGATGTAATTGTTAGCGGTCTATACGAGCGAATGTTATCCTTTTCTCCCTTGCCTTTATAGATTAAGTTCATTCTACTTTTTCTCCAACTGTCTGGTATTTCCCTCTCCTGTAAGCACTTTTCTACGGCTTTCAGCAGTGCTTCTTTAGTGTTATGCCCGAGTTCGTTAATGAGGCTGACGGGAACCCCATCTAAGCCCGGAGTAGTGCGCTTAGGAATTTTTCCTTCGGCCTTCTTCCAATTGAAATTCTCTAGTACTACATCTTCGTCGGTTGCACTCCTTTGCGTACTTTTACTCACCGGGGGAATCCCCTGGGGGACCTTTTTAAACGAATCGGCTGTTATCTTTCGGATGTAACCTAGCGCTTCATATCCTTCCAATTTATTTCCTCCTTCATCTACCATATGTTGTTGCATTGTGACAGACTTCCTACCCAGCGCTTTTAGGTGGCTCCAAAATATCCTAGGCGCGGCCTTCTTCTTTTCGCGAATCTCTGTCATCCAGCGTTCACTTTCACCTTTAATTTTTGCCTCGACTAATTTCTGCACAAGGGATTTTTGCTCTAAATATATTTCCCATATTTGGTTGACTTCGTCCTGTGGCCGCTTCTCCTTTTTTGCCTGTCTGTGCTCCCGTGATGCCTGACGTCGCATATCGATCGCTTCCTGGATTTCTTTGTTCCACCAACTTTTTGGCTTTTTCTTTCCTTTCCAACAAATAGTTTTCTTCTCTATTTCCATTTCTTTCGTGATTACATGTAGCAGCTCACTATACTTCCAGTCTTTGCCTGGTAGTTCGTCTACTTTTTCCTCGACTCTTGCGGCTATATTTGTTATTTGTTTGTCATTTAGATACGAGCTGCCAAACTTTGATTCTATGTTCTTATTTTCAGTTTTATATCCCATTTGTAATATTATGCGTTTATGATCACTACCCAAGCTGTTAATGCCTTCTTCGTCTATTCTCATCTCTCTAAGTTTGTCATATATTCCTCCTGTCATGAGACAGTAATCAATGCTCGATTGCCTGTTTCTGACTTCCCACGTGATCTGCCCCTTGACTACTACTACACCAGCGCCCCTTGCGGCGGCCAGAACTTTCATTGCGTTCCGCGCATCGCTCTCCCACGGCGGGGATACAGCGCCCGTCACACTTCCCCATCTAGCCACCATAGTCTGGTTGAAAGTGACCCCTTCAGATTTTTAATATGCTTCACCTCATTACACTCTCGTACTGCGGCAAAGCTGCCTTTCAAGCTCCGTTGCGGTCGAACTTGGAACCATGAGACAGTCAACGTCAGTTTAAAAGTGATCCCTAGATTTTCAATATGCTTCACCTTATTGCACCCCCGTATTGCGGCAAAGCTGCCTTTCAAGCTCCGCTACAGTCGCAAATGTATTAACTCAAGAAAACGCTGGTTCCAATATGGAGATGAAAGATGTGGCAGAGTTGGGGGCTCAATTAATGCTGTTTTGGACCAGAAATTTGGGCAGGAAGTCCGAAAAATCGGACGCCGAAGCTTTTTAGCATCCAAAATTTCAGATGTTCTCATATATTGACGTCTACGAGGCAGATTTGGAACTCCGGACTTGAAGGGAGCACACCCTTGTCCGCCACATCAGTTGGGCTTCCACAGAAGTTGAAAGAGGAGGAGAGGCTGAGGAAATGGCATTCCTGCCTATCACGTGTAAAGTGTTGTAGGCAACACTTTGGTTGCACCAAATCATGTACATAAATACAATTCGGCCTCTACATTGCCTCACTCTTGATAAGAAAGACAACTATGAAATATGACCCCACCAGCGCTTCATCAACCTAGCGAAAAGAAACACTTTCATGTTGCTATCTCACAGGAACATACTTAGGGATTCTCTGCAACTTTTTCTGTAATTTCACTTCGAATTATTCGAAAAATCTTTGAGAAATATTCGAAAATTATTCGAAAATATTCGATTCGATTCGCACTCAATCTTTATTATTCGAATTCGCTTCGCACCCAAAATTTGGTATTCGCACAGCTCTAGTTAATATCTTTATGGATAGCGACAGTACCAAACGCTGCTTTTGTATTGCTGAGTCTAATTCTCATTCTTTTATGTACAGGACGTAATTACTTGGCCAAGAATCTCCAGCTTGTTGCGGTGCTTACGGACACCCTCGTTTTCGACCGAGTCACGAACCCCAGAACGCTGGACATGATTCTGGGCGTACTGCAGAAACTGAGTCTGAGGTAACGTATGAGCCCGAGGCAGTGAGAGCTTTTCGTTTGCCCTCATCCTTGACAGATTCGAGAAATTTTTGTGGCATTCGATTCGTGAGGCAATAAACTTTGACACTGAGGTCATTCGATGATTACTTGGAAAACTGTTCATGACCCCTTTAAGGACACACTTCATAAAAATGTGTCCACATTGAGTTACTGACTCTATGTTTTACAGACGACAGCAGAAGGACATCATGATCAGCCATGGCATTTTGGAGTGGGTGGTGCGCACCTTGCAAGAAAGCGAGGAGGTCGGGATGTCGGAGTACGGCCTCGAGTATATCACCGCACTGTTCATGAACTTGTGCCTGCAGAAATCAGGCAAGTTTCATCCTCAATGGGTTTATTAAATTGTTTTTGTCTACGCTGTGTGCTTTATTGATGCTGGAATCATGTGGAGATGATCGTGTTTCAGTCCACTTTATACAATGATGTGTTGGGATGCGGATTGCGAAGAAGAAACAGAAAGAGAGATGACTTGTCAGTGGGAGTCACAGCTAGACAACTCGTTATACGATGCATTCACTTAGTGTACACTGTGCTCTCACTTGGATGATGTGGCCTGATCGTGGCCGCTACAAAACCATTTAGCACTTGTATCTTTTTAATTTCTTTTTTTTGTGTGTGTGTGTGTGCATTGGCAAAGAACTGCTGTCGTCTGCAATCCTAACAGCTGTGAGAAAGACTTCATCGAGTTACATGAACTGACGTTTCTATTTGCTGAGATAAAAATTCAATCACGTGAGCAGCATCAGTATGAACGTGTAGGCAAATGGGTACAGCAGATTGCTCTGCTTGTTGTAATTAGTTTGGTGTTCTTGCACACAACAATGGTTCTCCATTCAATCAAGTAAACAGGGTCAATATGAATGCCATAGGCATTATATTAGCTTCCACACTAAACAAAGTACAAGATGCAGCATGGAATGAGAAAGAGTTATTCCACATTGTTAGCCTAAATGCAGATGGTCAGAGCCCCACTACACCACTAGGTTAAGAATTCATTGTGTAGCATGTAAAACTAAAGCACTGCATAACATTTCTCTGCAGAAAGCTACTATCCATCTTCGTGCTACATATATATCCTGTGCCTGAATGGGAACATAGAGATTCACACTGGCTTGAAGCCCTGAATTGTGTGCTCCTGCCTTGCTAGAATACCTTGCCTTCAAATGCCAAAAATTTGTCATTGCAACTCATACATACCATTAGTATTGCTCACTTTAAAATGGTATTTTCATTTCTTGAGTGAAACCCATGTTTCCTTAATGTTTTTTACGACTTCACATGTAGTCCTTTGCTTGTATTAACTACTATTTGTGCAAATCGTTGAGCAGACTATTTTAAGTGAATGACTGATAACAAGGCCTTCATAACTTGTTGCCCCCCCCCCCTCCCCCGTTCACCATTTTTTGTTGTGGTGATGTTGCCAAAGTGTGTCTGTCCTGGCTTTGCAGCTAAGCAACACTGCAGGAAAATGAGCACCTCTGTGATAGACATTGTGAAGAAGCTGCTTGAACACAGGAACGCAGAGGTATTGTGGTAAACATTCGAGCAGATGGCTTGCTTTGGCAGAAAATGTTTTGTGTTTTGTTAGTGCTACAGATGCTGCCACCTCAAGCACACACCGCTGTTGGCATGAACACTTCTTTGGTTTTTTGTTATCACTGCATGCAATCATGCTATGTTAAGGTAAGCATACAACACTGAGGTATTACCCTGAAAAAAAAAAAAATGAAAGAAAGCATAAAGACAAGAAACAGGGAAAAAAAGAAGGCGCATCAAAGCATTGAACAGCGCTTTGTTGTGTCAGCACTTCTATGTATTATTTCTTTTGCACTTTGCGTCACATCTTTGCACAGCATTTTCACAACAAGCAACTTACTGAACAGCCCAAGGGAACACAATTCTAAGCCCTTAAGGCATGTGCACTCTTGTGTCACTAGTGCTCAGCACTGGGTGGTGAAGTAAATGCTTCGACAAGACAGCACATTTTTATTTCTGTTGCAGCCATCCACTGCATTTTGTGAACGAATCGGATAGTCGCATAAGCTGAAATCATTCTCACACCTCTTCCAGATTGTGCCTTACTTGAATGGTGCGCTGTACAGTCTGTTGTGTGATCCGGAATTTCGAAGCATCGCTGTTCAAATGGTGCGTATTTCTTGTCACATCTAGTTACTGTCACCGGGGGGCTCCTAGATCAGTTACCAATTTTTTGAGGAGTTGATTCTGTTTCAAATGTTGCTGAATTCCTGCATACAATGACTGCTACAGTGCAACGGACATGCGCAAACAAGCGAACCTGGCAACTTTGTCCTGATGACGTCGTGTTGCTTCCATGAAGTTTTTCTTTTAGTTGTTTAAAATCAATAAAGATGACTATATTGATCTGCCTGGCCATCGCTCTTGTAGGACAAACCACGATAAATGCATCCGGCCATTCAGTACGCATTGCAATAAGTTTAAATATTCCTATTCCCCTCGTGCTCTGAACGCTCGGAAGACACTACCAAGCGAAGTTGCAAATAGTCAAAATCTAGATCAGTTTTGTTGATTTGTTGATCAGCTAATGGAGCCGGTATAACTACTTTGTGTGTTGTAAAAGTGCAGAAAGTATCTTGTAGTAGTGCTGTATTGTACTCTTTGTGTTTATACATCTCTTTCCACATGTACAGCATGTGATTTCTAATGGTAGACTTGTTTTTCTCGTGTACGCAAAATGTAACAATGTAGGTATATACTATTGATGTACTTGCTATTGAAAAAGTGTTCCAGTCGTCATCGCGTAGCCCCATTTGTTTTTCTGGGAACTTGTACCTTATTAGATGCCTGTGATGATGTGTGCCCTCTCCCTGTATAGGTCTGTAGAAGATGTACAGTGTTGATAAATAAATAAATAGTAATGAATTCAGCCAAAGTGAAATCATTTCGATTGGCCTTTAATGCACTGGCGAACTGATTCTAGTACTATATTCTTTCTTGACTTTTCTTTGCTGGACTTTTATACCAGGGTCTGGAAGGAAGCTTGCAGAAGGCAAAGGCCCACTCATCTGCTGATGTGCAACATCAGCTGGACCAAGTTTGCGGGAGGCTCCTTTCTTCAGGTGTGTGCCCGATAGTAGTACCGCTGGCCAAAGTCATGCGACCTATTGCTTCTGAGATGTGTGAATTAACGTTAGTTTGATCGCCCGAGCGGCCACTTGAGGTTGTTGTGGAACGAGGCTTCAGCTCAAAGCCCAACTGCTATTTTCCTATTTAAGTACTCATATAATGCAGAAATAGCTTTCGCTTAAGAAGCACTGGACCAATTTGAGTGTTTTTCTTTTTTCATGTGGGTGAGAAAAGTACTGTAATAAGTGTTAGAAGCAGGATCTTAATTTAGAGTCTCGTGTTCTTTACAGAAACTGCAAGACTCAGTAAGTTTCAGAGAATTTAAACATGATGTTTATATACCATCTGGGGTTTTACATGGAGGCATGCCATAGTGGGGGGCTCCGGAAATTTTGAAACTTAAGGTTTACCAACAGGTATCAGTATATGCATCAAAGATAGATGATGCCTCAGCAACTTAAACAAACCCCTCCCTTCCCACAAACTCTTCTAACACCTTTCCCTGGAGAAGCCAGGTACTCCATTGCCACCACTCCACTCGCACACGCTTTAGCAACGCCCTCCCCCCCCCCCCCCCCCCCCCCCCCAAAAAAAAAAGAGATTGCTGGGAAGACTCTTTTGATCACGGTACGGTGAACTGACTCTGTTAAAATGGACAAATGTGAAGCACGAGTTGATAACATGCATCAAATCGTTACGGCATTTCTTTTTTAGCATTTTACTCAAGTTCTGCTAACAATTTAGTGATGCATCTTAATGCAACGGGAAATATATCACGCTTATGTGCACTCTAGATATATTATTGAGGTATTCTACAGAATTGTGGTATTCTTTCTAATGGCCGACTTGCAGATTCGTAAACATGATACGTCATGTTTTTTCATGAATTACGAGAGCTTTTAGAAAAAATGGTGTAAACTTAAGGTTCACTTCTCGCATTGACAAGGTTTTAGTTCCTTCTTTGATACGCAATAACATTCGTCATCGAAATCAGTTCCTTGGTTGCTGAAATGAGTGTATTTCTGCATCCCCATATGTTTAGACATACTAGTAGCCACTCTTGCAAACTTCTGCCGAAAATCTTTTTTTTTCTTCTTGCATTTTTCTGCAGGAGTACCCAGAAGACTGAGCGCTTACATTTTTTCATTTTTTCTTGGAACCACAAATCCTAACATGCTTTAATTGTGCTTTATTTTATTGTTTCGTTTTACTTTCTAGACGCAATTGTCGATGAAGGCATTGTTGATTCTCTGAGCGAGGATGACGATGATGACGAGGTAATTCTTTACATTTCACTACTATGCTAGTATATTTAACATAATGAACGGAGTATTTACGTCTTTAGCGCAAGCGCTTTTATGTGCCTCAGTGAGTGAATAATAGCATTCTCAACAGCAATAAGCATAGACATTGTGGGGTGTAGTGTGTTGTGTGGTGCTGTAAAAATAAACATTTTATGAAGTCAGCAACATTCTTGGCCCCAATCACTTGACGTTAGCCGAGAAATCTTGTATGTAGAATGCACATCTGCCCATAGTCTGGAAGAACCTAGGTAAACACAGCACAAACGAAACGAAACACAAGGAAGACACGGGACAGAGTGCTATGTCCAGCACTCTGTCCCGTGTCTTTCTCGTGTTTCGTTTCGTTTGTGCTGTTGTTACCTATGAACTATGCATCACAAACTAGCCTGCCAGCAAATGTTACTGAAAGAACCTAATGTTTTTATTGATGAACGTAAATGTGAACAAACTATGTGCATGAGCAGTCCAATGTGTTTATTCTGTGCTGATGGGTATTTGTGCTCTGGACAGGATTCACAGGAGGAATCGGAGCCGGAGCCAGAACTTGACATGGACGACATTGTGCAAGCATTGCCTCACCAGATGTATGGCGATCAGCTCTTGAAGGTGTTCTATGAAGAAGTATGTGGCTTTTCATTGACCCTATTTTTATTATTTGAAATACTTGACTATTAAAATATTATGTGTTTGTTGTAATATTTCAACACTAGTCAACTAAAGTTTAAAGCAATTGTGGGAATGTTGCTGAGAACCATGCAGTGGGCAGTGGGATAAAAAAAATTTACAGGCATGATGCTGAGAGATGGGACTGTAACACAGTTTAGCCATTTCCAAACATTAACATCCACGCTTTCGTAGTCAGCTGGTTCAAAGTGAAGTGTAAAAGGCGTGTTATATCTTATTCAGGTTTTTGGCTTCAAAATGTGCAGTTTTGACTTCAGAATGAACGTGTTGGAAAAGGTATTTTGTCGGAATATGAGCGGCTTATGCAATTTTGAATGCAGTTTTCAATTCTTCTCATGCAACAAACCAATTTCAGGAGAACCAGGACACTGTTTCGCAACGAGCATTGACAGTATCAAGGTAAGTGCTTATCTAAACGTAATGACTTTTCGTGTTTGTGCACAGATGGTAAAAAAATTTGGTGCATTCACCAGTCACGGTGGTATAAGGCTTAGCATGATGATGATGATGATGCAAACTTTATTGGGGTCCAGAGAAGACGCAGGGGAGACCCCACACCACCCGGCTAGTCATGATTGAATGTCGCGATGGAAGTGGTTGTGTCCTGTGTACTCAGCCGTTCATATAGCAGACATATTGAACTCATGACTGGTACATTACGTTAACGATTCATTAAAAAGGGCAGCATACAGTCACTACAATCTGCCAGTAATAACCTAAGGTTTTGTAACCTAGAAGTTAATGAAGAATCTTTAGGAGAAGCTCAGTTCCGCAATATAAACAGTGGAACCAAAAATCATAGACCTGACATTAAAGAGGCAGGAAGACGACAATGTAGATAGGAGAGCAAATGTGGATGTGTGATGTTCTAATAGTGAATAAAAGCCACAAATAGAGTTTGGCAAGCCATGTAATGCACAGGACAGATAAAGAGTGGTTTATTAATTAATTAGAGGAACCGAATAGGTGCCAATGGAAGGAAAGTGCAGTTGAGGTTGGTAAAGAAATCATTGGTGTAATGAAATCAGGAAATTGGCATGTGTAAGCTAGAGGTGGCTTCTCAAGAAAGGGTTATCATTTCTGGATGTAAGATGCGTTCACCTTCCGGTGGACGCTTATTAGAATGATTATTCACAGCTGTTTGGAAGCCAATACGATGAGGAATATGATTAAAATGTCTATTATTTGTTTACATTTAGCAGCTGTAGTGCAGCTTTTTTATTAATTGTTTTCTTGCCGGCCATTTGTTCAGAAAAAGTCCCTGCCATAGTTTGTGAGTATTATGCTACCTGCACACACACTTGCATGCATTCATGCCTTTCTTTCCTTCTTTCTTTCTTTCTTGCTTTCTCTCTCTTCTCTTCATTCACTGCTTCTGGCTTTTTGCAATGTGTGGTTGATTCTGCTCACATGTGATAGGTATCTCTTGACACCATGATTGTTGGACAACTTCTCTTCTTTCTTGCTCCCTAGTAGGCTCGAAGAATCGTCCCCCTACCAATCTTTAGAAGAGACAACAGTGAATGCTCCTGAGACGTCCCAGTCTGACGAAATAGACTGCTCCCAGGCAACTCAACCTGAAGCTGTTGGTAAGAGCTTAACTTGTGCAGTATTGACTGGAAGAGGAGGGTAAAGTTTTAAAGCCAGTTTTTCGTTTAGCACACGACTACAGGGGAATGGACCAAAGACTCATTCCTTTGTTTGCCACAACCTAATGAAATGAACAGACAATGAAGCCAGGGAAAGTATGGGGGACATTGTTTGTGGTCTTCTAACTGTAGTGTAGTAATTGTGATACACAGTAAGTGTAAAGAAATTAAAGTGGACAAAAAGTCAACTTGCCGCCAGTAGGGACGGAGCCTACAACCTTCAGATCGCGCGTCCAATGCTCTACCGATTGAGCTACAGCGGCAGTCATCCTCCCGTCCACTTTATTGTGTATTTCTGTGATGCCTGTGATGGCTGCACCTTTCATAGCATGTGAATTGCTTTGGCATGCTAAAACGTACAGTTTGATTTGACTAGATATAACCTTTGTGGAAATGAACTGATCTACCCCAACTTATGCTGCTTGTTATACAGTATAGACCGCTTATAACGTAAGTCGCCGGAGTCGCGAATATCCGCACTATAAGCGGTACCGCACTATAACCAAAACAACCTTTTCAAAGGCTGCACTTGCGCAAAACGTGTTGAGCATGTAGCCTCGCGTGTCCGATAATCGACATATGCGGTTTGGGGCGCTTACAACCACTTAAATCTCCGAATGCATGTTCAAAAATTAACCGCCAAAGACCCGCATTGCCAACGAAATGAACACGGGGGAAAAAGCAAACAAAACAAAGTGCCATCGCGGAAATTCGCCGACTACGTTTCAGGCCACCTTGAGGTATGCGCATTACACAGAAACCATGTCGAATCGCGACCGAAATTTCACGTGCTGAGCGCGGTACCGATCGTTCGATTTCACGGGCGCGCACGCGATGTCCAAGACATTGCAATCGAATCCGGAACCACCATTCGAGAGTCGCTTGTGCCAACCATGCTCTCGTTTTCCTTAACGATATGATTCCCTTCCCTTCAGGTGCAGCCATCGCAAAAAGTTTCGTTGATTCCGCACCAAGCAGCAACTTTTATCGCCCGCGACCGCTACCGAAAAGCAACCAAGGCTGATTAGGCCTAACCTGCGGTTCAGCATGTTGTCGCGGGAAGTTTGTCCAAGACAACATGAAGGTCGAACGTCGAAAAGATCGCACTCAAGCACTAACCCAAGAACAGCGCGCGTGATACGAAGTTTGTGTTCGCGGCCAGGAGACCAACGGCGACAAAAGCCCGCCAAGCTCGTTTAAGTCCGCGCACTGGCAGAAAAGGCGAAAGCTCGCGTCATGAAGCCGCAAAACTTTTCAATTTGCGGACGAGGTAGCAAACGCGATATCTGTAGCAAGTGTGATAACAACGACGCTTTTCCCGACAGGAAACTTACTTTAAAGCGCACTTGATGAGGACGCGATCGTACGTTCCACGCATTCCACGCGGAACGCGCTGCCGGCAAGCTGCCGCGGAGCCTTGCCGCCGCCGGTGCAAAGGCTACTCCGTCGCCTAGGCAACCACCATCCTTCCCCGCTCGGCGAGCCCGCATAGCGCTGCCGCGGTCTTTTTCCTCCCTCCGCCCCTCGTTCGTTCACTGTGCGTGCCCTCGCCCTTCGCAACGACCTCGTCGCTCCCTCCCCAGCGGCGTACCTCCTTTGAGACCCGCTGCCGCGTTTGTTAGAAATATTTTGCCGCAACCGCATTATAAACGGTATTTCATCTTGGAGGACTGCACAATAAGCGGTATGCGTATACATGCGGTTCTATGGGAGGGTAAACGGGAGTCGAAAAAGACCGCATTATAACCGGTCCTGCACTATATGCGGTTACGTTATAAGTGGTCTGCACTGTACATGTATGTGTGTAGCTGACAGACTAGCTTTAAATGTCATTTTGAGCCCTCTGAATAAAATGGTTGATTTGTCTCCGTAGAGTTTGCAGCTCCTCCGGTTGATGAACAAGCCTCCGAGCTGGTGAAGCAGCTGACAGGTGAAGAGAAGACACTCGTGGCCCCAGCAGGACCAACTGCCCCACCTAGTGAAAAAGTGAACGGACTCAAGTAGGCACATTTCAGGCACTTATATTACTCCACGCACTTGTTAATCCCTTCTATGCCACAGACAAGCTGGACTCATCCATGCTTTCTACTAGAAATGGCCAAGGACGAGCTGAGCTCATCGACAATGCTTTCTTTTTGCCTCACTATACCATTGATGGACTGGCTTTGTCTTGGCGCTTTCTTGTACTCCGATAGATGGCAGCGCACAGCCCTTTGGCCAGTTATTGAGTACAAATTCTTTAAGCTCACCAATGTTTCTCTGCAGAATACCATGTAACCGATTGATTGATTGATCAAGCCACAGCAGTCACCAATTTCAATCCACTACCGAACAGTATTTGTGTGGGTTAAAACAGCATGATAGGACACGATTACTAGCGTAAAAGGAGACGGGGACGAGAAGAAGAAACACGGGACCATGCTTCTTCTCACCCCCGTCTTCTTTTATGCTGGTGATCATGTCCTATTATGCTCGATATCAACTAGCCCAATTTTCCGCCTTAACGAAAATAGCAATAGGCTAAGCCTCTTATCATGTACGTATCACTCAAAGAAACAAATGTGAGCAGCATGGCATTAAAATTTTAATTATAGCTATTGACCCACCAGGTAGTTTATTTTCAAGTAACACATTTGCTTACCTCTTGTTAATCATTCGTGATCTCAACTTTGTTTACCTTAATCGTGCCTCTATACGCGACAATAGATTGATGCATGCTATCACGAAGCGCCTTCCACCCTGCGAATGAATTCTGCTGAACACATGTATTCCTGCAACCTTGGTGCTTTCAGCCTGCAAGAGTACAGCATAGCGTTCAGCTCGAGACCCAAAATTCCACGTACCCCAGAGCCCAGCGGTGGTGGCACCTCCAGCAGAGTGGACTCCACACCGAACAGCTCGCAGTCGCTGCGAAGGAGTCCTGCCAGCACCGCATCCAGGGGCAACACTTCTTCAGTCCGTCCAGCGTACAGCGCAGAACAAGGTCAGAGCAGTCGTGGACACATTTCCCTGTTACTGCTACAGTTGCAGGTATCAACAATGTAACTTGTTACAGTTGAAGTTACTGCTGATGAATTAACATCGTTATCATGTAACATCAATCAAGTAACATCACAAACACAAATGATAAATTTTATTTCACTTTAGATTCATAATTTCATCGCCTTTCTGCAATAAATGCTATGTATACATGTCAGTGTTACCCACCTCAGCTTTTTTTTCCCCAGATTTTTCTTCCATCTATAAAACCTGATTATTTGTATGATGCGGCGATATGCATTTCGTTAACTATGACGGAGTAACGTTGCCCTTACCATGTAAAAAGTAAGTGTTAAAGTTGCAAGTCGCTCGAATGAAGAAGTAACCAGTTACAGTTAGATATGTTACCTGGGAACATAACCAGTTACTGGTAACATGTTATAACTAACTGGTTAACACCAATGTCAGGGTCAGAGTGCATACGTTATCAATGTTGGGCTGCCTTGAAGCTGGCTAGCTTTTGCACTGAGAACGTTATCAGGTGCTGTGTTGCTTTATGTCGCTTTTCCTATCAAGCTCTCTTTTTTTTTCCGATGCTTACTATCTGCCTATCCCTAATCTGTGATATTACAATATGGAAGTCATAGATTGGCTCATTGATTTCACGCATATGCAACACCTATTTAGAAAGACACATAATATGAGAGCGTTATTCAGCAATGTATGCTACCATAAGATCAAGTGTTTTCATGTTTTCATATATTGCATCAATGTGTGTTATTGTTTTACAACCATTTACAGCACTTTTGCCGATGATGATACACGTCATTTCTGTCAATTTCACTTTTTTTATTATTGCATAGAGACTTGTGCAAACTTTCTGTACAGTGGTTGTTTTATGCTTTGTGCCTACTGCTGATATGGAAGGGTGGCAGGCCCGTCAAGCGGTGTAAAATTCGCTGCTTTTTCCTCACCATCCACAGTTTGTACAGACTGAAGTAAATACTTGATTGATTGATTGATGTGCAGCGACACAGTCGTGTATCAATATAATGGATAGATATATAACAAATAAATTCATGTAACGAATATAGAATAATGTGAGGTTATAATTTTGTGTTGAAAAAGAAACTGACTTGCTTTCTTTTCTTTTGTCCATTTCAGAATGAACGGTGTTCCTTCAAGAAAATCCTGCCGGTGGTTCTTAGTTCACTCATTTCAAGATAAGAAAATAGAAACCCTATTTTGATCTATGGGCGGGATACTTGGGAATTGAATGTGGACGAAAATCCGGAAGACCAGTGGGAGGCGCTGCTGACGTCCGCGAACCCTGAGGACCAGCTCCGGTTGGTGGACAGGGCTCGAGCGTCAGCTGCAAGCCATGGCTACCTGGAATGAGGAAGTCACCCACCTCTGGGCAAAGAGCACGCATGCCTGGTCCCTCAATAAAGTTTAATTCTCTCTCTATTTTGATCTTTATGCTGAGCTGTTTTACTGGTGTTCAATAAAGCTCCTGTACAGACGTTTATTCATCAGTGTTTTGTCATTTTAACAAATGTTTCTTGGCGCAAAGGCCTGAGCATTTAACGGGGAGTTATATGGTTAACTCAAGAGTGGAAATGTTCATGCCTCACCTAAGTCAAGACGACGTGGACATGCGGGCATCTAGGGGATGTCTCATAGCTAGATCTATCTGGATATCCATATGCACAGCATTAGGGCCGATACCTAGAGGCAACAATGAGACAACGCGTAAGACAGGCAACCTGATGAGACCTGTTGCGGACTCGGCAACACTAAGAGACCACCATGTTGTAATGGGCATCCATCGAGCTTGAGGCTATGATACCAACGAGCACTGAGACAGTGCCAAAGCAATCGACCATGTAGGGAGATATGTACTGTTTTTCTATATATTGTCACTGCAGTAAATCCATACAATGCCTTGTCAAGGCCTCCCTCCTTGATGACAGTGTGGGTTAAGTGAGTATAGGAAGGACTGACTTTCAGCATCAAGCCTGACTGGCACCTTTAGCCGGCTTTGTGATTATTATATTTCTATAATAGTAATGCTTGTATAATGTTGTGACGCCTTCTTTTCTTGTTTAATTTATCAAAATTTTCAATTGAAAATTCATATCAATGTGGTGTCCTGACTCCATCTCCTACCTAACCTCTGTACGCACCCCTTGTGGTACGTGCCCTAAAGCCGTGACTCGATACCTCGGATCGCGTTAACGTTCCCGTCGAGTTGTGTCAAGGCCACGGTGTAAGAAAAATAATTTGTCAACGTGCACGCGCACCAGAAATGCAGCTGAGCAGTGAGCGGTCCCCTCCGAGCTGTGCCATGCATGGCACAGCTGCAAGGCCTTTTAAAGCAACTAAACTTTTCAAGGTTGGTGTTGTCAGAAGATATGAAAAGTAAGGTGCATTCATGGGCTTGGGAGGATACAGGTTCAGATTTTAATTTTGTAATGCCAGAATAAGTGACTGCGTTCTATGAGACTAACCAGACCTCTATGAAGGCCGACTCTGAGCGTATGGTGGACCAAGAAAAACCTTGAATATGTGACGTCCTTGGGACATCCATTGTGAAATAACCTCAATTATGAAATAAACTTAAAGAAAGCACCAGCCACGTGGCGGTATAAGGAAGATAGAGTTACTGTAAGACACCTTCTGGTGCCACCTTGCCGTCGAGGACACCGACGAAAGTCCACTGGACGTCTTCATCGAGATATAAAACATGTTGATCTCTTTGGGATGTCCATAGGAAAATTAGGAGCATAGGACATCCTATAGCTCGAAATGAGGTCTTCCAAAAAGCATCATATATTAGTACGACGCCGTGAGGACTTTGGCCAACTTGCAGCGAAAAACGAAACTAAACGAAAATACAGCAAGGCCGCCGTTAGTGACCACTTTACACTAGATAAATCTATCAGAACGGTATCTAAGGACGCTCATCTAAAGCGAGAGAAGCTGGTCACAGATGATATTGCCTATGTTAGGTTAATATTTGGCGTTTTGGGAGTCCCACTGCAAGCTCGACAAACGCGCGGCCAATTCTGGCGCGCGATGAGCGGCGCCTGGCCACCACAGGTCCCGTTTGCGTTTTTGCGTTCTCTCACGAGGCGGCGCGGTCGCTCCAGTCCCGCCCTCTGTTGCCCAACGTGGCGGTGCGCAGTGCGCAGGCGCATAACCCAATTCTGCCACGGTGATGTTCGAGCAACAGTCTTTGTGTTCCAAGAAGGTTAAAGGAACTTCGCTGGGTTCTTATTACCGCGGGTCGTCGGTGCGTACAGTCGCGGTGCCTTACCAAGACCATCCGACGCCGCTGGACGGATTATATGTGCTTGTAACCATTAAAAAAAGAGATCACAATGGATTATTTGTTCCAGCGGTGTGCCTGCCCTCTTGGATTATGGTTGGCCGGTGGGATTGCTGGCGATTCCTCGGCGGCCATCTTTGCATCTCGAAATGCAAACGGATGCCGAAATTGGATTATACTCGTATCGGGAGATATTTTGCGTTCCCCTTATTTTTCGCTCGGTTCAGCGGCCTTCGCATCGGCGCCCAAAAGTGGATTATCGTAGCGAGAGAACCCACCACGATCGGAATTATCGACGCATCGTGGGGGTGGCTTTGCGTTTAGTTTGGATTACTCGCCGGCGATACCTCAACCTCCCTGGGATTTATCGAGTTATGCCACGGTTTAGCTGTGGTCTCGACCATCACCAGGGAGTATTTTCCACTTTTCTGTTGTGTTGCATTCTTTCTGCCTATTAAGCGACTCACTGCATGAGGGTGTGGCGTGTCCTATTTTTTTATTCTTTTCTGTGGCGTTTCTGTTCTGTTTTTTACACTACATTGGGCCTATTTGTTGACCTGGGTTTGCGTTTGTGCAAAATATTCGACCACATTTTGTTGTTTCAATTGAGAAGGACGCGAAGGATAGCAGCTGGTCGAGGCTAAGGCCTAATGACGTGGCAATGCTATTTCCTCCCGAGTTCTCTGGGCGAGTACTTATTCGCGGTTAATTAAAAAGCCCCGTTTTCGCGAGCATTGTGTGACGAAACGGGATATGTGCGAGTTACGGAACTTTCGCGAAAAATGCCCCCTGAAAAACGAGCAGCGCCTTGTGCGTGTTCGAAACGGGCGAAGGAAAACAGAAAAATAAAGAAAACAAAAGCCACCGCGGTTCTGGGGGGAGGCAGGCGGCCATTTTGACCTCCCTCCCTGCTTCTCCCTCCTCTGTCTCCGCGAGGGGCGGACGCTCTCGCCGCATCTCGCGTGAGCCCGCGAGAAGCGGGTGACGTCACTCTTTCGCGGCGGAGAATGCCTGCGTGTAGTGTGGGCCGCGAAGAAAACACACGGTGTATGATATATGTTTGATGGGGCCGTGTGTACGAGTCCAGCGCAATGATGTCCTGATGTGGCCAGCAATGCAAGATGGTTAGAGAGACTAGACACCTTTGGGTCGGAAATTTACCGGATAATATTCGAGAAGAAAGGATACGGGAGCACTTCAAACGGTACGTACTCGAATTTTGGCTGCCGCGCGAGCGGGCTCGCCTGATCGCTCGCATGGAGCCGGCGGTGGAACTGCCGTTGCCGCTCGCGGTGTCTCTCGTGTGTGCGCGTGTTTTTTGTGTCTATCGTGGCTCGTGCAGTGAACGTGACTCGTGCACGGTGATCGGCCTCGAGCTGATCGCCGTGACGTGAGCCAGCTCGAAGTGCGCTGCCGCACGAGCCACGAGGTTTGCGCCTTCGCTTGTGGTGTGCGGCGCGATTGTGTGTGTTACTTGCCGCCTTCGCTCGTGCGATCGCGTTTTGTTGTGCCTCTCTTTCGCAGCTTTTACAGCAAGTTTTTTTTTTCCTCGCCGGGTTACGATACCGGGTTGCGTTGCGCGAGGGACCTGGGTTGTTTTTGTTGTGGCGTGTTTTGTTTATATTGTTATCGCTAGCTGCCAAAATGCGCGTGGTTTCCATGCATGCTTTGATCACTGCCGCATTGGTGGGCTACTTCGTTTCGTTTTGGCGTCTTTTCCTTAACCAGCAGTGAAACTTATTTTAGCTCACTCTAATGTTCCATCGCACGCTCAACTTAGCGTCGGACTTAACAGATTTTGTTGGTAAATCCGTGTTTTAGCGTTTTTTCTTAGTTTAGTCGCGAGTTGCGCGTTCGATTGCTTCGTAAAGCGTTTCGCTTCTTTCGTAGCGAGCATCCCTGCCGCCGACCGTGCCCGCAGCTTTTATTGTTGGGCGGCACACGAATTTGCTTGAGCAGTTTAGTTTTATATCGTGTGTGTAGCGCTACCGCTTGATATTCGTGTTCAAGGGACATGTTCTGGGCAAACTTGCACATTCTTTGTTGAATCGCGAAAAGACGCGAGGCCAAAAAAGCCGCGAAGACGCTGCTCACGTCCGTGCCTCAGCAAGGCCCCGCGCGATGCAGCGAAGAGTACGGGGGGGGGGGGTGAGGGGGGTAGCAGCGCGTCGGAAATGCGCGGGCTGTGCGGCGCACTTTGGTATACGGTCCCCCGACGGGGCTGCCCTTCTTCTCTTTGTGCTTTTCTTTACCGCGCTCCCCTCGCGTTCTTTCTTTCTTCCTCGCTCATTTTTGTTCCCCCCTACCCGTCGGTACAGGCAAGGCCTCGCCTGCTCGCTCGCTTCGGAGGGCAACTCTAGCGTGGTGCTTGGTCCTTCCCGCGCTTTTGGGAGACCCGCCCGTCTTTCCTGGAATCCGGGCAGGATTCGAGCACTTTCTTTTTCTTCAGCCCCCTTGTTTCAATCTCTTTGTTCTCAGACAGCGTTAGAGAGAAAAAATTTTGCTGGACTCGCGGGGAGAAATAGGAAAACTCTGGGCGCGAATTTGGCGAATAAACGTTATAAAACGATGTTCAATAGGGTTGACTGCTGGGCTAGTTGGTGATTGATCGTCGTACCGTGTGGCGAAGTAGCGCACTTTTGGTATGGTGAAGTAGCGAGTGTCGTGTCCTTCTTGTGCCCCTTTGTCCTCGTCAAAAGTGCGCTTCTTCACCATACGGTATGACGATGAAACGTAACAAAAGTAGCGTCGTCTCTATTGTGGACCTTCGCTGTATTCGTAACGCGCGAAAAAAAGTTACGACGGGGAGGCTGTTCGCGAAAACTGCGCACCGGCGTTGCTAGCTTGACGGGAACGAGGAGCTCCGTACGGGACGGAAAACGCAGCTGGGTTTGCGGCGCAGTTGCCGTGCGCTCGGCGAGTACGGAGTGCGCGTCGTAGTCGTGGTGGGAAAAACGCGCCGAGTTCGTTTAAACGTTTTGCGATAGCTTTTCGGAGCAAGCCTGGATTTGAATAGTACTGGGGCCCGCTTTTTAAAACGAGCTATATCAGTAAATACGCGATCGAGCTTAGGCCGCGCGACGTTTTGCGTAGTTGCCGCTTAAGCTGCCCCCGAGCGTTGTGACTGCGATCGTCGAGGCACGTAAGGCCGAGCTTCTGATTTTTGTTGCGACTGCAGTTGCGAACTTGGCGGGTTTGTACTTTCTTCGATGTTGACCGCCTCGGTGGCACAGTGTTTACGGTGCTCCGCTGCTGATCGGTAGGTCGCGCGTTCGATGCTGGTGAAATGAGGCCCGTGTGTTGTGCGATGTGAGTGCACGTTAAAGAACACCAGATCGTCGAAATTTCCGGAGCCCTGCACTACGGCGTACCTCGTAGCGTGGTTTGGGCACTTAAAACCTCAGATATTATTACTTTCTTCAATGTTGGGCTACGCACAGCGTACTTGTAGTAGGTGCGTGGTTTGTGCTGGTCGCTGCTTCGAACTTTTTGTAAGAGCGGCGCTTCCATATCCGTGCGCGTTAGTCGTAGACTGGAGAAGCGTTAGGCCGTGCGTGCGTATTGGGGCCAACAGGCAGATCTGTTGGGGTAGTTCAGGCCGCGACACGGATAACGCGGTCAGGCGTGCAGAAAGGGGCCGAATGCGGTCGGTCGCTCCAGGTTGGCCGAGCTGTATTTTTTTTCCGAGCGTGTTCTTCTTTTCGTTCCAAAAATGTACTGCGCTACAAATGGTTTGGCTATTCTCGCAGCGCTGAATGCTCGTCTTGCTTATGCCGGTGACAGCAGAAATCGCGATTCCACGCGGCAACGCAAGTAACTGCGCTTTCGCGTTCTGTTGGTTTGCACATACAGACAGATACAAAGAACGTAAGCAGAGGGCCGTGGTTATTCGCTATTTGTGGCGTGCCAGTTGTGAGAAAACGCGTGACTGATTTATAGGCGTGAGTATAACCTTCCAACGGTGAAGTGAGAATTGGTTTCAAAAGTAACACAGGTATATAGTACGTCGCTCACGAAAAAAAAAAAAAGTTCCCGAAAAGACGGCGGACTACCAAGGAAGACGAGTGACTGCCTGCATCGGCGCGTCACACATAGTCCGTGAGATATTTTTTTGTGTTCCCCGCCTTGGGTGTGGGCGCAGGTGTTTACTTCGTAAACACCCGTAAATCTACCTTTTTCCTCGAGCCGCGTGGCGTGAGCCTACCTGGGAAGGGGTTCAAGACGCAGCACAAGATACGCTCCTGTACGAATGCTTGAAAGCCGCTTTTTTTAGTACTCCGCAGCACGATGCTGGGCTATTTGAGGCTGACTGTATTTCGAACTGCTGCTGTCCGCGGCATGTTGTGATTTCAAGAAGAGCAATTCTTTCGGCGTGTTGCTTGAACATGCTAAGACATTAGCATGTTTTCAAGCTTTGTTCGGGCATTTGGCCCAACCCTTTGCGGGCAGGTACTGCTGCGTTAAGCCGGAGTAGCTCCGTGAACTTGAAAACTTGCGTTTTGGAGATTTAAGCCCTGAGATTTTTTCCGGCATTGTCTTAATGTGTCGATTATCGATCTTACTTCGAAAAATAGCACCTCCGTGAGAGTCAAGCCAGCGCCGTGTTTTCTAGCGAGATTTCGAAGAAACCCCCCCCGTGAATTTGATTGTGAAGTCCCAGCATTTCTATCTGGGGCTTAAAGATGCGGAGCAGACTTTTATCTTCAATCGCGTCGCGTGAAATCGTCTGCTCGAGAAGTCGCAAGCCTAGCCCGAGGCCGAGTCAGATCTCTTGCCTGCGGCGGCAGCTGTTTGTTGCTGGTGCTGTGTATTTTTTTGAGGCCGGCAGCTTGTTGTTGTGTTTTGGTGTTCTTTGTCTTTCCGGACCGGATCCCGTCGTCGACGTCGTAGCCAAGCTAGCTTGCAACAACCGGGGCGTACGCGTTGGTAATGCAGCCGTGGCGAGTGAGCCAGCCGGGCGGTTGTGTTACGTCGACGTCGTGCCGGCTGGTAGCGGCGGCTCAAAAGAAGGTCGATCTCTATCGTGCTCGCGCTGCGTGGCCCGTCCGTTAACTGGGTTCGTGAGGCGTAATTGCATTGTGCGCGACGGTATATACCCCCGTACGTACGGCGGTGGGCAGGCCAGGCAACCTCCCGGTCGTGTGTGTTCGCAGCAGCAGCGTAGGATCACGAGCAGAAACCGCGGCTCTGTCAGGCGACAGGGCGGGCGCTCGCCTCGATGAAGTTGGATACCGGTGGCTGCTCCGCGTCCGTCGAACTCGAAGTCGTAGTAATCTCTCACTCTTTCTTGAGTTTCGTATTTAGACCGTCTTCAGGTATGCTACTGTCGAGATCGCGACGTCGCGTTAAAAAAAAAAAAAAAAAGAACGGATTGAGCGGTTCGTGACTCTGCGCTGTTTTATCATTTTTGTTGAAATTTACAGCGCTCAAGCGGATGTGACCTAGCGGATGAAACGCAACACAGCCGCTGACTCTCATCTAGTTACATTTATTGGAAGACACAAAGAATATATACGTATAAGCCAGTTCCTCTGCGTATGTCTTAACCTTTTGCGTGTATCTATTATATTCTTTGTGTCTTCCGATAAATCACCAGTTGAGAGTTGGCGGCTTTGTTGTGTTACATCCGCTCGGTCTTGTCCGTTTGAGCGCTGTGAATTTCAACAATAATGTACTTATAACAAGGCCAACTACCAGTACTACTGCTGTTTTATCAATCATTTCTTCGTCAAGCCCCGCCGTCGTATCCTTTTCAATTCTTTATTCACTTACTTAAATACCGTTTCCTCGGTAATGCGTCAGTTGCGAAAGCCGGCCGCGCGAAGGTGCTCGCCTTATTGATATTCACGTTTTTTTTTTGTCTTCTGACGATTGTAGGGCATATTGCAGCTGCTGCGTAAGCGTAGCGCGCGCCTTCTCTCATCCGCTGCCGCGTGACGCGCTCTCGTCTAAATTTGAGATCGCGGAAATGCGGGACCCGGATCGCGACGGGCATACGAACCCGCGTCGTCTCTTCCATTGTTTTCGGTGTCGATGTGAAAGCGCGTGCCATTAACAATAGCGCGGGGTTAAGTTAAGCGGTCGAGTGCTTCTCTGGTCTAAGAAATATAAACCGGTGTTTCAACGCGTGCTACCTTTCGGAGACGGAGATGCAAGGCGGTGCGGCGTAGTGAGTTTTTCGAAGCCGTAAAAATAAGTGAAGGCTCCGAAACAGAAAAACTGAACTTTGCTGCCGTTATCGTCGTTGGAATTTGTTTTTTCGGGATAACCTATAAGAGAGTGCCGGGGACCCCAAGCCGCTTGCGTATGCACGATCTCACGTTCCTTTGTACTTCCAGTACAAAGGAACGCAAGGGCTTGCGTACCCAAGCCCTTGCGTTCCTTTCCATTCTCCTTGGATGCGGCTACGAGTGCAAAGGAACGCAAGAGCGTGCGTACGCAAGCGGCTTGAGGTCCCCGGCACTGAAACTCCATATTCTTCTTTCGTTTAGAAATGCGCCGTGACAAACTTGGCCAGCTGCCCCTAGCGATGTCCATCCAGTTGGCTGGCGTTCTTGTTTTTTTTTTTTTTTTCCAATCGTGTGACATTCACTTTTCTGTCTTGATTGACGCTGACCCCCCGTAGCCGCACACGATTATTACTCCGCGAAGTTTTGACGTCGCGATGTGTCCAGCGATTTGCGAGCTGTACTTCTAGGAAACAAAATGTTTAGCCCTCGCGAGTTCTCTGCTAAACTTAGCGGCCGTAAAGCGCTTACTGTACCTTCGCATTGTCGAATTCTCGTATTAAAACAATGTGCTGGCGCCGTCTTATTCTTTTAATCGCGTTCATTAGTGATGCGGCTACCTTTTGTCTTTCCTGCGTGTTCAACAGCATTGTTTGTTGCATGCTGGCGACTGCAGAGTGGACGGAATCGCCTCTTCTATACCGTAAAGGTTTACGGTGCGTACATGCGAGCTGAACACGCAGTTGTGAGATTTCACCTTTAGAAACGAGATCCTTTTTCAAATGAAGCTTATTATAAACTCACAGATTACGGTGGCGGTGTCGTGCGCCAGAAAACCCGGCGCCGGCGAGCTTACTGAAATGCGGCCCTCGAAGGAACACCGGTCACAAGTGTAGTTGCACGCGCCGTTTTCAAATAATGAATGCTGTCTTGATCGTGTCGGCGATCAGCTGTTTCTGATACGGCGATCTGATCATTCATCGAGGTGACTTGTCATTTCGCGTTGCCACATTTCATTGTTGCCTGGGTATGAATTTGTGACCGTCGTTGTTGCCGTATGACCGTCGTTGTTGCCTGTAGCAAAAGAAGTGTCGCGCTGCTAAGCACGTAGGTGAAGGTCCAATTCCCGGCACGGAGGAAGGAATTTCAGTTAGGAGGAAGCATTGCGCGATGCCATAGAAGGAAAGATAAGTAGTGCGTCAGGCAACGCGGACTCCAAGCTTCGCTTGCATGCCCCCATTTTCCCGATAGGGCAGTGGATCTTGAATTTGTTCTTTAAAAAAAAAAAAAAAAGAGTTCGTTATTTTTCTGCTAGCTTCGCTGTAGTAGAACATGTGACAGCTAGGATCGGCGACTGACGGGTCTTCCTAGAAAATGTATGTTCACGGTCATGCGAGGTTGAAATTCTGCGACCTTTTCGCGCATAATATCGCGACCTGTTTTTTTTTTTTTTTAGTCTAAAGGAGGATTAAAAGAAAAGATAAAAGATCTGGAGTAGGAGCTCCCGCAACGCACTATCGGCAAAGGTGAAGCCTCGATTTGTTTCCGGTTCGTCTCGGAAACGGTGCTCTTTTCGGGTGGTGCCCGTTTAGCGTTATAAAGTGGTTTCGCTCCGTTAAACGTAATCGATAGGTTAATTATAAAATAAGATGTCGTTCCCGACGAAAGTAACCCTTCGAGACGAATATTAATGGCTCGATATCGAATAAAGTTCAGTAACACAAAGGCACACGTTGAGTACTATGTTCCCGGGAAAATTACCCGCATTAAACTCGTAGAGAGTGTTAGGACAACGCAGTTTTTTTTTTTTTTCTACACGCTAACGTATTATCTGGCCACTGGTAAGATGGCGGATTCTTGGCTTAAAGGGGTACGGACACCAATTGTGGAAGGTGGGTTTGCTCTGCCATACAAGTCTCCTCTATACAGAGACGGCTGTGCGCAAGTGTGAAGCTCAGTAAACGCTGATAAGATATTTTATTTCGACATTAAAGTCGATTTTCGCATGGTGCACCCACTGACATCGACGCTGTCGTGATGTCAGGCTGCAGTATCAATTCTGGTGACTTCACGCATCTGTACGGCTAATTGTGATGACGTCAGGTACCAGAACATTCAAAATGACCGCTTGTGCGTTCCCCCCAAAGTTCAGAATGGCTGTTTGTGCGTCACCAACGGAGCGGAGCGGCTGTGGAAACGTCACATCTTGCGCGAACATGTGACGGTAATCTTATACCGTGTTGTGACGTCAGGGTACGGTAGAAACCGAAACTAGTTTTTAAAAACGTTTGACGCAAAAAAAAAAAAATCATGTCAGTACTTCTTTAACTTTAGAGGCATAACTTCCACTCCAGCAATCTTTTTTTTTTCTTAATCATCCGCTCGTCTCTTGTTACCAATTTCGCGGCTGCCTTTCAGTGTTGACCGCCGCTGTTTTGTTAGATGTGAACTTACGCCGGTGGTTTTCCCGGGTCGCGACGATGCTTCTTCTCAAGCGCAAAGGCGGTTCAGCTCGGTTAACTTAATTCATCGGCGAACATTTCATGGCGAACAAGCTGCGAGTTTCCGCAGACTTTTTTTTTTGTTATTGTTATTCTTTTCCCGAGTATCGCATTCCTTTTAGCTGCTGCCGGAGGATTCAACGTCCCACTAACCGCGATTGACGTCAGCGCAGCGCGTATCACCATTAAGAAAAGATGTTCCGACAACTGGATTTGAACCCTGCCCTTTAGTATCGAAGCCCGGATGCTCTAAACACTACAGGGGCGTAGCTAGAAATTTCTTTCCAGAATGGGGGCGGGTGGGGTTGAAGTTTTGTTTTTGTTTATTTACCACACAAAGTAAAAAAAAAATTTCACGTGAGATGTGGTTGCGAAGGCGGGAAAAAAGCTACATACATGTACACCCGTCAGCAAAAGTTTGTGGGACGTGAAATTTCAGAAAAGCGTATATTCCCGCTTTGTCTGGGAACAAAGCCTCCAATCAAACGGTGTAGCCTGTAGTAGTTGTTGCCACCTATACTGTTACCCGCTAGATCAGAAGCATCATTGAATAACAGAGCAGAAATTCCCTTTTGTTCTGAAGCCTACGTCCCGTAAACTTTTGCTGTCGGGTGTACATACCTTGACTGGCCCCACCTCCCAGTACCCAGCAGCGGACACTTTAGGAGAAGGTCGCGGGATTGAATTCCGGCCGCATTTTTATGGAGGCAAAGTGCCAGGGGCCCATGTGCTAGCTTTAGGTGCACGTTAAAGAACCCTGGGTGGTCGAAATTTCTGGAGGCGTTCACTACGTCGTCTCTCATAACCATATCGTGGTATTGGGACGTAAAACCCCAACAATTATTATTGTACTCCAGTTAGAAGCAACTGGTTGCAGCGTGAACTCGACACAAGGACACGAAGAAGACATACGGCAGCGTAGTACCTTCTTTTGACCTTGTGCCAAGTTCGCGTTGCGGCCTTGTCGCTTCCAATCTACCAACACGCCCACTATGCGACTCCCGTGTCACAGTCCAGAAAGGAGGTGCTACGCTTCTCATAATTTTGAAAAAAAAAAAAAAAGTTAGTATCCCTTTAATCCTTCCCTAACTAAGGTACCTAACACTAACTATTTTCCACCTTTGGACGACGCTCCGGGTTCTGGCCGAGCCTTTTGAAACTACCTTGGTTGACTTTCAACGCTGCTGCATTTGGAACTCGCTGGGCAGTTTCGCCGCGCTGGCTCTGATGCAGCTCAGCTGTTCGCTAGCAGCCCCCTTTTCCACTGGACAGTCTGTCGGTGGCCTCTCTCCTCGGTGTGGATGGAGGACGGTCGAACTGGTCCGATGGTAATCCGCGCCTCTCAGGGGCAAATCCGTTCCAGCACCGGCGTTGTGCACGGGCGAGGGACCTTGCGTTGCGTCATCAACGGCTTCGCCGACGTTGCTCGAGTCGCTCGTTCCATCGGCAGCTCAAGGTTGCTACGTGTATCTCTTGTCGGAGCTGTATACACGACGACCTATATTATACAGACGGTATTATTCTGCGATTCGTGGGCGCCGCCATGTTGGGCTTTTCGTACGCGAACGATTTCTCGGCGTTGCGTGTCGTGACGTCAAATTCAACGTGGTCGCGAAGCGCCGTCCGTGTTCCATCCGTACGGGTCGTTTTCGTGTGTATTAGCTTGCAGTAGTCCCATGAAAGATTTCAGTGTTGGGCTAGTTGGTATTTCGACATTAATTTCATCGTAAATAGCGCAACGGACGGAACAACAGCTCCATTTCCCTACAGCTAGACAACCTCGTTCTCTTCTTCCTGTGTCCGTTAACGCATATAGCTGGGCTAGTTGGTACTAGCGAACACACACTGAATCCATGACACTAGCGAACACACACTAATGGCTGCAGGCTAGCGCTTGTCCTGTGTCGTTCTGTGCGGGGTCTGTAATGTGTTTTCGCTTGTATTATGCATTCCCGCGTTTGTACGCCCACCCATATTCAACGATGGGTTTGAGGTAGCGTGGTGGTTGGAGTCCTTCAGTTCAGAGCTCCACTGGTTGTGACCGTCCGCTTGTTAGTCTTGAGACTAACAGTGCCAAGCGCTAGTCTAAAGACTAACAGTCTAAGCGCTAGTCTAAAGAAGATCTAGCTGCTCTCCTAGCTCCGAACTGGACATTTTTGCCTCCCACTGTTCTCCAGGCTTGGGACTTTGTATAGGGGTAATTCCGGTTGGAACATTTATGTCGCCTCTCCTTGCGGAAACAGTGTGACCGAAAGGGGCTAGAGTTTGCAACTGATTGCGCAGTGCATTACACAACGTTGGTCACGCCGTGTCACACCTTTCATCGGCGGCGATGAATGATTACCGCGCCTGTTCCCCGAAGCGTTTGTTCACGGATGAGGCTGGCATATCAAATTGCGCTTGTGTCGTATACGCCGACCGCGCGCGCAAGGCCTATCAGGCGGGTCACTCGGGCGGATCTAATGGCGGTGTTTCGATATGGCGGATGCCGCATGTATGTCTTGCGGAAAGCAGACCAAGCGGGGTGGGGGGGACCTTCTGATGGCGGGGCCGTGTTTTATTGCGTACTAGACCTCGCCAAGGTCTTGTGTGCATTCGAGGAAAAATTTCCGAAAACATTGGTTACTGCCGTAACGCTGTTCTCTGCTGACGCGGTCCTCAGAATATGACAAGAAACGCGCCACGCGGAACAGAACTGCGAAGTGTGCTATTTCGTTGACCTTCGATATTTACGCTTGAAACAGCACGAGAACTTGCGGAATGAAACGTGAGGCAGAGCGTTATGTGTGATCTTTCCAAGTTTTTTTTTTTTTTTTTTTTCGCTGGACAAATGTCGTGCGTGCGGTTTAACGTGTGATCCGCAGTTCGGCCTGTAGTATGCAGTCAGTAGCATTCAAGCACTTTCCGCCAGTCGGAAGAGTCTTCTTAATTGAGACAAAACGTAGCCCGTCGACAGACAAGGACAAACCCCGTGTACCAAACATGGACTATGAAAGTACTGGACTCTGTTCGCGCTAAATGGCGGTGTTTTAAACTTCATTTCGAATCAGGTGACCATATAGCTTCGAAATGGACTGCTCGTTGGGTTAGCGCAATCCTTGTCCAGTTCTTTCCTCGAATCCGAAGTCCTCGTGCATAGCCTCCGAGCGCGTCGACCCATCTCGGTGGCCGTCCTTGCCTTCGCAGTGTACGTATCACATTCCCGTGCCACACAACGTGTCTCCCGATTAACCAATCAGTTAGTATAAGTTGTTCGCACGCGGCGGGTGGCCTGTTAACGCGCTTGAGTGCGTTGGCGTCTTCGGCGCCTGCGCCGCGTTACCTGGCAGGTAGGCTTCCGTATGCTTGCGTTGCTACCGGCTATACCGCCTTCCTAATTCTTATTATTATTGTTTTTTTTTTTTTGCCTCTCGCGCTCGACTTCCGGGGTTGTACTTGCGTCAGCGGGCTAGCCAGCAACGCCGTGGGAGCGAGTTGCGCTACTAGGCTCATCTTCGAACTGCGTCGTGTTTGCTGCATCCTCGTCTTAGTGTAGTTGCGCTGAGCGAAAGGCGCGAAGGACTAAGGACAAGCATGTGTGCTATCTCTTTGTCCTGTCCTGTCTGTCCTTAGGCCTCAGCGCAACTACACTAGTATGTCGTACCAACTAGCCCAAGTTGAAGCTTTGCTGCACCACTCGCAAATTGCATTGCCTCGCCACCTTGCAGGCTTTGCCTCGCGGTCTGTCTGGTTCCCACAATTCCACGAGAATTCGTGCATTGTTGTCGAGAAAACGAGCTTATTCGTTGCGTCAGCGGACCGGGGAGGATTAAACGTGCCCGGTTGAACCCTCCCCCCTCCTCCCCCTCATGAATGAGATTCCTGAATTTGGAGGAAGGTTACGATGACGCAACACGATATATAGTCGTTCAGGGTGGCTGGGCGTATTCGTACGACATCTTCGACTTTGTTATAGCGCAGGACGCACACACGCAAGCACTGCGTGCTGTCAGATGTGTCTTTCGGTCTCCTCCTCGTTTGCGCCTGCTCTACAAGGGAGCGCGAAGACGCTATGATAGGTTTCTCTCGCTTCGCTGCGCGCGAGTTTTTGGGGTTGACGACGTCGCACGGAGTGAGAGCTAAGCTAGCTAGCCAAAGCTCGCCGTAGCCCACTCACTACTTGGTTCCGTGCCAAGTAGAAGAGCGAAAGGAACCCGTGTTTTGCGGGCGGCAAGAGTGAAAAAACGCTGCCGCCCTTCTTGAGATCGAAAAAAAAAAAGAAAAGAAAGAAACGTTCTTTTGTCGCCACCCCGTCGTCGCCGCTGCTATCGCGGCTTCCGCATTGAGTCACATGTCTGCGCTCTCGCAGCGAGCGTGTATATGTGTGTGTGGGTGTGTGCTCTGCTGCACTGAAGCAGGCATGCCGACTGGCCTGCCTGGCTGGCAGTCAACCCTTGCGGTCCCGACGCTGTTTCCGGGGGCGTTATATACATATGCACCGCGCCGCGTGCGATCTCGAGATTGCTTACTTCATTCGTTCCATTTCTCAATCTCCTTGTCCGTTCATTTTTGGTTTCTTCTTTCTGTTGTCTGTATATATACTAGGTGTACGTACATGTGTTGCAGGCCGGCCGCCTCCAGTTTCCGCGTTACGTGAATGCGTGTAGCCTATTTATTACTGCCCACTCGCGCGCAGAGCTTCTGCTTGTCTCGTTTTTCTTCGCCGGCAAGGCTGCCTGCTAGCCTCGGAGGTCTGTTCGCGAAGCCTTCGTTCCCAAGATTAATGTCAACGAGGCGTTCTCTTTCTTGAACCTGGGAAGAAAACGAAGTGACGGCGCCATATATATGCCATGTGCCATAGTGGTAGGAAACAGACAAACTAATATATATATATATATATATATATATATATATATATATATATATATAGATTCTGACCGGGTTCGGCGTTATCGATGTGTTTTTTTGACTGGGGACCTTGTATGTGCTCCAAGGATGTCGCTGTCGGGGAAACGCGGTACTGATGAATATGTACGCCTGCCGAGCTTTTTTTCAATCAGAAGATGACCAGGAGGTGCACGTTGGAAAAACATACATCAACAACGGTGAGATTGTTATGGCTTAAATTCCCCGAACGCGTTTCTGCTGAGGTCATGAGGATCATTGCGGCGTGCACATGTTCGTTATCGCGTATGTACACCCGTGAGCATAAGTTTACGGACAACGGGCCGAAACTGCCGTCTGCGCCGTCGCTGTCGAGAGCATTGCTCTGGACGCGCATTCGCCACGCCACTGTTTTCGACAGCGTGTGATTTCTTTCACGTCAGCCAGCCGTGTACAAGGGAACGCCGTGTGTTTTCTCCTCCTTCGGTCTCTAACCATGAACTGCCTGCCTTTAACGGTGGGGCGCATTGAGGCGGCAACGCGTTATAACGGCTGATAAGGAGCCTTCTGTGCCCGAAGAGTCACAGCCTCTGAGCTCCGGTTCCTTGCCTCCGGGCCGCGTCCAGTGTGGCGGTGACGCCTTCCCGCCCTCCTTCCAATCTACTTGCAGTTCCCGGACGTCGCCCCATCAAGACCGCAAAAGCGGACGTCTTGTTTGTTTCACATGCGCGCGCGTCTCTCCTGCAGTCGGGTCCCCCTGATACTCCGTATCCGTTACTGTGCTTCACGCAGCAGCGACGCCTTCTCGAAGAAGCGAATGCCCTTTCGCGATCTGGTGCGCTGTCGCGGCGGCAGCAAGTGACATCTGGCTCTGGGATCGTCCAGACATGTCTCCGCCTGTCCCTGAACTCCTGCGTTCCCCCACCCTCCCCTATTTCTTATTTATTTCGCGTCGAAGTAGCGTTGACCCTCGTGAGAATGAATAGACAGGCGCTTGGGGTGAACTTAACTATAAACTCAAGAAGAAGGAATGGGAGGGGCGAAGGAGGAGGGGGGGGGGTGCGTATCTATGTCGCTGCCGCCGCCGCTTTTTCTGTTGATGGGAAGAGGTTGGATCAACGCATGCGTCACTGTCGCGGCCCTGCTCTGTACACGTCACCAGGGAGAGCCGCGCACAATGATGCGGGTCGCAATGGGCGCTTTTCAGAAAAAGGGAGTCCTCATTGGGGCTCCCGGTGTTCGCCATCTTACAGTATTCTTTTTTTTTTTTTGCCTTCTTATTTACGGCGTCTCCCAGTCTGCCGCTACCTCGCCCCTTTTAGTCCCCAAGGAGGGGTGCGGTGGTTGTCGGCGGGCGTGCGACTCGGTTGAAGAAGAAGGCGAAAAGAACCTTCTTCTTCAGGCGCGGTTGACGAAAGGAACGCGCTTGTGCGCACTGCGCCCATATGGTCTTCTCTTCGTGCCCCGAATTTCTCGCTTAGAGTTCGTTTTTGTTGGCACGCATAGCCGAGCTGAGCTACGCGGGTACCAATGGCCTGCCCCCTTGGAGACGTAGCGCAACGCCCCGGCGTCACTGCTTGCTACAGAAGGCGTAGTCAGAAATTTTCTTTCCTTCGAGGGGAAGGGGGGGGGGATCAACTACACTTTGTGTATGTTCGTGCGTGCGTTTGTATGCGTGCATGTATGCACGTGCAAAATTAAGAATGTCGGGGGTTGCGGTTTGATCCCCTACCCCCCTCCTGTCTACGCCAGTGGCTTGACCCCCCTCCTCCCTCCCTCCCTTTGCTACGCCAGTGGCTTGCTACTGCTGGTGATGCGAGGGCGTACATGAGGAGAGACCGCGGGAATGCACAGATGTACAGGGAGGGCTCGAGTTCCACGGGTCTCCGTTTGTGTGTGTGTGTGTGTGTGTGCGGTTCGCGCCGTTGTCGTTGTTGGGAGGTGTGTAGGTTTGTTGTGCAGCAGCAGACATTGAGCGAAAGGGCGGCCGACAGCGGTGCGGTCTCTGTTCGTCCTTCTTGTGGCGGTGGTGGGAACGACGTGCAGCAGACGAGCGCGCTTCTGTCTCTTCCTCCGTGTCTGGGTCACATCTGGGCCGTTTCCCACAAGGACTAGAAGCGAAGCCGTGTACCACGTGGTGTCTTTTTTTTTTTTCGGGCGGGTCTCCTCCCTGCGTATCTGGGCAGTGTTTAGAACCCGTTTATGACCTCTTAACCATGATGATGATGATGATTTGGAGTGTGCTATGGACCATTTTACGTGAGAAACATGGGCTCCTCCCCCTTGGGCTGTTAAACGAATGTTTACTTATTTTTGGATATCGCGACGTGAAATAATAAGGTCATGAAACGTCAAATGTAACGTCCCTACCGTTTTCCTGCGTATAAGTCTACCGTGGCACTGTTCTTTAGTTATTAAAGATACAAAGAAAAGCAAGGTTAACAGCCCAACATAGCGGCACCGATACCCATCCGTAAAACAGTCTATATACTATGTACTGGGTACATAACTAGTTGTCAGACACGAAATTTAGCTGTCTAGCAACTGGCTGGATACCTTGCTTGCGTGCACGCAGGCGAGCTATCTAGTGTCGAGTACCCGAAGGTCGCGGGTTCGGTCGCTGCGGTGGCATTTCGATTTAGGCGAAATGCTAGAGGGCGGTGTACTGTGCGATGTCAGTGCACGTTAAAGAACGCCTGATGGTCGTCGAAATTTGAGAAGCTCTCCACTACGACGTACGTCGTAATCATATCGTGGTTTTCGCATGTAAAGCTCCAGATGTTATTATTGCCTAGCGTCTAGAGCTACTTGACAGCACGTAGCTATATGCAGCATGCAAGCTAGCCGTCACCACATTCAGATTTTGCTGTGACGGCTAGCAGATGACGCACGGCACGACGCGTGCTTTCTGCAAAGGGCATTGATATTTTGAACTTGTTAGCAAAACTTCTTGTGCCCGAACAGCGCATACGCGGGCTTTGTCCTATCTTTCACCTGTAAAAATATTGTTTTTACGTTTGTTTGAGACGACTAGTTCTCGCCTTTAGTACTGTCCACAGAGGTGAAGGACTGTTCAAGGCCGCTTGCCGACTCTTAAAATATCGCTTAGCTCCTCACTTGGGTGACGTGTCGTTTCGCCCCTCGTCGGATAGGTCAGCTCACGGCAGAAAGGTGGCTCGTCGAACGGTGTACAGTTTTTTTAAGAGGTCATTTCGTGTGTTGTTTGTGTACCTAGATGTGCTACGACTTCCTTCATAAATAAAGAAAGCGACAGCCACGGCTGTGCTTATGCAGCTGTTTCTAAGAAAACCATCTGAACCGATGGCGCAGCGGCTGGCGTATTATCGCAGCAACACCTGTTCGCTCGAAGGCCACGCAATCGTTGAGACTGTCAGCTGTGGCCCGTTGTTCCGATTTGTTTTGCCGTGCAGCTGTGTCAAGCGTCGAGGCTTTCGTTTCCTTGTATCGCACTGTATGTGCACGCCGCAAGAGCTGAACTTATCTCAGAGAAAAACAAACGTCTCCAGGTGTGAAGGGAAGCGAGTCCTTTGTGGGATCACCGATGAGTCACACGCCGCATGTGTCCTAGCTTGTTGTACCGGCTGATGAAGGTCGAAGAATAGAGCCCCTCTGATTTGACATACTAGCAGGGCTGAAGAAACGGAATAGACCACATGAAGAAAAGGACGATTTGGGGGGAAAGACGTTTATTTTACCGCACATTTCCTGTATATTGTTCTTGTATATATTACTACTCTTTCACTCCGTTTTCCGCGTAGACGGTCGTTCCTATACATTACTGTTCATTTAATCCGTTTTGCTCGGTCATAGCGCAACCGCGTCCGACGGGATGCGAGAACGAACGTGGCCCGCGTCTTGGTGCTTGTCGCTTGATACACAGCGCTACAAAATCGAGAATAAACTGAGTTGATTGGGCAACAAGTTGTAGCTGATATTCTGCTTCCTTTGTATAGCCTCTGGCGTGCTCGCATGTGCCTTTATTTCTTCCACCTGAGTATCTGGATGACGTAGATAGTGCCCGAATTCAACCGAAAACATACCCAGTCGGCGGCTTCCTTCGATTAGCGCGAGCTTTACAAAAGCAACGGCCTTTGATGATACGTCACTTCGAGGTTGTTAGCTTGAGTGACGAGGCGTCTTGAGCAGACGTAAGTGTATGCTGAACTTGATGAGTGTCGCGGTTGTTTTTTTAGCAAGGCCTGGGTGGAAGGAACACGGAACTTTCGTTCCCACATCCGACGCTGTAATTTGCCCAAACGACCCGGATGACCTAATTAGCTAACCAGGAAGAACAGGCGCACCCTCGCGGCGCTCTGTGTCTGTCTCGAACTTAAAGGGACACTAAAGGGAAATAACAATTTATGTCGGAGTGAAAGTCCAATGTATGACAACTTCTAAAAAGGCAATATTATCAACAGCAGTGCTCTACTTACCGAGAAATTAAGCTAAATGTATCACATGATGAGCGCCACGAGTGGGACATTTTCGAAGTGATCCCGATGACGTCGGCCTACAATAAATCACTAGTAATCAAACTAGCAGCACTAAAAAAAGAACCTTCCGAGCATCAAAAAACGTAATAAAATGCTGTTTGTTCGTTTCCGCTTGATTCATGAAAAAAAAAAAAAAACATCCGTGGCGTTGCCATGGGGAACGGCGCGCGTGGTTCAAAGGTTCCGTTTTCGCCGAACTGCGCCTCGCCCGTCTCAGTGGTAGTTGCGGGATCGCGTACTGCCCGCGTGTGTTTTGCGCGCTCGTGAAAGTGGCTCTGACAGAAAGTTCGACAAAATGCCGCATGAGCTTCGTCGCCCGACACCGCACTGCTGTTTTCCTCGCGGCTTTCGGGCTCGGGCTCGGGAGACTCGCTGCCGAGGCTGCTAACCCTCAGCAGCATACCGCGTTCATCGGGGCTCAAGTCACTGAATTGGAGCTCAGCGTCGCGAGCCAATGTCTCGTTGTCAAGTTCTCCGTCCACATCCATTGCGGCGATTGCGGCAAGCTTCGATGGCCGTTGTTGCTACTGTGGGTCCCGCTACTTCCGCGCTGGTGCTACTAGTGTCGGCGGCCGCGCAGTAAAAGCGGGCAACGTTGGGCACGGCAGCAGTGACGTATGAGAGTCGTATTTTCAGGCGGGAGATTTGAAGCGCGCTAACGCGATGCGGACCACTAAAAACGTGATTTTATTTCAAAATAAGCACTTCCTTGGCACAAAAGCACACTACGAGGTTTCTGGACCGCTATTTCAACAATCAACGTCGACTTAATATTTGCCTTTAGTGTCCCTTTAAGAGCCAACCGTCTGTTGGCAGTCGCAGTAATGGTGCCCTGGCAGACTGGTTTGACATGACCACTCTTTACCTGACGCGGGGGGCCCGGACGGCAGAAAAGCAGGAGGGACAAGCAACGCCCTCCGCTGTCTTCCGATTGCCCAACTTTGTTTCCTTCGTGGCCTCCGCGAGTATCTCCGGCTGCGGGGGCGCGGATCGCTGAGGACACGTTTCGTTTCGACACGTTGTACGACACTCGTAGCTGTCCTCGACCGACGCGTAACTGTAACGACGATATGTAGCTATACGTAGCTCCCGTCTTCGATTGCTAGGAGGCCGCAAGGACTCTCGGCCATTTTCGCGATAAATGCGGCGCTCTGAACTCGGAGAAGGTTTGATTGCTCCCGGGAGGGAGCCTCAAGGCCTCCTCGGCAACATAGAAGTTGCGCGACCGTGTCGTTCGTTTGTCAGGTCGGCTACGTGTGGGTCTCGAGCATCTGTGCAACCAGGAGGGGGGGACTCGGCTGCCATCTTTGTCCGACCTCGCCCTCCTTATGGCAGATCGCGCTTAGCTGCTTGCTGCACTTGCCCCGAGAAACTTGGTGGGAGAGGAGGAAAGAAAAAGGAAGGTCGGTCGGGCCGGCATGTATTTGTTATCGTGCCCGCTTTTTCATCGCGACCTGGGCGGCGGCTTCTATTCTTGCGATTGCCCCCCGCTCCGTATTTCATTTCTTCTTGCCCCACTTCTTCATCGTAGACGGGCGGTAGCGAAGAGGGGGGGGGGGGGTAGGGTAGGGTAGGGTAGGGGAGGAGGTGTAAGGGGGAGCTGGAACCGGAAGGAACAAGTGTTTCAAGGAAAACAGCGGGGGCTGGAGGCGAGAAGAAGCAGCTTGTGCGCAATAATTCCCAGCGCCATGTAACAGCACTCCTGTGTGCCAGCTCGCGTTTTCGTCGTCACTCCCGATGGGTGCTGGCGTTCGTCGTCGTAATTTACGACCCGCCCCCAAGTCGCCAGCGACGTCCTGGTCGCCTCCTTCGTCGTCGTCGTCGCGGACGTCCGCCAAGTCAGCGACCACCCCGCGTTGATTTTTTTTTTTTTTCCTCGGCCATTTGCAGATAGCGGCGTCTTGCGCGCGAAACATGGCGCGATGCTGCGCGGAGCGGGGCGTCGTCGTTGGTTGCTGTGTGTGTGTGTGTGTGTGGGGGGGGGGGGGTGTCGTTGTTTTTTCGTTCGTCGCCCGAGTTTTCTTTTCCCCCGCGGCGCTGCCGCAGCCGTTGTTTATGGCCGCTCTACTTTTCGTTTCGTTCTGTCTTCTCGCGCGTTTGGTGGTGCGAATTGAGAGCAACGCACTCTTATTCGTCGTGTGTCGTGTTTTATGGCTCGTGTTATATGATGCGTTTGTGCGTGTGTGTGGTGTGTGTTCCGCGCTTTTAAGAGCCTCTGGGAACGCAGGGGCGCGGTCTTAGTGGTTCTCGGTCGTTTCTTCTTGTTAAGTCGGTTGGTTTCCTTGCTTGCCTCGTCGCAGTAACGTGTCGCTCGGTGGTCCGTCGCGGAAAAGTTCGGCCGTTTCATTTCTTCGTGAAATCTCCGCTCTGGTTTCCCCTATCGGCCGAGTCCCCTTGGCACTTGGGCCATAAACAGCGAGAGAGAGAGAGAGAGAAAACGCCGGAAATTGGTTGTATAAAGAAAGCTCCGCGTTCCCGGCGCCGCTGCGTGTTGAGTTTGGCACGCACACTGACCACATGGCGTTGTCATTTCGTTTCCTGTGTCTTTCTTTGCTTTGTGTTTAATTTCTTCCACTTCTTCGCGAGAAGGCGACGTTGCCCTCGTTCATTTCTTCGTCTTCTGCACCTTCGTTACCCTTACTTTCGTTCTCTTTTGTTTTTCTTGGTAGTTTTGCGAGTTGTGTTTCACTGGGGGCAGTTTCCACGTAGTTCTTTTCGCGTTCTTGTCCTTCCGACGGCGACGACTGTGCCAGAAGAGAGGTTTCGGAAGCCAGAGGCAATCGGCACGCGCTGGCATGTTTCTCCGCTTCCATCGTCGCCTGTTTCCGGGAACAGATACGAGGCTGTGTAAACTTAATCATCCGGGGTTTAATTATTGCGAGGTTTCGTCGACATTCTCGGTTTCGAGAAGGCAATCTCTCGTTCCACGTCTATCGCTTGTTCCAGCTGACTAAGGTTAGCCAAGGCGTTGCTTGTTACATTCCTTAGCTTTCTTTCTTTTTCTAATTAGTCAAGTTGCTGATGCACAAACATAGTATTGTTGGAGAAAGTGGACAAATTGTCAGACAGCGCATAGGTGTAATAACCATCTGTTGTAGGGGTTTTTGTTTTTCTCTTGTCATTTATTTAAAACTTGGCTGAACTCAGCTGGGACAACTGCTTGCACTCGTCATAGCAGTCTCGTCGTCACGTGGCCGCCAACTCCCGAATCTGCCCGTGTCGCTACGAGCGCCCGGGGAGGTTACGCAACTAGAATAATTGCGCTGTTAGTTTTGAAGCGCTCAATGTTTCTTTAAGTGTTTTTTTGCGGTAGGATGGAGGCAGGCATACTTTATGCTTGCAGTTTATTTCGTTTTGTGCCCGGCGTCGTCTCTCTCATGCTTACACCACCTGTTCCTGAGTCTGCTAGGAGTGTGTGTACTTTTAGATATATGAGCGCCATCTGCGAGGCAGCTGTCTCTCCTTACTCAGCGCTGACTCCTTCGCGTCGTAACTGTCACCGTGAAGGCCTTGCATAAGTGGCGGCGTGCCTTCGTTGTTGTTTATTTATTTATTGTTCGTTATTTGTGCGCGCATTTATCGGAGACGCTGCGGGGTGACGACGATTGTCTCCGGCCTCTCTCAGCTGTGAGTGAATTGGTATCTTACGTACTGTAGTGCCTCGCTGGACACACCGTCTCATAATAATTGTTGGGGTTTAACGTCCCAAAACCACGATATGATTATGACGGACGCCGTTGTGGAGGGCTCCGGAAATTTCGACCACCTGGGGTTCTTTAACGTGCACCTAAATCTTAGCGCACGGGCCTCTAGCATTCTCGCCGCGGCCGGGATTCGACCCCGAGACCTTCATACGGGTCAGCAGTAGAGCACCATAGCCACTAGACCACCGTGGCGGGTCGGGCCCAGCCGTCACGTTTCCTATCGTGAACGCGAATAAATCTCGTTATACTCACGACTGACGCAACAGAGTTTCTTCGCCGGTCGTTAGGCGAACGGAAGCCGCCGCAGTGCGGGCGAAGTCTCGAATGGGCAGTGATTTTCTTCGCGATTGAAGATGCGAGAGAGAAAGGGATAGCTGGAGAGACAAAGCAACAACCTTAACGAGCCAAGTGGGAGCTCTCGTCGGTCGTTTTATAAGACGTTGCGTATTACTATGCCACCGCTAGAGAGGCGCTCACGGTGGGGTCACGGTTCTGCGCATCTTGTTAGACGCCGGAGTCAGTTGGGAGAAGCTGCGTGGCGGTTCGAAAGACCCTTGTTGCTTTTGCTGCGGCTCGAGGTCTCTGCTTCCTTCGTGTGTGTGTGCATACAAGGGTCCTTGCACAAGTGAGGACCGAGGTAACACTGAGGCCTGTTATACCGGACGGGTTCGTCTTGCCTCCGCGGTCAGGGAGCAGCGGTGGCGTCTTTTGGTCATCATTAGAAGGCTGGAAAAAGACTGCAGGCAGTGAGGTGGTAGGGGGGGGGGGATTAGGTTACTTGTTCTTCACCGCGGGGTGTCAAGGCGATCGAGCCGCCGGACACCGCCCGGTTGTTGATCCACGATTGCCGCCGACCGCCGTCGGTCGCCATCTTCGCGCGAGAAGTGGCTGCTGCTGCTGCTCTCGGCTTGTTTTTTTTTTCTTTTTTGCCGGAGCACCCGACCGACGGCATTCCGCCGTTTCGTCGCCCCTGACGCTACTGCTGCTACTTTTTACTCTCCTCGATCGCCCCCGAAAAAAGCTCTGCGATCCGTTTTCGCCGAGAGATTCCGTGCAGTGTGGTTTTGGCCGTGGACCAGTCAGTGTAAAGGTTCACGGCTTGGCTTGTGCTCGGCCTACCATCCGCCTTTTTTTCACGATGCTACGGCGCATGCGCCCTTTCCCTAGCGGGAAAGTCGCGAAACGCTGTGGTTAGGTCTCCGCACGCCTTTTAGAGATCTCGGAGGCTTTTGTTGCGGCGATGCCGGTCGGGCCGGAACACCCCGCAAAGCTCCGTCCCCTCTGACAAAACGGCAGAGGCCAGAAAACGAAAAAAGGCCACAATTGTTTTACTGAGTGCACCAGTCAGAGTCAATGTTTGTGGCGTTAGCAGACTTACTTCTGTTCCTCCGTATTTGTGAACGCCTTCCCAACCGGTCCTCGCCATGGAGCTCCGTGAAATATGGGAACTGCCCGTCGTCTTTGCCCTGGCAGCAGTAGTAGAACTATATTTAGCCTGGGTGTTCGTCTGTAGCTTTATTTGTGTACGTGTTTTTCTAGTTAGGGGTGGTGAGGACACATTTTCCTTATCTGTGCTAATGGTATTGTTTTCTTCAGTCTGGTGGCAGCAGTGATGCCATGTAATGTTAGGTGCACGAGCTTGTGTTGCATTAGCAAGTTCTGAGAGCCTACAAGCGAAAAGCTTCGGTTAGTTGGTCATTCGTGCCTAAACCGCAAACAGCGCAAAATACAGTGACACAGAAAAAGGAACGTGTGTGTGGTTTCTTCCGTTTTATTTATATTTCGCGCCGTTTGCAGTTCAAATTTTGGGAATCGGTAACTCAACTATAGCTCGGCGCCGACGGGTATGTGCGGGAATCGGTCGTTGACTGCCCGAGGATAGTCTGCAACTTGGGACCTACTCCAAGCGCTCGCTACGCTGCACGCTTTTAATGCGTGCAGCGTAGCGAGCCCTGCCGTGTGTAGCTGCCTGGCTTCCAATATTCTTTCGCCCTATGCGCACTAAAGTACAGTGTGGGTCCGCGTAAGAGAACGACGCAAACATCTTCGTTTCCGGATGCCGTTTTTGATGGTTTTGTGCTGCCGCGTGGAGGACCCGTTCTGCCGCCCCTCGGGGCATGTAGTCCACCTCCCCTCCCAGCATTTTACGTCGTCCCCAAAGGTTCAGTTATCATTGATCATACGTGGAGCTGGTATAGTTTGATTAACGCGGCGCGTGTTGGGTTGAACGACCACTTCGAGCTAAGTGTGATGCTGCCCCGGCACTTTTTTTGTATGTGTGTTCATCTTTTGAGCGGAAGAATGTACGCGAGAGCTTGAAGTCTTGTTTGCTATAGTTTATTTTTTTTTTCTATCATGACTGTCGTAGTTATGCGGTAGTTTGGCGAGTACTGCTTCGATACCCCCCGGCATATTATCGTCGGTCCCCCTGTTTCTTTGCGTTTCGACTCCGTTGCGTACAGTCGGCCACATAATAATACGGACCACGCAAGTTGCCGTCTGCTGTCGAGAACATAGCTCTGGCCGCGCAATCGCCAGCGCAGCGCTCTCGAGAGCAGACGTCTTGCCGCTAGACGGCGCAGACGGCAAGTTTCGCCACGTGCTTGTGTGGTCCGTATTATTTTGCGGCCGACTCTACATCCGCGACCTCCTTTCGGAAAAACCTACGGAACGAATTTAAGAACTATGCTGTATGGGCCACGAACGCGACGTTTGTTTCATTTTCTCGCTACTCAGACGCGCAATGTCGCCCGAGCAGTTTCTTTAACTTTTGCCCAGTATGAACCAACTAGCCCATCTGCATGTTTTTTTGTTGTACGTATCGTTTACTGCCCTTCCGATTCCCTCCGAAAGAAACGCGCCTATGCTGGAATATCGAAGCTCCCCGCCACGACGTCGTGCCTCGGTGGGCAGGACGTCTGCACAGACAGCCTTTCTGTCTGAAACCGCCCCCGTAGTACGCGGCATGGCCGATTCGGTCCCCAGCGCGGACGGACGGACACATCGATCGCGGCTCATCGACAACGGCCACGACGTATGGACCGGTCGCACGGACCCTGTCGAGGCGTAAATATATAAATAGCGTCGTTTTCAGATCGAGACAGGGTCGATTCTTTCTCCTGCGCCAGCACCAAAGAAGCAGCAGTCGTGCATTTCGCGGACCCTTCCTGCGCGTATTCTTTCTTTCTTTTCTTTTCGTTCTTCGTACGCTTCACTTATGGCTGCGCGGTTTGTCTGCTATCGGCTAGGCAGGCATGCCATCCGAGCGAGCCTGCCTGCCTATCCAGGCTCGCTGACGCAGCGTCCCCGTCGCTGGCACGCCGCGAGAACCCCGGGTCCGAACGCGGGAAGCTCGTCGTTGGTGAAGGAGGGGGTTAGAACTAGAGAGTGAGAGGGGACCCGAGCGGGTGCGAAATGGAAGAAGAGGTGGGTGGGGGGTGCAATGGTCATCCCGTCCTTCTCTTCATCTCCCTCCTCCTCCTCCATTCCACGTCCCCCCCACCCTGATGGATCGCAGCAGCAGGCCCGCTCGTCCTCTGCGGCACCGAAATCGATGGCCGACCGTGCGTGTGTGTGTGTGCCTTCCTTCCTTCCTTTCGCTGGTCGTCGTCGTCTTCTCCTCCCCTGCCACCTCGTTCGTCCGTGCATTTTCGGAGCCCCGCTTCAGCTGCTGCTGCCTCGGGGAGAACGGAGCGAACACAACGCAGGGGCTGCTCGCTTCCCTGCTTTTTTTGCTTTACCTTCGCCCACGTCATCTGCCGCCCTTCACGAACAACCTTCCATGTCCCCCCTCCCTTATACCCGTGTCACACGGACGCTCGTGAACTCCGTTTAACTCCCTCGTCTTTTCCTCGAGGGAGATGGGGTTCATGTCACACGGTCACCATTTCGCTGAGGAAGTTAAATGGAGCTTTTGATGGAGGGAGTTCGGTTATGCCCATTTCGGCTTGATGGAGTACTCTCGTTCCCAGCCAGCTACTGCTACGCTGAAAACCGCACTAGCAAAATCGTCCTAATGAGCTCAATTATAATTTAAAAAAGCTATGCTCTCTTTTGCGTAGCATTTCACGCCTCGTAGTGTAAGTTTTAGTTGTATTTTTTCGGACATCAGCGCTTGTACTCTCCACACCAACGCATTGCCAAGCCGCCGCTGTGAAGCGTCACGCCATATTTGTTTCTGCACGTGTGAGGCGCACGCACAAGCACTGTGACAGCAATGGTGATTCCGAGCACTTCATCAACACACAAAAACACGTTTTTGTTGCTTTAAAGGCGACTGCACAGGCAAAAAATTGGACGTTTCGACGAGCGCAGCAGCGCTGTTTCTGCCCCATGCGGCAACCGTCGAAAGCTTGCACCGAGCCGTGTAGCACGGCCACAACTCCATTCTCGTAATGCTCCATCAGGGAGTTAAATGCCGAACGGAGTGAAATGGAGTTTGGTGGTGGCCGTGTGACAGAGGTATTATACCGTCGTCATCCCGCTGCCTATAAAATATAACAAGAGGAGCAAACGCTGCGCCCAGGGCTGTGGTTCGCGCGGTTTTTCGAGCTCCGCGGTGTCGGGGTCTTTCCTTCTTTCTCTCTTCTTCTTCTCCGCCCCTTCTCGATTCCGAGCGCCGCCGGCCCCGGGACGACAAGCGGTCGGCGTGTACGAATACCGCCTCCGCGAGCGCTTTGGCCGGCCGCTGCGTCCCTGCTCTTCTTCTTTCGATATTTCATCCTTTCTTTTTTTGTGTGCGTGTATGCTTGTTGTTCTGTTCATTCGCTTCGTTGTAACGCCCGCTGATGTCATTCCTCTATTCTCTCTTTGGATCACGTGGTGGTGGTGGGGGGGGGGGGGATACATTTGCCCGGTGGGCGTTTTTTTTTGGGACGTCCTCTTTTGTCTTAGATGGGGGAAAGTAAGGGGGGGGGGGAGTACCTCTCTTCCTTCTTCTGCAGGATCGTCAATGTTTCGAGGAAGAGGCCCTCGGTTGGTGTTTGAGCGGACCCCGGTTGTCGCCTTGGACGAGGGACAGATCCGTCGCGTTGTGCTGGGCGAACAAGCGAGCCGCTTCTCTTTACTGTCTTATTCATCTTCTTGTCCACAGTGCGTGGATGGTGCGAGCGGAAAAATAAAAGGGGGGGGGGGTTACGCTGTGACAGGCGGAGAATTTGAGCCCTTCCCTAGGAGACGGGAAGTTCCGCGGGAAGCCCGGCGGCCATCTTTCGATTAAAGCTTGCCCCGTCTCTATCTAATGCCGCACTTCACCGTGCGCTGACTATTCGTTTTACCTCTTACGCAGTAAACTTATTAAACCGTTGAGTCCTCTTTCTGGTGAAAGTATAGTCCTCTACCGTATAGTTGTTTTGATTTAATTTGTGCTTGTGAGTGCTCGTCCACGATCACATTCCACATACAGGAGCGGAGATATCGGGGATCCCTGCGGGCATCCAAACGTCGTGTCAGTGCTCACCGTTCTGCTGTGTTCGAAACTCTGCCCTGCGACTCTCCAGAAACGTCTCAAGGAGGCCAACTTCAACTGACGGACATTGTTTTGTCTCTGAAGCACTTGGTGACCAAGGGGTGCCATAAAACACACACTTCCTTGCAGACTAGCGGGCTCATACGGAACTCTTGACGTGCAGCCAAAGCAGAAAGAAAAGAAAGACAGGACAGAGCGCGGCATACCGTCCCTCCTGTCTTTCTACAGCCTGCTTGCCGAGCAGGTCAATAGTTAATAATAATTTGTCGGTTTTGACGTGCCAAAAGCCACGATATGGTTGTGAGGCACGCCGTAGTGGAGGGCTCCGGAAATTTCAACCATTAGGTGTTCTTTAACGTGCACTGACATCGCACCGTACGCGGTTCTCTAGCGTTTCGCCTCCGTCGAAATTCGGCCGCCGCGGCCGGGATTGAACCCGCGGCCTTCGGGGTCAGCAGCCGAGCACCGTAACCGCCGTACCACCGAGGAGGAAGGACATCCACGTCGATAGTCCATAGAACGTAGTTTCTGACGGCTGAAGGAAGGAAATGACGAGCGGGCGTACGACTACGTTCCACGCGCATAGTCAAAGGCGGTCAGGCAGCTCAGAATTCTCCGAGCTGTGCAGCATTGCCCGTGTGGCCTTGCTCGTTGCCCTCTTTCTCATTGTAGGGTAGAAAACCTGGTGGAAACGGGTTAGTTTTCCTGCCCTTTCCCTCTCCCTTTTTTGACTATATAGCTTTAGCTACGCTTTCTGCGTTCACAGGTAGCGCAAAGCGAAAGCATCCGTGTGGTGTAACTGCGTCGATAATGAAGCGTATCTTTGTTAATCCGCGAATGAAAAAGAAAGAAATCACTGCCGCAAAACCGAAGTTGTACGGAAGAGACATGGCACAAAAAAAAAAATAAATAAAAGGACGGATGTGATTAGATGTCGCGCCACCTGTATATTTTTTCTCGTTCCTCCACGTCCAACACCGTTCCAATCGGACTCTGTGGACATAAGTCAACCCTTTTTCCGTAGCGGTTCTCGACTTTTCTATCGTTTTTTTCACAGTCACTTTTCTTTTTTTCTGTCTTTTGAGGAATCGACGTTATCATCTCTTTTTCCTCCTGTCGCCTATCGCGACGAGCTCCAACGAAATGAAAGCAAAACAAAACGAAAAAACGCATTATTTCGGTATTTTTATATTTGTTCTTTCCTAGCGCACCACGGCAGCACCGCGGGGGCCTCGCCTGCCTCGGCGCGCTCTCATCTAATAATACTCAGGTGCGCCCTGTGACGACTATCCATGGGATGAGGAGAAGGAGTTGCGATGAGGGAGAGAGGGCGCGCGCGCTTCGAGGTGCTTCATCTCGGCAATATCGCGAATTGCGGTGATGGCTGTTCACCCACCCTCGCTTTATTACTCCCTGCTGTGCGTCCCCCATCTTCGCACTGTGCAGTAGTAGAGAGAGAACCCGTACCGCACCGCGCCGGTCGCGGCGCGTGCCGTAATTGGGCGCTACCCTCCTCCCCCTCCTTCCCAAATGCCTCGCACTCCGTTCTTCTTCAGTGCAAAAAAAAAGGTCCCTGTAGCTAGCCCCCGCCACCATTGCGAGCTTTTTCATCCGTGGAAAACGTTCTCATCTGACGAGCTGGGTCACCGAGCATCATCGGTCGTCGTATGCGTGTGTGTGTGTCTCTCTCTCTCTTTGAGCCGGGGCAGCTTTCGGGCCTCCCTCTCTCCCTCTTTATTCGCCAAGTAAACGTCGCCTGGCGGGCGAGCGCTGGGAATGGAAGCGTGTGACGCCAACGCCGTTCGTTGATGCCCGGCGCGTGGCGGTCGCGTGCTTGGGCGCTCGCCGCTCGTTCCCTGCAGCGGCGGCAGTGGCGACCTCGATGATGATGGCGTCGTTGACGCTAGAGGCCCGCATTGAAGAAGAGAGCGAGAGAGAAGGAGCGGGTTTTAGAGCGAGAGAGCACCTCTCGGATCGGGGCGCTTCTCCGGCCGCCGCCATTCTGCGGTCGTCGTCGACGCTGTTGCCGCTGAGCCGTATGGGAGAAGATATAGCAGCGATGCATGCTGCAGGTGCTGCCACTTCCCGGCCTTCCCTCTCTCTCCCCATAGGCACCGACTTCCCCCTCTCTCTCTCTTCTTTATGTCTCTTTGGCCTCGTGTGTGCCGCATCAGCGGCTCCTGAAATAGCGGGGTTCCACAGGCCATTACCCCGCATATGGGAAAACCTGCGCCGCGCGGCAACGCTGTCGAAGAAGGGGTCCGCTGCACTGATGCGAAATCCTAATGACCCGCTCACACCCCACTCTCCCCCCAAGTCACTTCTCATATCGCGCTTTCCGTTGTGGGGGTTATGGCATTCCTCGTCTTTTATCTTAGCGTAAAAAAAGAGCGAACGGGGTGGAGTAATATCTCACGTGCAGCAGCATATTTTGGGAATCCGCGGCGGCTCGATACGCGTAGGCGGTCGAGCTATATAGCTAGGGAGTTGGCAAACTTAGTAGTCCAGGCTGTTAGGGAAAAAAATAGGTGACGACGTGGTTAATGCGCACCTGTGTTTGGCTTTAAGGTGTTCCGTCGCGATGCGTTGCCGCTGTAAACTCGGGTGGGTGTCGCACGAAAGTGCGGTCGAACTTTTGCCGAGTACGGACTTGTTTGTTCGATAGCAGAAATGGCTTACCGACGCGGGGTCTTCCGGTACACGAAGGAAGAAACTTTTATTAACGGGTCATTTGTGTTTGTTTTGGGGCTTTCTTTCGTTGGATCTCGAACTTTCGGTCCTTTATTTATAAAGCTTGGCTTTTGTTCGTTGACAGCTGGCGACGGTTTCGTAGGTACAGTGCACTGGTGCTGGCCCCTTGGTACTACATATTGTAAATGTTTCACCTAGTGCGAAACTTCGGCTGCGTTTCGGAGGCTCAGGAGTGCGCGGACTGGACGTTTTTAGACAGGCGCTAACAACTACAGGGCTGACGCCGATGATTCTCGGGTGGCATTCCTTAATTCTTTTTTTGGGGGGGCCATTCTTTACTACTATCAACGCGACTGTAGAACCGACCTACACCGTTATACATTCGCATCATCACCATCGTATTACTTACGCACCCGTTCCGGCTCGAGCGCGGAAGCAAGTCTGTGTGTGACTGTCCCCCTGCTGCTGCACTGCTGCATCAGAAAGTTCCGCAAACAACGCCTATGAGTGGGATTGAAAATTGGGCCCCGTTATTTCGCGCTCTTTTGCCTGTACCAGCTATGAACAACGCCTATACCCCACGGGTCTTCCGCCTCAGTCTGGCTGGCTGAGGCGAAATCCGTGCCGCTTGGTGTTTTCCTCGCGCCTAGCCTTGACTCTTTCCCACGCGCCGTGTCCCTGGCGTCCTCCTCCTCTTCTTTGCATACACCCCGCTGTTTTCTTCGGGCCCCCTTGCGCGAGTTCGTTGTTCCAACCTCCTCTACGCTACGTCTCTCCTCTGCGGCAGGATTGTTGATAGCCCAACCTTGGCGTTCCTTACGAGCTCGGTGCGCCGGCCTCGGAGCCAAGTGTTTTCTTTCTCTTGCTCCTCGGCCATGTGCACACTGCTTCGTCGACGGGTTAGTTATCGCGGCATGGACGTCAACGACGCGACCTAGGTTATCCTTCGCCTGGATACTACCGAACGGCAAATGGAACGATAAAAAGCCGTGAGTTTAAGTAAGCTCAGCTGAAAAATGTGACAGGAAGTGGCGTTCAGTTTGTCGGTTTTGTTAGTAACGGCTTCTTTTTCTTGATTCCATAACGTTCTTTGACATGTGTGTGTGTGCGTGGGGGGGGGGGGGGTCGAGTTTTTCTAGCTCCTAATGTCTTTCATAATATCTTGTTTCTTACCGAGCTACTTCAGATTTGTTCGGGGGCTTCGAACGTGAGCGGTCAGAAGAAGGTCACGCTGTTCACTTTTGAGAAGCGAGCTTGCTCATTACACACACATACATACATACATACATACATACATACATACATACATACATACATACATACATACATACATACATACATACATACATACATACATACATACATACATACATACATACATACATACATACATACATACATACATACATACATATATGTGGTGCGTTTTACGCATGTCGTCTCTGCTTCACTGACATTCGGTACTGGGCCCTGCGTGTCGTGTCGATTATCGATATAATGCCGCGCGTCAGGTGCGTCAGAACTAAGAATAACCGCGGCGCGCGTGCAGTCAGTTTGCTAGGACCGAAAACAAACCAGCGCCCGTGCGTGTGTCCCATGTCTCGTCCATGAGAAGCCAAGCGAAGCCGGAGAAGAGGAAAAATAAAATCAATCGCGAGACTATAGTGAACTAGAACACTATACACGAGACGAAACAACGCAGCTCGCTCGATTTTCCTGCCTATGTCTGTCTACTATTTCGTGCAACTCGACGGGAGCGTCACAACGCTAGTTACCACTCACTTTTTTTTTCTTGTCTGGTCAAAGGACCGCCGGTTGTGTGCGTCTCCTGGCCGTGTTTCGGTGGTTGTCCAGTGTGTGCGTGTGTGTGTGAGGGTCACGATGATTGAGCGTTCAAAGCGTTAAATATACAACAGGATAAAATCACTCGATAACGTTGAGCGGCCGCGACGACTTGTTTCCAAAATGGCGCGTACACGACCGTACGTCCGCGTATATTTGTTCGTAGTGACGGCGCCACTGGCGTTTGCCTCGTTTCATTTGTAACGACGTATAGTTTCGATTTTCTCTTCTTCCACATTGCTATCTCTCTCTTTACTCTTTCTCTACTGCTCCATTGAAATAGCAGATACACACATTTCCATTTGTGGAAGTGCGCGCTTACGCGGCCGCTCTCTCTCTCTCCCTCTCTCTCAACTCTCGTGCTTTGTAGTTCCCGACTCTCGGCGGGCAAGTCTGATCGAAACGATCGAACGCGAGACGAGATAGAAGCGCCGCAGTGTCGTCAGCGTTAATGTCGCCCGCTAATGAACGCTATGCTCAAGGGGAACGGCGAACGGAATATTGCCGGTCAGTCTTGCTGCTCGACTCCGACGGTCTTATCTCGGGAAGTGCAGTTCGATTTCGTTCGTGAAGTCTCTCTGTGCTAGGTTTCCCCGTAACTCCTCCTTTGTTTTGCTCTATCTACGTCTTCGACGTTATCGCTAACTTTTATCTTTTTATTTTTTTCCTGCGCGACATTTCGTTATGGTGGACTCCGCAGTGTTGAAGTTTGCTCAAGGATCTTACTTAACCAGAGCGGTCGCTTGTGTGCGTGTGTGTGTGTTGTGGTTTGGAAAATTGCGCGACCCCTCTTTCCGGTTCGTTTCGTCGTCTCTGAAGGGATTACAATAATTGTCTCGCAGGTTCCTTCGAGGGCATTGTATGTATTCTTAGCAAGGCGCGACCGGTGTTTCTTAACTGGACACATCTTACGCTCCCCCCCCCTTTTTTTTTTCTTGTTTATGCGGGTCGAGCTTGTGTGTGTGTGCGGGCGCCATGATCCGGAATTGAAACGTGGACAAGATCAAGGAATGGGAATGCTGGGGAGCGTGTTCTGTAACGATTCGATTTCCGAAGGGCTCGTGGTGGCAGCGCGCGACTGGTCGCCGCTTTTCCGCGTCGATCGCGTCACCCAAGCGGCGACCAATCGGGTTACTGGCGATGCGAGCTGTTCTCAGGAAGCGATATCGCGGTATTAAGCGGCTCCTGCTGCGCACGAGCTCGCGATGAACAGTCTTTCCGTGGCAGGACACGTTTCTTGTGGCCTGGAGAGCCTGACCGGGGCTAACAAAGTCGGGGGCACAAACTTACGCCTTTGTTTCGGTCAAATATGGCCAGTCGATCTTTTTTTTACTTGTGCTACTTCAATTCCCCAGTTTAGCCAGTCTCTCTCTCTCTCACACACACACTTTCTTCACTCTTCTAACTTCCAAACTCCCCCGACTCTTTCCCAACTGCAGGTTAGCATACAGGTTATTCTAAACTTCTGTTTTTCTTCCTATAGATTCTTCACTGTCGTTTCTGCAAGCCACGAGATATGCCCCAAAGAGCATGCGCATTCGCTTACCACGCCGGCACTAATACTACCGCACCGCATTTGGTATGCGGTGCGAGAGGGCGCTCCCGTCGTTCTGTCGCCGCCATTTTGCGTTCCTCGTCCTGCTCCCGCTCCTCCGAGCTCCCTGTGCGTGCGCTAGAACGCTCGTGTTCGTGCCTGGCGCGTGCGCGAGGGAGCGAGCGCGCGGCTTCTGTGTGTGTGTGCGGGATGTCCGCGCGCTCCTGTTTCTCCGCTGGTGCTGCTCCCGTGGCACATCGCCGCCAGCGTTTCCTACGCTGAGCCCTGCCTGACGTGTGACGTTCGCCCTCTCCGCTGCTGTCACGTCGAGGGAGCGACAGCTCGCGATACACGCGCACACAAACTTCCCTTTCATCCGACCACCCACCCTCAGTACCCCCTCTCGCGCGTTCTGCGCGGTTCTGTCGTCATAAATGTGTGCAGGAATACTGCCGGTAGACTTGATTGGCCCTGGACTGCGCGGCCTTCTGGTGTTGTGGCCGTTCTAGACACCCTGACAGTCCCGTACCACTGCAGCGGTGGTTAAGCGGTTAGGCGTCCGCTTCTGCGGCGGGAGGTACCGGGTTTGATACCCTGTGCCGGTCGGAGACCCACAGGTTTCTTCCACTGAGTACAAGTGGGCTTCAGGGCGGTGCAATGGCAGTACGAAACATTAGTCGCTTGGGGGAAAGCGAGATGGTAGACTGAGTTATGTACTACCGTCTAGGAAGATAGAAGATAGAGCGAATTTATTAGAAGGCAGAGAGGTCGGCCTGAGCTTGGGCGCTCTAGTTACTACCGTCTAACCCATCAGTCTGTCCTTTTGAAGACAACTTTTCCCTTACGCTCAGAGTACATGCGTTCTTGATGTACTTGTGTTCTTCATATCCTCCAGAAGTGTATGGGAGTGACTGTCTCCATTGTTGATTGTGTGGGTATGTTAAGAGCTTGCTCACACTGGGAAACTTTCAGTTATCTCACCGACTCCTCGCGGTGAAAGTTGAAACCATGTTTTATGAACGGCAAGAGAAAACGCCGCCGTCAAGGGAGTGTGCACATTGCAATTATTGAGATTCGTGTTGAGAGGCATTGGTTGCAGGCGCTTCACGGCACAAACGCTAACTTTTGATTACTTACGGACCGTCTACAGGGACGAACCCCAACTTTCGATTGTTTAAACACACCGGAACTTTCAACTTCTGGGTTGAAATTTGACGTTTGTTTCTTTAAACGTCCGCAGCCAGTGTCTGTTCTTGCTTCTAGCAAAAAGCCATTGTTAGCAGAAACCAACTACAGCGCAAGCTTATTACCTCTTACTGTATTCCAACCGTTTTGGCCGTTAGTTCTGGTCCAGTGGTTTCCGCAACCGGCACGTTTAGCGCCATTCGTGACGGTCGCTGAAACTTCCAAGAAACTGTTTTCTTCGTCTCCTGCGAAATAAGATTAATGTGTTGCGGGGTTTCCTCGCGAGTTGTCAGTCGGCGTTTGTGGTGTCTTGACTTCTCTCTCTCTCGCGTCCGTGTTTGTACGCCCAGTCTTTTTAATTAACACGAATACCTACTAACTAGCTCACTCTCTGTTCTTTTAATCTCGTGGGCTTCGCCGCTGCACAGAATTATCGAGACTGCGGCCGGCTCGGGCAGATGGGCTCTCCCCGCCCCCGCATCTCGTTGCCTGTCAGGGCGCATCGATTTTTGCGTCAGGGGGTCCGCCTTTTCCCCCTTTCTCTGACGACGAGCTGTTTCGGAAAGGGCCCGGGCAGATGAGGAACCCGGATGTAGCTGCCCCCCCCCCCCCCCTGGTTTTACCGCTGGGCTTCCGGCCCGGGCCCGGCTGTCTTCCTGGGAACGAGGCTTTCCTTTCTACTCGTCGTATACACCGAAAGTGACGCTTCCCTTGTCTTGCAGGGCCTAGGAAAATAAAAAAAGGCTGCCGAGGCTGCGCAATAACGGTGATCCTTGCGTTGCATTTGTTGTTTTCTTGAGACGCTTTGCGTGCGTACTACACTGACTTGTCGCGGGCCCCCGGTTTTTACTCTGCTATCCGACAGAAATGTTGTGAAATGAGAGGGACAGTCCACGCGTAGTTGTGGTAGTACTTTTTGTTGGTCCTTTGAAACTATAGGCTCGGCTTGCTGCTTTCTGGTCTTTCGCAGCGCTGCCGCGGTGTTTCGAAGGACTGGCTGTACGTTGTTTCGGATAAAAGCGAAGAGCGTTTTCAAACTGCACCACCGAGCTGCAGTAGTCGGAAGTACCGTACGTCCTCGCATAATATTGTCACGAGCGGAGAATGGCAGCAAACGAGGAAGACGAAGTGCTCGGAACGCGCTTGGCCTGCAGCAGCGTTGTATGCTTTTACTGTCAAATATACCCTGTGTATATAGTTTCTTCCCCGTAACATCTTTGGTGGAGGTGGTGGAGGAATATAATCGAGTGTGTGGAACGGAAGCTCTCCTGGCTGACGAAAAACGTGCACGAACGTACACGTAAAGAGTGTGCAGTCCGGCCAACCGTTAAAGGGAACACACCGTTGTCTCCTGGTATTATCGCTGAGATACCGCGCAAGAATCCGAAAACAAGTCCTTCATTTCTAAATCCGTGACTAATCGGCTACATTAAAGACGGTTTACCGTTAAGGAGTGCGAAAAGTGCCTAGTTACGTCGCTTTAATTGCTGGTTGTTCCCTTTAACAGTGGTCCGGGCTGTACGTCTTGCACTTGGCGCGGCACGCGTTCTGTAATCGAAGTTTGCCCGTTTCTCAGCGAAGCGTCAGCGCGAACGCGATAGAACGCGCAGTTTATGTTTGTTGTCCCGTTTCACACCGAAACATTTCCCGAGTATAGCGGCGAAATCAACAGATAGCTGGACCAACCAATAACCATCCCGGAGGTCCAAACTGCTTTAAACAAGCTCAGAGCAAAAAAAAAAATAAATAAATAAATAAAGAGAAAAAAAAAGAGAGTAGAAAGAGAGCGCATGCGCGTCGTTCCGTCCTCGCGCTAGTCTTTGGCGTATGTTGCCGCCCGTGTCTGTTCCTTCTCCAGACTTTTCGAGAGAACAGGCACCTAGCTTGTGCCGTTAATGCGGTTGGTGGCCCCATCGCCCCTGAGCAAGAAGACGGCGGCCTCGTTTCTTTTAGCTCTCGGTTGCCCCCCTGTGGCGTTGGCCTGGCTTCGTTTGCGGCTCCTCGTTATTTCGTGTGATTTGTGTTTTCTTCTCATTCAGCGCGGTTGGTTCAGTGGCCGCGTATGCCGCGCCCTTGCGACGAGAGACCCGCCAAGGTGGTGGTGCTTGCGTTTCTGGCTCGGCGCGGCTGTGGCGGTTGCCTGATTGCAGCCATTGCTCCCGCGTGCCCTTCCTTCTTGCAGGTTTCTTCTTTTGCATGAACTCGATAGCGAGCTGACTAGACGTGTCTTGTAGAGCTGGCTCATTCAAGCTTTAACCGTGTCTGAATGCGCGTTGCCAAACGAGTTGATTCACTGAGCTCGACGCGCTTTCTCGGTCACACTACCCGCTAGCTCATTACACGAAACCTAAGGGTCCGCTGCGCGCGGAATTAACATCAACATATGATTCACCCGCACGGGGTTTTTGTATTATTTATTTTCCGGTATAACGAAGTAAATCGCCGATTATCGAGGTTTGCTAGACCTTCTGTCGTGAGATCGGTTTTCGTTTTGCTGGGTCTACTTTAGCCGATTTCATTGAGTTTTATGTAAGCAAGCGCAGCTTATACGCTTATCGCGTGCGTGTGCTTGAGTGCGTATAGGTGAATGTGTTCCCGGAGCGGTTGGTTCCGGGAGCTTTTGTCTCGAAACAAAAGCTCTTCTTCTCCGGTAGTGTGGGTGTGTGGGGGGCATCTGCAAACGCCGTGTGCGCGCCTTGGCGACAGCGTGCTGTCGCGTCCAGGCGGCGACGGCATGCTGCTGTTGCTCGCGCACGGGCTGGTGCTTGCTGCTTTGCCGTTTTTTGTGTGTGGAAAAGGCGCAGCGGGGAGTTTTGACCGCCTGCTGTGTCGCGCCACGAAGGAAGCCGTAGATTCGGCCCTTTCGAAAAAAAAAAAAAAAAGAGCGTTCTGTGTCTTTTGTGATTCCTTCCAGCGCGCGCTTTGTGTCGTGGAAACCGTTTTAACACGACGTGGCTTTTGTTTAGGAGTCCTTCCGCGTCCACTCCACCGTTATTTTTACCTAAAGCAGACTATAGAATGGTTCTCAAAAAAAGAACGATAACTGCACTGAGTCGACAGACTTACCACTTTCACGGCTGCTGCTGGCAGTCGAAGCCTGCGTGAGCCTGCGTATAGCCGCGCTCTGTTATTATAAAGGACAATGTTGGTTTTGTGTCTTTCTCTTATTCGTTTCTATTTTGACATACGGCGCCGCATACTAAGCTCGCTTTTTATGAAAAATCTCAGAAAATATTGGAGCTTGGCATAGAGTGTAGCTCTTCTTTTGTTTTTAACAAGAGCATCCTTTTGTGTTGTTGGACATACCGTTAGTGAAAGTGGCCGGTTAGTAAGGAAACAACACCTGAGCGGAATAATCTTGGCGAGTTGAACACCGCGCTTCTCTTTTCTCTCATATTGGACAACGACCGCATTTCAGCTGAGTAAGTCAAGCATTTCGTCTTTTCGAATGTGCTTCCCTTGGTGGAACGTATGTGCAAAAATGCTGGGAGCTTAGTTTATAGGTCGTCGGTCGTGATGTCGGGAAGATACCCGGGGATTGTTTGGGAACATGTACATCGTTAGCGTGCTTTTCCGACAGAGGATTTACGGATTTATAGACCACCGTCGCGCCAGTCCCGAAGCCCCCCTTTCCCCCGAGGTTTCTCTGTCCGTCTGGCTGTCGGTCTTGCTGGTCTCCAAACGCGTGCGCTGCTTGCACAGACAATGTGCTTCACGATTCGCATTCTTATATTGTTCCCTTCTCCGTCGCCCATTGTATGCAGTGTCGTGCGTGAGTCCACGTCCAGGGCGGAGCGAGTGAGTGACCGTGTCTTGGGTTTGGCGACGCAACCGTCGCGCCGTGCGTTTCGTAGGGCCGGACGTGGCGCAACGTCTCTTTTTTGGTTCGAGTGGCAGAGCGGCGGATATCTCTTCTGGTCGCCTCTTCCTCGCGTGCAACATACTTGCTTGGCCCTCGTCGCTACCGGCCCTTCGAAGTCCCGAAGAAGAGGGCCGGACAGGTGCGCGCGGCTTTGCAAGCAAGCTAGCCGAGACTTGTATCTCAGATTTTATTTTTTCTCTTTCCCGAGTCTTCTTCTTCTTCTCTGGGCAAAGAGAGGAGGAGGGGGTCTCCCTTTTATAGCCGTCGTGAGCGCGCTGCCTTGAGTCGTGCGTGGCTGACCCGTCTTGCGTGGCGTCTGTGTGCGTGCGGTGCACCGACTTTGGGAGCTGCGTTGTTGATGTTTTGCGACCGGTATTTCCTTTTTCGTGACTCGGCCCCTCGCTCACACCGCCGTCTCTCTCTCTCTCTCTCTCTCTCTCTCTCTCTCTCCGTCATTGCTGCATGCAGCAAGCGATGTTGTTGTTGGCGGTGGCGCTGCCTTGGGCCGCGTCCAATGCGCCAAAACCTGATCTCCGAGGGGTGGCGGCGTTTTGGGACTGGCCAGGGGGGGGGGGGGGGGGGGGGGTAGAGATGCATGCGTATAGGTTGCACCCTCGGCGGTTGGTCTCGCTAAAACTGTGCAACGCCGCCGGTCAAGCCTGCGCGTGAGAAAAGAAGCCAGGCCTGAGTTGTGTCAGTGGCGAGCAAGAGCACTGCGCGTTGTGTTCGTAGTCCTGTGGATCCGCCTTCTTCTTCTCGTCTGCTCACCGGGACGGCGAGCAGACGACAATTGTTTTGCTAACTGCGCGAAGGTACGCAGTAACCGAGAATGGAAGAGACAGCGCGAGCGCCGAATCACGACAGAATGTTTATTGTTGCAAAACACATACACGAATGAAGTGGACAACTACGCCCAAACCAACGTAAGAAGAGCTCCGACGCTCTCAAGGCTTTTAAACGAATATGAAATGAACCATCAAACACAGTGCCTACAAGGTTAATCGTTATGCTCTTCCAAGAAACTTGCTTCCTTGATTTGTGACGATATCGATGCCTCACAAAAACGGAGAATATAAGTGTACCGATGGTACCATTGGTACCGAGTTGCCCAGCTAACAGACGACGAGCAGACGACGCTGATAGAGGCAAACGGAGTGACACCTTAAGCAGGTTGATGTTCCGAGTGTTTAGCGCAACTCAGTAAAATGAAAGTAAAATGAAAGAAAGGTAGGGGTGGAAGGGAGGACAAGACCCCTAGCTTTGTTTACTTTTAGTCTGTCTGAGTGGCACTACACACTCAGAACGTGATGAGATACCACCTTGCCCAAACTGCTACTCATGTGCTAAGCAGATCGAAGCGCGTATGTGGTTTCTCTTCGAGTCGTCGTAAATACGGCAGTGGAGGAAGCCTAAAGTCGGGCGCTATTTTCTGCCGCGCGCCGGTGTGTGCACGGGCGGCACTACCTCGCACCGGCTGCTGACAGGCTTTCGCTTCGCTGCACTGCCTTAGTGGTGAGGCGTAGATTCTCCGAGAAGCCAGGTGGCAGCGAAGACCGTGCCAACGACGGTTTCGGATGGGACCGACTCTCCTGGCGTGCCTCCCCGTTTTATGCCTTTGGCAAGGTGCATCAGCAGTCCTCCCTTCTTCCCTCGCTGCCGCCGAGGTTCGTTGGGCACGCACGCATTTGCGTTTTTTCGCGGGCTAACGCCCCACCACAGCTCTCGCTTCCTCGGCGCGCACGAAATCGTTCGTTCGACGGTTGGCGTTACTATTCGTAGGAAGAGCGCGCCGCGGCGTGCTCGGCTCCGGCTTGGGAGCGAATGCATCGTACGCGTTTTGTCTCCCATTCGCCGAGCGTGTTCCTTAAGCGGGTCGTCAGCGACCGCGGCGCACGCGATGCCTGCTATTTTGGCCGCTGTGGCTGGCGATGGTGGTGGCCGAAATGCGTGGGGGCCGGTCTTTCGCCGTCGCTAAACGATTGGGTCCCTTTGGAACGCTGCGCTTACGTCGAAGCTATTCGGAGACCTGGATTTGCTTCTTCGTTTGTTTGTTGTCGCTTTCTTTTTTTTAAACATGTCGCTGGCACTTGAATACTCATACATAAAACCTCGGCGTACTCAGTCGATGCCCGGCGGTTCGAGGACCGGCTGAAAGTTTCGTAATCGCGTCCCAACAATGGCCGTCCCGAGGATGGGGCGGAAGGAACCGAAAAAGCGCTTTCCTTACGTTCAGGCATGCTGAGAGATGGCGCGTCTCGTTCTTTCCTATCGAATTGATGATGGGAGGTGGGTTTAGGATGGCGTAATATTTTGGTCCGTAAATTACCGCGCTTTTCGTAACACGTGAAGCCATATATTTTATGGATTTCCGTGCATGATGCTGCTTTTTTTTTATTCGCATTGCTCTGAATGTACGGATCTATTTGTGGATCCGTTTTTTACATAGTATAGTGAGGAACAATCCTTCGAACACGCTCAGTTGCAGCCTTGAAGAAGACAAGTCCGCTTGTCGAAACTTTGGCTCAGAGGACACCCCCGGGTTCCGAGGATTTTTGATCGCTTCAAGATACCACCTTTCCCTGAGCTTGTACCTTAACTAGGATACACACTAAAGTGCGACTTGCAAAACTTGTTTGTAAGGCTTGCACGACTTGACACGTTATTTCGCGAAGTGGGGTACGGGTTCGCAGATTTCTGCTACTCTGGAGCGGTGATGGTAGCGAGAGGTTCGAGACGTGTTACTGAAACGCGTAAGGCCTTGCTGGAAAGCTGGACAGCGAAGCAACGATTGACAGGTTATAACGGTAATCTCCCATCCACAACTGTAGTTGTATACATAGACTTTATTTACGGCGTCCTCGAAGTGTCCTCCACAGGGACAGTTACGAGCGTCATATCTCCGATTCTTTAGATAACCTCCACCATTTCTATCGAGAATGCTAATTCCGAATAATACCAGTGTTTGCCTTCATACTTTCGAGCGCCGCGAATATGTAACGCACGCATGCGCTTCTTTAGCAACTCCCTCGTCGCGCATGCAGCTGCCGGAACTTGAATTATCAGCGGCCGTGTTTGTTCACGTTCCGGTATCTCTCGACTGCTTTTTTGTTTGTTTGTTTTTCCTTCTTTAGTGATCGAGCGTTCGTTTGTGCACACAAATTGTGCGAGACATGTCACAGCTTCTCGCTTTGGCTTTCCATCATCGCTTTTTTATCTGTTTATTTTCATTGTTACGTGCGTTGCAAGCGAAGTGTTTGTCGAGCTCTGCGACATCGATAACCTCCCTAGTTTCTCTTTTCTGTTGTTGATCGGTCTTCGTTATTTTACTCTCCGATATAGCGCCCATGTTTAAGCCTCATATCATAAGTCGCGGTTGAAGAACTCACCTTATGTGTTTAGCTTCGAAATAAAGCGTAATCGCTGGCATTGTTTGTTGTCGCTGTCATGGACGTGCGCACAGGGGCAAACCACGACGGTATAGTATTTCCGTACTTACCGTACGGTAAACCGCCACTGCTACAACACTCCAGTGCCGGTTTACCATAATAGGCACCAGAGGCGTATCCAGAAACTTTTTTCGGGGGCTGGGGGGCGGGGTGGGAGTTCAACCATACTTTATGTATGTTCGTGCGTGCGCTTTTACGTGTGCGTATCGCAAAAATGAGAAATTTCGGGCTCACTGCGTACGGTAACGTGATGAGATTATCAAAGTGGCTAATAGAGGTCTTGCAGACTAAGAAAACCTGCGTGCCGTCCAATACGGTACGGTATTACCGTAGTTGCCGTGCTGTAAGCCGGCGCTGCTAAAGCACCCTATTACGCAAGTTCTTGCAGACGGGGTTTCGGCTCGGCCCACGCCCGCCATGCTCCGCTCCCCTCGCGCAATGGAAGTAGCGAAGGAATCTGCGAGAAGTGGGAACGTGGGGGGTGGGGGGGCTGGATGGATTGGATGGATCCGAGATGGGGACGCTGTTTGGGAGGGGGGGGGGGGGTCACCTTGACTCGTGCAGCCGTTTTGCTGCCAGCCGGCTCTTCTTCGCGGGCTTCGCTTGATCGGCCGGTCGTTTTTCTTCATCATTATAGACCGGCGCCGGCGTCGAAGAAATGATGCTGGGTGGAGACTGAAAGCGTAGTGGCTTCTTCGGCACGGGCTCCTCCTTTCGTAACCCTTACGCCGGAGCCACCCTTGGTTCCGTACCCTATAGCGCGTCTACGGTTTTCTCGGATATTTATCTTTTTCGTTGCTTCGATGATCCGTGGTTTCGTACGTTCGTATATCTACCGACAATGCGGCACTCTAGTACGGTGCCTTTCGCGCTTTTCGGGGCCCACTCTATGGGGGCTCGCTTATTCGTCACGGCGACTCTAGGACATCGCGTGACCAAGGTGCCCGCAAATGTTACGTCGCACCGATGTCGCAAGGCGACTGGGCCCCCTTTTCATAACCCACAAGTGCGCTTCCCTGCTCTGCACATTCGCCCAATTAATGGCGGCACCTGTCGGGCTTTAAGTGGATAGCATGTCCTATAGTTGCGCATCCTGGGGCTTACCTATTATGCGTGTTTATGTCGAGAATGCTGAGTGTACATTCTCCGCGTCATTGCGCGAGCAAACTGCGCTCGAAGACGCTGTTTTCGGAGTTGACTAGCTACCATTATAGTTGAGCTAACTGCGTCGAGGGAAAGCTAGCTCTTCAGGTATTGGTCGCTTCTCTTCTCCCGTGTCCGTATTTGCACGCCTACTCTTGTCTCTTGATGAATACTTATCGACTAGCGCAAGTTGCTCTCGTTCTAATGATCCATCCGCCATGTCATCATCATTAATCATGCTTTTTGCTTTGTTACGGTGAATCCTTTATTTCCGTCCTGAGCACCACTCGATATTTAGAGCAACCTGCGCGCTCTTGTTCTGAACGCCTCGAAAAAGCTTGCGAGACTCCGTTTGACGCGCCGCGGGGCCTTCGACGGCCTGCACACGAAGGACCGGCCACAGTCAGTCGCTGTACCTCCTTTTACACGCATATTTTCTTATTTTTTTATTATTCCCCTGCGCCGCCTTCTGGACCGAGGCGAGCTATGGGTGAGCGGGTCTATTTTCGGACACTACTACTACCTGCGGGTGTCTCGGGCCGCGCACGTGGACTGTGTCCAGCGCCGCTGGTCAGTGCCACGCGGCGCTTTTCGGGACGCCCAAGTGATCGCAGGAGTCTGGCCGACGGACCGGCGACGGTCTCGCTGGAGCCGCCGTGCGCGACAGTGCCGCGTCGTTGCGCGCCGCTTCTCTCGCATGCCCCGAGGTCGGCGCTCTGTGCCGCGGTGGTTTCCGTGCAGCGAGCGAGTGGCGCGAGGTCCGGGGAGCCCCTGCGGATTGAGAGAACTTGCATGTTCCTTGTCCTCGCGCAGAGTACAGTCTGTACTCTCCGTGCGTGTACGTGTGTAATATTAGCCCTTGGGGGTTTGTCATGTAAGAGCCGACTAGTTGCAATGTTGAGTAGGGGCCATGACTCGTACCAACTATACATTACCAACTATGCTTGATATTCACTTCCAAGTGTGACTGCTAGGTGACTGCTAAGGGAATGCGATTCCACAAGGTGGACTGTCTAATTCAGTGCACGCTCATTGGATGATGTTGAATAGTGGGCAACGATGACTGGCGTCGATTCGCCAAGTCTCGGTGAGCTCTGACCAATCAGCGCGTGCTGAGAATGAACGGTCTACTTTGCGGGCCCGTATAGAATATCACCCTTAGGGTGACAGATCGAGACGTCTGGAGGGAGAAATAAAGAGGGAAATGCAGGGGGGTTAACCGGAATTGAAACATCCGGTTTGTTACAGCGGTGGTCAAACGTGCCCAGGCCGCTATCCCATGTAGTACTATGGCAGCTTGGCTTGGGAACTTTCGACCACGCCTGTACGTTAGTGCGTGTGCTTGTATGTGTGCGTGTATTTATCCGCATGCAAAATTGAAAAAACTTAGACGGGGTCTGGCTACGCCAAAGCTACGGAGTAACATTGCAGTATGCCCATAGCCCGTAGGTTGAGCAACGTTGCACGCAATTAACGGGGGCGGCGTCTCTAAAGAGGGCGAAGGCACCTAGCAGCTACTGCTCTATCTCTCTCAGCTGCTGCTCTGATTTCTTTTTTTTATTCGCTCGTCGTGTTCTGTTTTTGTCGGCCTGTCTCGAGGACACTCGACGCGACGGCGGGCTCCCTGCAGCTGCGCGGCGTCGGGGCGCGTCAGGTTGTACGAGCCACGCGCATGCGCGTGTAGGATTGACGAGACAAACTGGTTGGCACGACAGGCGCGTTCCGTTCCGTCTGTGACCCCGAGGGGAAAAAAAATATATAGAGCACTGCCACAACACTACTGATCAATGATAGCTGTCACGTGACGCCATGTTTGCAGGCTCTTGAAGGGATACTGATTAATTCATAATTGTTTGGGTTTTACGTCTCAAAACCACGATATAATTGTGAGGTACGCGGTAGTAAAGGGCTCCGGAAATTTTCGTCCATCTGGTGGCGTTTAACGTGCACCTAAATTTGAGTACACGGGTCTCTAGCATTTTCGCCTCCATCGAAATGCGGCCGCCGCAGCCGGGATTCGATCCCGCGACCTTGGTGTCAGCGGTCGAGCACCATCACCACTCGACCACCGTGGCAGATTGTGCTCGTCATTCAATTCCTCTTTTTGTGCGTTGTAAGAGTAGCGTACACGTTAGGGTTAGTTGGATCCCCTCAATCGGCATATCTCGGGCCTAACGGTGGGCTTTCTTTTCTTGAGCCCTTATTAGCCGAAGTGACCTTTCTGAGAGGTGCTCGTTATAGCCGCATAAGAACAAGTGCCATATCACACTTAGCGGTTTTTCTTTTTTCTTCTCGGCTATCTAGAAGATTACTTCCTGTCCCGCTTAGAAAGAGAGAGGTATTTCATCGATCCATGCTGTCCGGGAAAAAAAAAAAAAGAAAAAACAGGCCTCCGTTGTCTTGGAGCTACAGCGAGAGGTCGTTGAGAAAAGAATTGGAAGAAATTATAAAGGAGGAGAAGGAGCGTGGATGGTCTAATAACGAGATGGTCGTGGGTGTAAAAAGAGAGAGAGAAAAAAGAAAGGAGGAAAGGTATAAGTACACGTATAGTTTTGTTTGGACTCAAAACACAACCTTTACTCCCGGTCTTGCGTCAGCCCCCGCTGTGCGTTGTACCGCAGCGCCCGCTGGGCTTTCGAAATGCGGATGACGCGTGCGAGGGGGAAAGGAAAGGGAGGGCGTTGCGAAACGCGCGACGTATACGTTATTTTGCGAAGGTTATCGATCGACTGAACGAGCGTTTTGGTTTCTTTCACTCGCCGGCCATGTTTTTCATTCTCTTCCCTAACTACTACACCGCAGCTGCGATCGAAAAGGCAAGAGATATGAAATCGAACAAGAGTTTACTCTAAGCCTCTGCTTTTGTTTATTGTTTGACTCGTCTGTAACTTGCTTCGCTCGTGTTGTTCGTATTTGCCCGAGCGTGTGTTCCTGTCGTTGCAGTGTTCCTATCGTTACCGTTGTTATCGATTACGTCTCTGCCTTGCCTCTTGCTTCCTTATTTCTCAGTCGTGGTTGAATGAGCGAGAGAGAGTCTTCTTCCTAGACCTGTGGCGCGCGAAGGGCGTCTGCAAACATTGGTTGCGAAATCATCGCGGACGTCTTGTATTACGCGAGCACTGATTTCGAGAGTGCGCGGATCCCCCCACCTATATGATCGATGACGATTCGGGACAGGAAGCTAGTGAACTGGCTGTACCTCCCGCGTCACTTCCGTGGTTAGTTCCGCGAGTTGTTTATTTATTAAATGCGAAGCATTTCTTAGCGAACCTCTGGCACTTTGAGCGTTTCTATCTATCTATCTATCTATCTATCTATCTATCTATCTATCTATCTATCTATCTATCTATCTATCTATCTATCTATCTATCTATCTATCTATCTATCTATCTAGCCGCCTACGTCTGGGTGCTCTCATGATGGCCTCCTTAACTTGGTGTAGACCAAAATTTGCATGGGAGGGTAAGAGGATTTCACGAATATGATTGCCAGGTCGTGACATGAATAACTTAATAATAATAACATTAAAATCTTGCCGCGTACGTCGTCAAACCCTTTCCACTAGACACGTGTGGCACATACCCGTTTACCACGGGCCGCGGTGTACGGGTATGCGCCACAGGTGATTGACAGTTTATATCTACCCAGGAACGTCGAGAACAGACATTGGTAACTTAAATGCTAGAGCGTTAAGGAAAAGCAACATCGGCAGCGTTGACTCAACGAATGGAAAGAATGAAAATTAGGATCCCAGCAGGAATCGAACCCAAGCACTCTGCGTGGCAATCAGGTATTCTACCACTGAGCCACGCCAGGTCTATAAACTGGTTTGGAAAAACAGCCTACGCAGGCGTAATATCGGTGCAACATCAATTGTGGTTGTGGTGCTGGCTATGTAATTTTACAAGAAAGCAATAAACACTACATGATACTGCTACGATGTGTACTCCTACGATACAGGCGTCATATGAGATTAACATCTGTAGTTCCAGTGTTGGCTCGGCTTTTATAGCAGTCTAATAAACATTCGTTTGTATTCCTATGATTCAGCAAGCTATATTGAAGCATTGCTCGACCCCGGAGGAAAACATTAACGAAAGTTAAGTTACATATGATATCCACATCACCGCGCCGTCAGCTGCACTTCGTCCACCAGAACGATGCAGTGTCCTCTTCATTTCTTACGAGGCTGAGCGATGGCTTCATGCTGACCGAGAATGATGCCAGATTGATTGACAGCCGCTTTGTAGACTAGGCTACGTAGGCTACATACGCCAAGGTAGTCTACGAATACGACAAACACCATCCACTGATGTTGGTCTATGTAGCACTATCCAGGCCTATCAGCATCGACGGCCTATACCTCGCCAACGTGAAGGGTGACTTCAGATTCCGACATCTCGCCGGCTCTGTCGACAGACAATTTGTCGACGAAATGACCGAGGCATCCACGAATTCCAACAGCTCTACTATACGACATACTTCACTACACGTGGACCCCTCGTCACCACGATCACGACCGGATCCTATAAGAAGTCATGACCAGTTCCTGGTGCTCACTGATCACGGTGATGGTGCCCTTGTTCAAGAACTGTCAAGAACTTCTTGCACACATGCACACGGGTTTGTGAAACGTGCATGCGTTCTCGGGACACGTATAACCACTACATATCAACTTACCGCTTCTGGTGTTGCTAATACCCACGTTGCCATTGGCAGCGTTACCCAACCGTAAACAGCTGGTTATGTAACACATATGCGGCTCTTCAACATATATATGTGTGCGTATAAAATTTATACAAATCTTTAACGTCATTTTGTAACGTGTCCGCTCAGTAAAAAAAAAAAAAAAAGATACGCCACAGTCACCTACCCGCCGCATGCTTCGCATAACATCGACTCCCACGGTACGTGGGATCTGCCGAATTTTATCGCTCGTCTTCGTATTCAATATCTGCTTTATGCAATGAATTGAACACTGTCCTTCGTAAATAAAATTCAGGGATGAAATATTGGTGAAGCTTGCACTAAGCCGCGCAAGGCTTGAAACAGCGAAACTGGACGATTCTGAAGACTAATCTGGTTGCTTCTAGGTTGTTCCTAGGCCTTTTTATTTTATTTTTTAGTGCCCTCGTTTTGCATTTGGAGTCGTCATTGTTCCAGTGCCCTCTTTTTTTCGTCGAACGAAAGGCCAAACCCTCAGGAATCTAGAAAATGTACTAGTATAAGCGTGAGTGCGTCCTAAAACTTTACTACATATTTTTTAAACGTACTTTCGGTTCCTACTGTAGCCTGACGTCACGACACGGAATAAGCTTCTCGTCACGTGCTCGCGCAAGATATCGTGACGTAATCCACGGCCGCTCCGATCCGTTGGCGACGCGCAGTCTGACGTCATCCCAACTAACCACACTGGCGCGTGAAGTCATCAGAATCGATACTGTAGCCTGACGTCACGCCAGTGCCGATTTCGGTAGGTGTGCCACGCGAAAGTTGATTTTAATGTCAAAATAAAGCATCAGCGGTTTAGTGAGCTTCACACTTGCTTAGAGAGTACGGCGAAGTTAAAAGTCAACCTCAAAGATTAGTGTCAGTACCCCTTTTATAACCGGACGTCCGTTTGGTGTAGCCTAATCTAGAGCGCACTTTATCTGTTTTGCGTTCCATTATGCGTGACCTACTCCAGCCCTTCTTCGGCCCGATCCTCCTTATCTGGACCGAAATATGAGCGTTGCTCTCGTTTGCTCTCCGTTATGCGTACTCTTCCTGTCTGTCAACGTTATAACGCGTATCACTTTCCGCTATCGTTCGTTGCACGGCGTTAGGTTACTTGGTCGAGGTGATAAGGAACGCATACGCGCGCTTTTGATAATGGCGTTGGTATTTATGCTCCCTCGCGCGAACTGCATGCAAAAGCATTACACCAACCTCTCCGTCACTAATCCGCGTCGTACTTACTTTATTCATGTATTTATTTGTACATACTGAAGTGCAGTCCCGTAAGAGAGCTGTCGCAGGAGTGGAGTTATACAAATCTTGGAGGCGAAATGCTAGAGGCCCGTGTACGTAGATTTAGGTGCACGTTGAAGAACACCAGGTGGTCGAAATTTCCTGGGCCCTTCACTACGGCGTCACTCGCAATCATGTCGTCGTTTTAGGACGTAGAACCGCAACAATTTTTTAGTTGTACAAATTTAACGGAACAAAAGAAAATGAACAACAGCAATAGCTTTTAAAACATTATCGATATTAATGTTTAGCTATGCATACTGGTTTTTTCAACGAGAGCACCGGTAAAGTCATTCAACGGGAGTGATCGAGTACAGCCAAGTATGCAATTCCATATACAAAAAGCTGACGCGTATTAAGCGTTATATACTTATATTTCATGGAAATGTTCGTCTTTTCCTTATTGAGGTTTCAATTTTTGCCGTAGCACCAGCGACTGAGTGATAAAATTGTATTAAAGGACGCTCTACCTTGGGGCAACTGTCTAGCAAGGTATCCTAGCAACAGTCGTTTGAGGTCACTCCCTTCGTCGGTATTACGTGTACTGTCGTCAGGGACGCGTTAAACGTTGAACCTTGAATGGAAGTCTTCACATTTTCCTCGTTTCGAGTTAGCCTCTTTTTGTTGTTGTGGCAGCGGCGATTGAATGATATATTTCTAATTAAAAGAAGGGTCCACCTCAAGGCACCTCGCTAACAGGGGGTTGTTTGAGGTCATTACCTCGATTGCATTACCTACTGGCAACACGTAGGCATGCAGGTGTCTCCATATCGAACGAACGTATACTACGTGTGCCTCATGTTATCGAAAACAAGTCGGGCGACCCAGATCGATTCCAATTATGGGCCTCTCGTGACGTCAGCAGCAGCAGCAGCAGCAGCAACGCCGCGGTTATTTCGGCCCCCTGACACTATTTTTTTGTAACGCAGAAACGAGTTGTGTCTGTCTCCTTGTTTTTGGCGCGCTGTTCGTGTTCGGCGACCGGCGATACTTGGCGCCGCGAGACGGCGGTGCGATCGGCAGCGATATGGAGAAAGGAAAAAAAAATGCGGACAGATTAAGATCGTCTGGGGGGATAAGCGCTCGCTGAATGGCGGAGATGCCGTCCGTGTTGTTTGTTGTTGTTTCTTTCTATTTTCTGATCCCTCGAACATATCTCTATATATATACACAGTCAGTGACAACCTAATAACTCACGAGCTCAACCTATACGAAACCGTGGCGATTTTGCCCTGCGCCCCTGGGAGAGCTGTGCCATCTGGAGTACAAATACATATATGCAATAGATAGTAAAAAGTTGAGGATACAAAATTACATAGAGTGAACGTCTGAAAAATAACACATAAAAACACTCTAGATGAAAGGTTGCAGTGAATTCTCACTACACGAGATCTCGTTCGGAAATTCAACGGGAAAAAAAGAAGAAGAAACCATCGATATAGAAGTACATAGGATGAACGTTTCACTTAGGTTCGGCCGACAGTTGCTGAAAATAGTATTTCTTTTGGGAATGTGATATATTTCATTTTCGTTTTACATCGTTGTTCCGATTGGCTGGATATGAACGATGCAGACTCGACGTCGACCTCGTCTGCATACTTTTTCGTCTGCTCGAAGGATCGTCTGTTATTTTATGTCCTGTTCTGTCTGAATGCAGACAGAGAGAGAGAGAGAGAGAGGAGAAAAGATAAAGAACGAAAGAAAGAATAAAAGAGAGAAAGTAAATGTACCTACAGTGGTTTGCGTAGGAAGGCTAAGCCGGTGTCCATTAATATTTTACGCAACGTGTCCTTGCATCGACGATAAACCCGCCGCTGTGTCTAAGCGCGTTTATGTTGCTGTTGCTGCTGCTGCAGCAGCAGCTGTGTGCATGTGTTTGGACAAGCGTCTCATGCATGCATTTCCACGGGATCGCGCTATGCGAAAAATTCTTGCTTCGGCTGCTGCCTTTTGTTGGCGGCGTGTGCAGATGGGGATGCGGGTTTTGTCGTGTGGCATGCGGGCACCCGCTTTCTCTCCATGATTCACTTGATTTGCTTAGCTGTGCAGGAATTTGGAGCCCTCGGTTCCTTTCTGCACACGTAAGCGGTAGCCTTTGGGAGGAATTTTTTTTCTCTTTCTCTCTTCTTGGTTCCGTTTCCTTCCATTCCAGTGCATTTTTTTTTTTTTTGCAATCCACAGCTCCCGTTTTCCCTGATAGCAGCGGAGAGACGTTCGTTTGCTGTGTATCTCTCATTGGCACATAATTCGTGCTTGTTTGTTTGTTTGTTTGTTTTTACGATATCTACAGGCTTCAGCTTTCTTTCTCATTCAGCTAGTGAGCGATGTGTTCACTGTTCGTGGATACCCTTCGTCGCGTATATATAATGACCTTGCTCTTGTGTATGTGGGCGTCTCTCTCACTCTCTACTCAACGTCACTATACTCACACTCGAACACCGTGCTGGGATATTGGAACTTCTTTTTTTTTTTCTCGTTCAACCCACGGCAGCTATCTTTCTGATCGCTTTAGTTTACTGGTTAGCACGCTGAATCCGTTTGAGGCGTACTTGAGTTTCGGCTGTCAGACTGCACCCCGCGTCTCGCCGGCGCACGATCGGTCTAATGTATAGTTACGCATGAGTTAGTTAATTAGTGCAAGCGCTCGTTGCCTTCAGGTTCTGACAGACCTCGTTTACAGCTTGTTACGATATGAAGACCCTTATCTTGGTGTACGCGGGTGTCACCGCAGCATAACGTTTGTAGCGTCTCTCGGTTCCCTCTATGTACCTACTTGGTATTTCCTGGCACCTCGCTTTCCAATTTCGGTGGATGGCGCGTTGTGTTTCTTCACGCGGCTGGGCCACCAACGCCACCTCAGCACCACCCCCCACGTGCCGTTACTTCCTCCCTATTGTCTCGCCCATTAGCTACAGAGGAAAAGCCGGCGGCTTGAAGCCCCGGCGTCTCACCAACCGTTGTGTGCAGTGCAGCGAACGCTACGTGGGGTCGCGTCCGTAGAGTGTCCTACAATAATTTACTAGAGGGAACTGTGGCTCTGCGGTCGTTCGGCCACCGTGGGAATGAATGGGTAGTACATGGATTTGCTAGTCTTCGATCTTGGGGCTTCGAACGCACTTGTCCCTTGTTCCTAGTTGTGTTTTGGCTTTTGTATCGGATAAAACAACGGTTCGTTGCGAATCTCGTGAGCTGATTTGAACTGGTGAGCCTAAAATGGTCAAGGTGGTGAAGTGGGACCGCTGAACTTCGCGAATGTCGTCTTGTGACAAAGTGGCTTCAGGCCACACGGAGCCGAACGAAGCTTAGGCAAATCCAATGTACTAGCTGTCATTTTCATGCTGGCTGAAACGCCATGCGTTGCAGCTCCCATGGATACTGGCGCCAGATTTCCCTCAAGTTTGTTGTTATGAAAATCTATGGTCGCGTCAACCCCGCTTGAAGCATGCAGCCTAAAGTAGGGCGTGTCCTCCGTTGTTCATCTCAGATCACATTGTAGCTTCGCGCAAGGATTAGTAGTGGGCAGTGTTCGAGCTCTCCTAGCCTACCTCCTACCTGTACTGAATTAGCGCGCCAGGTCTTTCTCTTATGCCTTGGGTGTCTACGGGACAATAGCTATAGCGTTGACAGGAGCCCTAGACTTCTCTCCGCTGCACGGCATTGGTGACAGGGAGTTATAGGCGTCGCCTTGACTCTCATCTCGGCCTTTCTCGCGTGATGTTGAAGGGCTTCCCGGTTTGCTTCTGTTTTCTTCTTATATTCTGTCGTCCTTCTTCCATTCCACCTGCGCTTCCTTTCGGCCACTTCGAGCTGAGCTGGACCGTTGTGTCGTGTGTGAGACAGCGGTCACCTGCAGGGCGTCGTCGAGGAAGTAGGGAGGTGGTGTATGTGTGGCTCTTATGCACGCGAGTGCCGTATTGACGCGAACTTAAGCCTTCCAATCTTTGTCTATTCGGCGCCCTTTCGCTTTATCTCTCGTGTACCACACACGAGGTGAGAGAGATGATGTCTGTTAGGTTTTGGCCGCTCATAAGTCGATTGTGCGCACGGGACGGGACGGCGCGGCACGGTACGTCGTACAAAGCTTCTTTCTCGGCTCTCCCCCTGCCTGGTCTTTCGCTGTGCAATTATCAAGAGAAAGCAAACGGCTTCCTTTGAGCAAGCTGGTCTACCCCGATGGCCGGCATGGGTTGCGGTCAAGCGACCGTTCTCAGAGGTCGGCGGCCCGAATGTGTGGGAAAATGAGGAGGACATCCCCGGCTCTATGCCGTCGCTAGAGGCGACAGTATGCGTGACCCCAACAACGGCCGATATGTGCTTTCGCAACAATGCAAGGTCGAATGCGTGGGAGGCAGGGTCACGCAAACGCCTTTTCTTTCCCGGAACCATTTAACGACTGGCTTCGCGGGTTCAACTCGATGAGTACGGGAAAATGGCGTGAATGCACCTGGGCTAAGATACCGATGTATTTCGACCGTGAGAATCCCTGAGAGCGTGGGAAGGAGAGAGAGAGCCATGGTGGGAAATAGTGCCAAAACGCCTGTCTGCACTGTAATGACACTGCTGTCGAGATTAGGGACAGCCCAGTAGGGAGTGGCTTAACATGAGGATAAACGGATTGGATAAGGGAATGTCGAGGCGGACCACCAGTGGCCACCTCCCCTTTTCTTTGTTACCGCAAGGTACTTAAGACTGGATGGAATTCGTTTCCCTTCAGTCTAGGCTGTAATCACTAAACTGATAGATCAGTAAGACTCCGTACGATGCAACTTTCGTCTGGGCCGTAACCACTCGGTGGTCGAACAGTGAGACTCTGTTCTTCGTATGTAGTAACAGTGTTCTAGGCTCTAACTTAAGAAAAGTTAAGTAGAAGAGTAAGACGCTGTTGATGTCTATGTTATCATCAGTGTGCTTCGGCAAGATGTACATATGACTGTAAATATTTCGCTACAATATACCTTCAAGTTTTTATTACCTCCAACCTGCCTCCTGCTTCATCGACGTCAATCATCTCCTTGACGGGACTTCAACCCACATCAAGGAGAAAACGAACAAGGAAAAAACATAACTATGTCTTTAAGAAGATTAGTCTGTTCTTCCGGCGTACGTGTAATCGCAGTGCCTTGTCATCTGCCGAAAATCCGCATATGATTCACGATGGCAAGGCGCATGCGCCCTTTCCCTAGCGGGAAAGTCGCGAAACACTGTGGTAGGGTCTCCGCACGCCTTTCGATGTCGGAGGCTTTTTTCTTCTTGCGATTCCGGCAGAGGACAGCACAGGAAAAGGAATAAGGCGAATTGTGTTTAAGCGGTCGCCCTGCGGCGGCGGAAAGCGGAAAGAAAGAACAAAGGGCGGTGCCACTTTTGTTTGGTGACGTCACTTAACGGGTATAGCACACCAGTAACTGAAGCTCTCGCAGTTTTACTAGAGGTTCTTCTTGTAGAAAGTAGAAGTTCTTCTACTAGTAAACTCATACCTATACTCCTATGGAAAGTAAGTTATCTCCAAAAATGTAGGGGAAATGGGAAGTGCCGAAGCATCTCGCTGCTACACATGTTGGGCGTGGCAGCGGTTGTAACTCAGTTGACTATCCATTTCATCATGTCCTCATTGGCCACACTTCGGGAGTCGGTGGGGCAGCACCAATCGTGACTGTCGGCTCTGACCTCTTATCCAATCAGCGGACGCTGAAACAGACTTAATACGGAATGCAACGCATGAACTCCCTACCTAGTACGCTTTAGGCGTGTTTGGGTAGGGGTATCGGCAAACGTCCCGCAGCTTTGTCTCTATTCGACAGCCCCTTGTGGCTTTTGTGGCCTCGATAAATCTTTCGCGGTGTCTGTTGTATCGCGGCAACAAACAAACAAACAAACAAAAAGAAAACTCCAACAAAGCGAAAGACATTCTGGTGAGCTAGTGAGACGGTACTCAATCGTCCGTGTCCTTCACGCTGTTGTTTTTCAATACGAAATAAGCCTAACCATAACCGACAGAGCCGACTAACACCTCACTGAATCCGGTTAATGGTCAGCTGCTCTTCGCGACGTTACGCTTTAGTGGTTTTCGCGTACGCCTACTATAATAATACTACGACGCACCGTGCCGTCGGGTGGGACAACGTCCTTCTTCGTCCATAGGACAAAGAATAAGACAAAAATAAAAAAGTGACCAGCGGCGCCCGTTTTTCGTCGATATTTCCTGCTTTGGCGGCGGCGGCGGCACGGCGACTGTCTGGCGGCAGGTGTAGCGCCGAAGCTGCAGGGCCTGTATTTTTCCTTTTTGTTTTTTTGCGCTTTCGCTTCGTTATTTATTTCCCTAACGCATCGCGCTCTTAACGTACGCGCCTTCTTTCTTTCTTTCTCTCTCTCACTTGCACTCGTCTCTCCTCCTCATCCTCAAATGTCCCTGTGTGTGAGTCACAGTCGTGCCACTCGCTGCACGACCGACACGCGCGGCCGGGTGTGGCTGACGCTGGGATACGGCTGGCAGCCTTTTTTTTTTTTTTTTTTTTCTACTAACGGTGGTTCGTACGTTTCTCGACCTGGACTGGGCGTGTAAATCGCGCGCGTACAGTATACATGAAACATATGATGTAGCGTGCCGTGAACGCTAGCGCAGTCATTCTATGGACGGGGTTAATTGGTGCATGTTCTTGGGTACAGCACGCAGCGATACGCTACTATATATAGGTATATGCTATCGTGAATGCAGATGCCGTCGTTGTCTAAAAACAGCTCGAAGAGACCGTGAAGAATGTGACTGAGGAGGGGAAACTTCGGCATATATCCCGCTAAGGTTGCACGACTTCCAACTGTCACTCTTTCTCTCTCTCTAAACCTCGACTGCTGACCCGAAGGTCGCGGGATCGAATCCAGGCCGCGGCGGCTGCATTTTCGGTGGAGGCGAAAATGTTTGAGGCCCGTGTACTTAGATTTAGGTGCACGTTAAAGAACCCCAGGTGGTCGAAATTTGCGGAGCCCTCCACTACGGCGTCTCTCATAATCATATCGTGGTTTTGGGACGTTAAACCCCAGATATTATTATTATTATCTCTCTCTAAACCTGCTCGATGTGTTCTCCGCAGGTTTGCTGCAGCGGCATATATACAAAATAGGAGCCGGAGAGCGGTATTGAAAGTTGCCCGTAGCTGACACATCTAAGGAGCTCGTAGTGATCGACCACCAGCGAGCTTGTAGGGGGCGCGCCGCAGGGTTAAAACACCAAACACGAGGTTAAGCATTAACGACCTATAGCAGGACGCACTTGCGTCTAAGTTTGACCGAGCACGCGCCCTACTTTGGTCTGTGTGCACTGTACAATATCACTAAGCGTGGCCACGCCTTCTGACTAGTTCTTCGGTGACCGCTGTTGATGTGTGCGTATGTTTTCGTCAATAGCCTATGTAACCTCTCTCTCCCCGGTGAGGCTTGTTGAGCGAGTTGATGCACTTTCACAAAAGGTATATGCTGCGCAATCTAACGACCACATAGACCGTGCACAAGGACATGCGCTTGTCCTTGTGTCTGGTCTATGTGGTCGTTAGATTAGCGCAGTTTGTGTACCCTTTGTCTCTCAAGAACCCGTCGCGGTGGTCTAGCGGTTATGGTGCTCGACTGCTGACCCGAAGGTCGCAGGGTTGAATCCCGCGGTCGCATTTCGAGGGAGGCAGAATGCTAGAGGCCCGTGTGCTTAGATTTAGGCGCACGTTAAAGAACCCCAGGTGGTCAGAATTTCCGGAGCCCTCACTCTAAGAATAAAAAGAGTCCTTTTGACTCTTTTTGGAATGTTCTGGCTTGCCACGTATATGACTCTCTTTAAAAGAAGCGCGTCCTCTCTCTCTGGGTGTTATTATACTCTCTTTTGAGAGTCGTGTGACCCACAAGAGAGTTAACGTGCCTCTTTAAAAGAGAGTCATATACGTGGCAAGCCAGAACTCTCCAAAAAGAGTCAAAGGACTCTTCTTTTTCTTTATTTCTTAGAGTGCTCCACTACGGCGTTTCTCACCATCTTATCGTGGTTTCGGCACGTAAAGCGCCAACAATTATCATTATATCTCTCTTTCTCTCTTAAGAGGGTAATTTGTAAAGGTGTCCCGACTTGGTAACGCCGCCTTATCAGCCATGGCGCCAACGTCAGTTAACGGTGTCTCTTTGTCACTGATAACAACCAGACCGTTGTTCCAGCGCCGCTTGCGCGGCGACCTGCGCCGGAGAGTGTACGCGGGAATCTCTTTTCCACGGAACAGTTCTCCTGGTCGTCGTTATATCAGGCCCTGCGTTGGCCCGTGTCCGGTTGTCCGGGACCGAGACCCCGTTTTCCTCCTGCGCTCCGACGCGCTTCGTTGGCGCTCGCTCGCATTTGCAGCTGCGCGCGTGAGATCGCAGGTTCGATTCCAGAGTCCCCCTATGTGTGTGGTCGTGCGGAACAACGCAGGTGCGGCCTTGGTACAGTGATATCTTTCGCTGCCGCTGTTGCACTTATAGTTGTGGTCGACGTTAGCGGCGTAGTTGGTAACCCTGCGATGCGGTACTCTTATAGCCGAGTGCGTGGCCCATTATGGTGTTTAGGAACGAACAAAATGAGTACCGGTTCGAAATAGTTAATATAACTGTCGAGCGATTGGCTTGAGCCGCCCGCTCTTTTGCTGACGCAGAGAGCGATTCTGTCCATTCACGTGTCGGCAAGCGAACCGGTTCACTTTCCGAACCGTTATACCACCCGACTACGCCAATGCCTACTTGGCATTGGCGTAGTCGGGTGGTATCCCCACCATTACCACCACCCCAAATTTTCCGTTTCGCATGTGCATACATACAAGCACGAGCATACACAAAGGCTGGTTGATAATGACAGAATGTATAGGGAGATGTTCGCAGGAATCTTTAGACTTGGGAAGTCGTTAACTGCAGAAACAAGGAAGACTTATTGTTGAACATAGTGATAAACACACGAAGACACATCGCGTGTTTATCTTATGGCCCAGCAAGCTGTCATATTCTCTTATTGTCCCGACGTATGCGAGTCCCCTTTCAGAGCGCAGTTATGAGGAAATTCCCATAGTAATTTTGTTGTTGACGTCGGGTCGTACCGAAAATGTCACTCCATTGTGTATAGTGCGTGCATATTTCTTCGAGGTGTATGTAGTACGCAGGGCGCCATCCATTCGTGTTTTGTACGAATGCGGCTTTTGAAATGCGCGACACCCGCACGTAAAAACGTAGAAGCAGCGAGCGTACTGTACGAAGCCATGTCACGATAATGTGTCAAACGAAGGCAGATAGGCGAAAGTCGGTGCCACGCGCTGTGTACGCGCGCGTACACGCCGTCGCGTCGCATTTTCGCGCGTGTATACGTGTTCAGTTGACACCTGGCGTGTGTGGTTTTCGTGCGCGCATTTCCCGAAGTGCCATAGTATACGCGTAAACAAAACAGTGACACGTCGTATTGTGAACATGCCACGAGGAAATGCGACGCTCTCTGTGTGTCGTGTTCCCGTGATATGGTTGCCACGCGCTAGAACATGCGCAAGAAAGTAGAAGCCGCGATCTTCTGCCGTCGTGTTCGAAATAACGCGAGGGCGTCTTGTCATTGTAGTACGTCTAATGCGCATCTTTCGCGCGCTGTCGGTCTTTTTGCACGCGTGTGCTTCTGTCGCTGCGAGAAAAAGCTATCAAGGGTGTTCATGCGAGAGCGCTTTTCAGAAAAGCTCAGTGCACCTGTCATCCCTGAAGGCGAGCGCGCTGCGCCTGAAGACGGATGCGCCTTCACTTTCTGTCACTATCATTGTTTTGCTTTTTATCTTCGCGATTATACTGGCGTGACATATTTTCCCCGACGACATTTGCGGTACTCCTTCGCTTCTCCCGCTCTCTTATAAGAAGGATGTCGGTTTGCTTGCGAAACAACTGTTCCGTCGCTGCAGTAGAGGCCGTTGTCATCCGCACGTGCCTGCTCCACTGCCTCTCCATTCTTTTCGTTGTTTATTTTATTCGTGTATCGGCGCGCCGTTCGCACCTGAATTCCGGGTGACGAGGCTTGCTTGATTCGTCGCGTGTTCTCGCGCCTGCGCATCTGCCTGCTGCGGTGAATGCCGCAGTGATGTCAACCCGAAGCGGTGCTTCGTGCCGTCTACCCACATTTCACACGTTCCCGGTTTTACCTACTATAATATCGTTTTCTTAAATTCTTGCCCGAAGCTCGTCGCCAAAATGTTGTTACCCCGTGGTGTTATTACCCAAGTTGATCTGTATATATATGTTTTTTCTTCGTTTCCCGCTCTTTTCCCCCCTTTCCATTCTCTCTAGTGTAGGATAGCAAAAACCGGAAGTTTCGATTCCGGTTAACTTCCCCGCAAAAGGAGCGGGGGTCGAAGGAGCTTTTCCACTGGCTTGCATACGTTTGTACCCAAGAAAAATTAATCTCATCATCACTATTCTTACTGCAAATAAGACTGCGACTCCGCGGCAGCGTTTGACGCAAAGGACAAGACAGCTGGATCTCACAGCTGTTCGGGAGGGAGCGAGCAGCAGTTGTGTTTATTGTTTCCTGTTTTGTGACGAAGCGCTCAAAAGAAAAGGTCGCCAGCTCTCGTGCAGGCAGGTCATTGAAATCGAGTCACTTTTTTTTTTTTTCCTCGCGCTAGTCTATTCGGGTTGATCTCAAAAGTGGTCGTCGTGGTGTTTATTGTTAGTGCCTATGCTCGCTGACGATCACAGGCTGCGTTTACAGCGATGGTAAAGATCTCGCTTGTGTCGGGCACGAACACACACACACACACACACACACACACACACACACACACACACACACACACACACACACACACACACACACACACACACACACACACGCACGCACGCACGCACGCACGCACGCTCACTGTCCCTGTCTCTCTCATCACATCTCTTCTCCGATCATGCCTGTCAGGCTCTGTCCGGCGTTTCATTTTCTCGCGCATCGTCGTGTCTCGAAAGGCCAAGGCCTAACTCGTCGAGGTGTAGTAGGGTCTTCTCCTACGAGCGAGGAAATCGATACGTCCCTGGGCGTTTTGTCAAAGTATAACGGGACAAAGGAGATGGAGGGAGGGAGCCCTATTACTCGACAAAGGGACTGTCGGGCAAAAAGCTTTTGAGAAGAGAAGGTCGGAGGAAGTCGCGCGACGCTGCCAGAAAACTTCTCCCGAGGCTACGGCCTCTTCTCAACGCGAAACCGAACAAAAGGGAAGGTGGAGTGAAACGAATTGAAACGGCGGCGTCTCCCGAACGAAGAAGCCTGGCGCGGCGACGGTGGAATGACGCTGCAAGGTTTGCAGCGTTCTCAAGTTACTTTTCTCCATCCCCCGAATCCACTTCCCTCGGAATATCGGCGTCGACTTCGCTCTAGGAACGAAACAGTAGTGCCGAGGATGTTGAACGAATTCTGCTGCCTCCCCCCCCCCCCCCCTCTTCCTCCTCCTTTTGTCTGACGTTTTGTCGTGTCGTCTTCACCCCTTTTCCGATCCCGTAGGAAGGAAGACCTTGATGAAAGTTGGTAGTTGCGGCGTGGAGAAGAGTGTCATCTTGTGCGCGGCGCGATAGTAGTAGAAGTAGCTGTAGGAAGCCTCCTCCCCTCTGCCGCAATTGTCCCGTGCTTCCCCTCCCTCTCCTTCAGGAGCCTGCGCTGCGTTGACCTCGCGTCCTATCTCCCGAAGGCGCGCAGCTCTTTCTTGTCGTCGCCGAGCGTAATCGTTATTGACGTGCCTCTTCCTAAGGCCGGTCCAAAGCGGCGTAGTAGTAGTAGTACTCCGTGGAGGAGGCTCAGAGAGAAAGAAATAAACAGTGACAACAGAGCCACGGAGGCCGGCCGGCTAGCTAGCTAGCGCCATTGCTCGCCGCTGGCAACTCGGGGGAGTAGGAGAGGGGGATGGGGGAGAAATAAATGGGCTGAGGAGGAAGGAGAGTGAGGACGGATCAGCGGGCCAGCGTCTTCCTCTCCACCTCCTCATCTTCCTTTTCTTCGCTGCTGCGGCGACGGTGGCGCCGCACACGCACTGCAGCAGTAGGGGCCAGCGGGTGACGAGGACAATGGGCCGCTTGCTGGCTTTGCTCGCCTCCGAGGTGCAATGAAAATGCCCCCCCCCCCCTTCTCTCTCTCCCTCTCTCTTACGGCCCTTATCCTCAGCGAGGCTGTTTCTTCCAAGGAGCCGTGGTTCTCTTTCCTTCACACAATCCTCGCTTCTTCGTCTTCTAGTTTAGCTTCTCTTCCCTAAGTGGGGCCTGTCGTTCATTGCCGCTGCTCTTTTCCTGCTTTCGAATGGCCGTCGCCTATTCGTCGTCTTATCTGTCGTTTGCCGACCCTCCCCCCTTCTTCTGCCTTCTCTCTTATCTCTGTGGCCGGTCGCCTATCCCTCCGTGACGCCCACGCAAAGAGGAAGGAATTCTGCGACCAGTGTGCTATGTGGGTACGCTTTAGAGAGAATGTGTGGCACCCTGAGCGTCGAGTTCTTGAGAAAGCAGCGTGGAACCTACTTGCGAGAGATAAAGGAGCTTCGCGCGTACCAGTTAGAGAGAGAGGAGAGGAGGGGTTTAAGGGCCACTCTTGGTCCTCGGTGCGGTGTTGTCCGGTCTCCACTCCACTGTACACTACCCTCCGGGCGTGTCGCTGACCGAGCCCGCGCTTTTCGACCACTATTCGCTTGTTTGTAGCGCTGTACCGTATTGTGCCTACCTACGGCGTGTCGAAGCTTTCGTGGGTCGTCGGGTCTTGGGTTCTGGCTAAGCGCGCCCCCTTGTTGGGAGAACTCTACCTTTCGGGATCTTTGTACGGCTCCACTCTGTAACGTCTGCGTCGTCAGTGTACACTTTTCCGGCGCTACGTGCTTTTCAGCGTAAAGTGCGCTTTTTGTCCGTTCGACAAATTTGTTCTCTTTCTTCGCCTCCGTCGGTACTTCCAGCAAAGCAGCCGGATCGCCACAACATCTCGCGCCGATCGTCCTAGGACGCCAGTAAAGCGCCATTCTCTAAGCTTAATGGCCGTCGTCGCCTTCCTGAAACCCAATTCTCTCCAAACATCCGAACGCCACAGTATCTCGCGCCTGTCATCTTAGATGCCAGTAAAGCTCCATTCTTTAAGCTTAATGCCGTCACCGCCTTCCTCGAATCCAATTAGAAGGACCAGCTTTAAGTAGCCCCATGACGACGACACGCATTCTGAAAAGAAGTGATTCTAAGTTTTTTGTTTTTCGGTGTACTGTCTTCGGGAGGGGAGGATCCGTGAAGGACAGTCCCGAAACCGTCTGACCTCGACAGCGGCAGCGAAGTGGGAAGGTCCACCCCCACTCCTCCCTTCAACAGCTGACCCAGAGTTGTGCCCCTAATGCCGTTCTAATGGAAATTCGGTGTCGCGCGTGGGCGCATCTCAGCTATGCCGGGCAAGCATCGTTAGCCGATCCCTGCGCTCTATCTGGCTCCTCCCTCGCAGCTTTTTGCTCCGGGTATTAGCTTGATGAAGGGTTCTGCGCTACTTGCGTGAAACGTTTCCTTTCTTGGTACAGTGCTCTAAAAACTTGGCGCTTTTATATTTCGGGCGTTTTCAATTCAGCGCGAAGAAAGCTGACTAGTGAGCAGACGACACCAGCACTTTCGTCGGCATCGTCTGCTCACGTGATTGTCATTCTCGTTAAAAGAGTCTCTCTCGTCTCTTTCTCTCAAGCGTAGCGTATCGGATTAGTTGGTTTTCCGTACTGCTAAATGTCGCAGCTCTAAACAGCACTGTAGGGCCAATAACGAGCGACGACAAGCCCTTGCCGTCGTTTTTTGTTGAGTCGTATACCGTCTTGTGTCGCTTTTTTTTTTTGGCAGTAAGTGTTTCCAAATATGAAAACCAGCTAGCCAGTGCTTCTGGACTTACAATAAGATTACGAATTCTTCCTTTGCCGAGACGCAGTTTGGAGTGTTTTTCGCCGTGTTTCGTTGTTGCTTGATTGAGTGAGGTTTAGAAAAGTGATGATGCGCGACGCCTTGCATGTGTATGTAGCGGGCTAACATTTCAAGAGTGCTGTACAGGCCGTTGAAGTGCTTGTAACGGACGTTATGAAGATTCAGGAGTAGAGAACCTAGCACCTGCCGCAACAGATCTGCAGCTGAGAAATGCTCTGTCGTGGGAGTTTCACGTATCGCTACAACATCGTATTCGTACAAGTATAGGGCGGTAAAAATACTGCGTCGTGGTCTCCAGAACTTACATAGAGGGTACACGGCTGTCAAGGAGAGTTGTGTATGACATCGCATCTCTTCCTTACGATGCTGAATTTAGTAACCAGGGCTTCCTGCATTTTCTAAACGAGCCTGAAAGCGTCTTTTGTGTTACCTTTTCTCCGGGGCTACGGGATAGTTACGCGGAATCCTCCGTTTATCACTCGATGACGTAAGATCTTTCTTCTTTACGTGTATGTACAATAGCCAATCAACCAGTCAAAGTACCGTTATGTTGATGTATTACACTGACGTTTTTCCAGCTTGCGTTTAGGCCTGGCGCCGTTGTGGTCGCAAGCTGTATTGTCCCACGGGGACGAGCTTCCCTGTAACGCAATCTGCTCTTTCCTATTGACGGCGGGCGTGCGGTATAATAACAGCGGGCGGGCGTGTGCTTAGGCAGTTTCGTAATCCAGCCAGAATGTTTCTTTAGACTTTTTTTTTTTATTTTCGCGCCCCGGTTCCTGCCGCATAGTACTCTACCGGGACGAGCCATCAAACGATCGATCGATGTGCCCGAGACTGCAAGGAAGGCGTCGCTTCTTTCGGTCGGCGTTGCTTATCGGATGCCCGCGCCTGGACTCCAGCAGTGGCGCGCCGCGTCGGGTCGTGTCTGGTGATCGGTTGCTCGCGCCTGGTCGCGAGTGCTGCTTGCGGCGGAGGCGTATGCGGCGCAGCCCTACGTTATTTTCTCCCCGACTAAAAGTGGAACAGATTGTTTGTTTGTTGTGAGATCGCAGTGAATTTAGTCGTAAGTATGACTCGTTTCACCAGCGTTAACTATCATGAAACTGGGCCTTTTGACAGGGAACTGATCGACGCCCAGACGAACCAGAGGCGCAGTAACTGTGTCAGGCTTCGGCCTAACGTCTATTTAAAGGCAAATTTTGAACTGGAGGAACCGCCATTGTATCTGTTTGACATGCGGGTACCTGGGAACTAGAACCGAATCTGTTATCCCCTGTACGGAAGATGGTACGGTGCACCTATTATTTTTTTTTCTCGCTCTCGCTCATTTCATTGTGTTTGTTTACATGCTCCTGCGTAGGTATGAGTATATAGTTATCGCGTCGGGTAGGGACACTGCTTTCGAGATATAGAAGTGCGAGAAACGTTTCAAAACTTTTCGTAGGAAACTTGGTTTCTTTTCAGGCACGTACTGCGGCGACGTTAATTCGATGTTGGGGCGGAATCAGTCAGCTGCTTGCCCGCCTGTGATATAGTCGTTTGGTGTTATCAGCGACAACTCTCTAGCGTTGTGTACGGTCGTTCCATTGTCTAACGTCGCCCCGTTCTGCGTTTAAAGAGTTAGCGCTGCAGCAAGGTTCGCTTATCGTTCACGTTCTCGCCTAAAGCCGCATCTTGCTTGCGTTGTGCCACGCCGGCCCGGCTTTTTTCGGCGCGCGTATAGATTGCTTGCGCGTGACGTCATGCACGCAGCTTCCCAAGGTGCTGGAACTCTACGATGGCGGCTTTGATGACAAACAAGTTTGCGGTTAACTCGCTGCTTCAGTATAATAACGACGTGGCAGGAACGCCTCTGTGCTTGAATAACGGAGGAACGTGCGCGTGTTGTTTGATAACATTAGTGTGATACCGCAAACGTCGCGTCCTCCTCACGCTGGTGCTCTAATAACACGTCGTGGTTTCAGTGACGTCAATGCGAGCCATCAATAAGCTACGCTCGGCTCCGCACGTTTGATGAAGCCCTTCCTGGAAAAGAAGAGGTACAAAAAAAACGATAGGTTCGGGTAAACATTCAAGCCGGCGCGTTATGCAAATCACCGTCGTTGCCAGTCGCAAGCGCCCCTTCGCGTCCTGCAGTTTGAGCGTTTACCGGTCTTGACAGCATCGTGCGAACGAAAGAAAATGCACTATTCTTCATGGAGACGGAGGTAGGTAGTGAGGAAACCGAAGTGTTTAGTCTTTTGTGATAGACCCGTCGCTGCCCTGTTTTAGATTTCGTCGAGTTTGTATGCGTGCATATTGTGCGCACGCTGTTTTTTTCTTCCATCTCGTTACATCAGTAGCGCACGGGCCAATGTTCGCGTTTTGTTTCTTTTTTCGGTGTCGATTTCGTGGAGTGTTTTGTATCTCGTCGCACCCCGATGACATTAAAGAAGCCCGAGCAGCTCTCGGGCGTCGGTGTGGCGTTGCGTAAGCGCACGTGTCGACGGTATGTGCGGTGATATTGCGTTGCTGTCTCTTCCAACTCCACCCCTTTCTGTCCTCCTCGCCCTTCTTCCTATTCGTATTTTCTGTTGTTGTCGTGGAACTGTAGGTTCCGGTAAACGACTGTGTGCGGAGGGAAGCTTGCGAAGACGGCGCAGCAGTGGCATTCCATTCTTCCTGCTCGAGGAAAAAAAAAAAACAAAAACACACCGTCTTTATATTCGTCTCGTCGTCGCATCCGAAATTTCGTGTCCTCTGCCTCGCAGACGCATAATGATTTCTCTTTCACGCACCGTCGCAGCGTGTTTCTTTTTTCTCTCTCGTTAGCCGAGTCGTATAATAATAATAACCGACCGTCGCTTGTCGTGGGCTTTCGAATGTGTTCATCTATATGCGCACATTGTATATGTGTAGCGTCACAGTGGGTCACATTGCGGTTTAACGACAGCGGCAACAACGAAGAAGAGAAGAACGACGCGCAGCGCCGGCACATTGCTCTCCGTCCAGCCCCTACGAAATAAACCTCTTTTACAAAGCCCCGTAACAATGACACGTAGTGTAACCGACCTCGAAGGCACGTTACTGAAGTCTGAAGGGAACGCGCGCAAAAAACACTCGGATCGTTGTGTCGCAAGCAGCTGTTTCGCCATTGTATAAGTAGACCAACTAACCAAACTCAGGTGCGTTGTTTGGGCTCGAAGTTTGTGTTTGTTGTACCCTCATTTCGAAATAGTACAGTTTTCTTCCTTAGCGCGTTCCACTCGCGTTCTGTAAGGGGTTGTGATGTGGTGTAGTCGGTAGCTATATGAGACGGAACAATTAAATTATCTTTTTAAAGCTATAGCGGCTAAACGCATTTGGTAAGCGCAAACGTGTTCATAACACTAAATGCTCAAGCGTAAAGATGTCTCTTGCAATACAGTACGTCACATGCATATCGATACCTTATAAGTAATCGACGATTAAACGTGAATTCGGTGTTCCCTGTCATATTGCTCACGACTGCACGTCCTATTTCTGACGAGCGATACATAGGTCGTTCCCTGTGTAAGGCAGTGCTAGTTAGCACTGGCTTGTGTTGGCTAAATACGACTAAATTATTGATAATAATTGCTGGGGTTTTTACGTTCCGAAATCACGACATGATTACGAGGCACGTTGTAGTGTGGAGCTCCGTAAATTTCGACTATCTGATGTTCTTTAACATGAACCTAAATCCTAAGTACTCGGGCGTCTCGTGTTTTGCCTCCATCGAAATATGACCGCCACGGCCGAGATCGAAACCGCAACCTTCGTTCGGGTCAGCAGCTGAGCAGCGTAACCACTGTACCACCGCGGCAAACGAAACCGCGCCCCCTCAAGCTTAGCACTGTGACACCCTGCTTGGTAAGCTACCACGGTAGGTGTTAAATTATCGATAATAGGCGTTATTGTCGGGCTATCCGCAGTTCCAACACCAACGCTGTCCTCATTAAACCTCGGAGCAAGGATTGAGCCGACTATCAATGTTTTCCTCGAAATCCGCGGAATACCTCCGCGCGTGGAGAGTGATATCGTTGAGGGGCCTCCGCGATGTCCTTGTGTAACACCTTGTTTTATTTGTGTTTTCTTTTTTTCTCGCCGTCGCCCATTTTCTAGCTTCGCGAAGGTCGTCATACTGTGCTTATACACCTCTTATATCTATCTATCTACGCCGGCGAGGCACGTTTCGGGCCTCCGTGGATGCGCGTGTAGCAGTGGCGAGTGAGGATGACCACGGGAATGCGGGAAACACGACTCCGCGGCGCTGTGTAGCTCGCTGCATTTTCCTGCGAGTTTCTCTCGCTTCGAGTCCAGAAAACGCGCGAACATGCACGCCGTGCGCGCAATATAAGAGCGCTGAAGAAATAAAAATAAACATAAAAAAATAGAAGCCAGCGTTCTTGTGCTTCTTCTCTCCTGCCTATTCGTATTTCGCTTTCTTTTTCTTTCCTTGTTTTGGTGGGGAGCGTATAAGAAATTTTCTTTTCTTTTTTTTTTTTTTCGGTTCGTGTGCCGCGTGGCGACCAATGAAGGAACCGATGGAATGGAATGGATGCTCGCCCCCCTTAATGCATTCGGCCACTGTTGCTCGGCGTTCTTTTTATGGCCGTGTGGTCCTCACCCCTTTTCCCCCCTCCCCTACTCGACTCGCGAGGAAATGTCGAAGAAGGGATGCGGGTGGAGGCAAACTGCGTAAACGTGCCAGCGTTATAGCGAGCCCTGAATTGGGCGCATAGCTTGCTTTTTCTTTTTTTTCTTCCTCGCTCCTCTTGCGTCATCGAGTCCTCTCTCTGTGTTTCAAGGTCGCGTCTCTTCTTCTTCTTCCCCTGTTCTGGACAAAGAAAAAATACATAAATAAATAAAATATATCTACTGTTCTCGCATGGCCCGTCCGTTAGGCCTTCTCGGCATCACCCTTCTGCAACCCACGACGGGCCAATCCCGTAGCGAGCTTTGTGGCGACCATTGCATTCTTCTTCGTCATCTCGTGAGGTCCTCTGTGCCCCTCTTGCATTGTTCTGTTTTCATTGTTTACGCTATCCTTCGGTTAGTTGCTTGGTTGAGATAGTCATGGCGGACCGGACCCATTGTGTATAGCCTGACCGTGCTCGCTCTTGACCACTGCTGTGGCTACTGAACTATTTCGAATGTTTCTGCGTTATCGATTTTCTTCGTGGGGGCGTGGCATACTTGCATTGTGCGCACTAGCTGTGTTCAGATTCAACCACCACTACCGCCTCCCGCTGGCGCTGCCCCGTTTAATTAAGCCTTTGTTGTCTGAAGTGTATGCCCCCCCCCCCTCCCCCCCCCCCCCCCACCCTACCACCACCACTCTCTTTGCGGACTAGCCTATATGAGCGAGGACCCGTTGTGTTAGTGCGATCTTTCTTCGCTACGCGATAGTTTTATCGTGATGCACGCGAGATCTGAAGAGTTCTGTTTTTCGAGCGGCACGAATATGGGTCCGGTATCGATACTCGATCGATAAGATGTACGAAAAAGTAAAGTAGAGCGCCCTCTCTCGGGGCAGTATAGTAGCGCCTTCATTGACGTGGGTTGGCACAGTATCGACGAGCTTTGCGGAGGAACTCCTTTTAAAGGCATGCCTGTCGCGTTCGCGCGGATTGAAGGAGAATAAAGGAAAGTCGCACATGACGCGGTGTTTATTGTGTTTTGACAGACCAGTAACTTCTTTTTCTTCGCTTTAGACTGGCGTTCCGTTGCAGTGCGCGCGACATTACGCAGCAGAGAATGAAATATTCGGGAGGCTATGCGACGTCGAAAAATACCGATAGCATCCGTCGGGTGCTCGAGCAGCTTCCCTGCTTCCCACGTGTTTTAATGAACCACAATTGCGGCTACTAGAACACTACTCACAGATTGAAACGCGTCGTTTTTTTTTTTTTTTTTTTTTAAGGTCCAATGACTGCTATGAGCAGTTGCTGTTAATAACCGCGTCAGGTAGCTGCAAACCTGACCTCCAAAGTACTGTTGGCTCTGGCCTAAGTGTTCCGAGTCGGAATTACGCCGATGTGACGCGAGCTCTACTCACTGGAAAGTGCTTGCATGCATAGCCCTGTATTTTCGAGATTCATTCGGTAGTATTATATACTCGCTAGTTCGTAACACCTTTGTTCTGTATTACATTACGTACAGCTCAGCGTGTACCCACCCTGCTCCCTCAATGACAGGTCCCAAGCTTCTTTGATCCGGCATTCGTCCGCTTGAAGTGCTCGCACACGTCACCTAGAGCTGGTCCCTTGCCGCGTTTGATCCTCACTCCTGATGACGGCAGAGACCATAAATTAAAGTGAATATTTTAAGCCCCGTAGCATGTCTTATTAAAGGCGTACGTTGGACCACTGAAGTTGCTACATAGTTGCAAGTTCCGGTTGTCTTACTCTCTTACAACGCCGCTGGCTATCGCGCAAAAACTAAGGCGCACTCGTATTATTGGATGCGCACACTAAATACCCCCCTCTCCATTACATACCTACACGAAGTGCGAGCGGGGCTTGTTATTCTCTTCGTCGGGGACGATAACTAGGCCTACATATATGTCTACTGCTGTTTTTATTACTATTTTTTGCGCTGTTAACGAGTGTCTTGGAACAAAGCCGCGGGCGCCGGCGGCCGTAACTCGTGCGAAGCTTGGCACTTGTAGAAAGCGGCAACAGCCAGCGGCAGTTCCATAAAAGGGACGGCCCTAGCTAGGCCTCGTGCTCTCTCTTCCCGAACGCTGAAAACCGGTGGCAGGCAGCTCCTAAGCTTCTCAGGCTGCAGCAGCAACAAGGGAGCGTTGAAGGGCTCGCTTGTTCCGCTGGCGTTCGCTGCGATCGACAACGCTGGACGCTGGACCAACGCCAGCGAGGCGCGCGCGCGCCAGCGCTCGCCAAACAAGATCGAAGTTGCTCGCCGTCGGCGCAGCTGCGCGTGTCGTAAATCCTACGGCGTTCCCCCCCCTTTTGCCATCCATTCGCTTCGCCCGCGTGTGTGCGCGCGCGGCGAGGTCTTTTCTTCTTGGTTCTGATGCGCGGCCAATAGAATCGATTGGCGCAGTCCACGTCGTTCTCGGTCGCGGGCACGAGGGGAGGCCGGCTGGCGGCGCGCTCGGCACGTGCCGGGCGACGCCACCGCCGCTCGATCATTGAGCGCAACTGGCCCAGAGTTCGCTCTGCGGCTGCTGCTGCTCACGCTGCTGACGTCAGTGTGCTCTCGGTGTCACCGAAGAGCTGCTGTGTGCAGCATTGCGAAATCCTGAAAATGTGCATTTCTGTGAAACACACTGCGGGTAAGAAGCGCGCTGGAGAGAAAACAGCTGCGGCTGTGCATGACACATTTTCGCCGCTGGGACGCGTTTTTTTTTTTTTTTTTTGTGCGGCGTGAGAATTTTGTACGCTAGCGTAGCGCGTAAACATGCGCTTACGTGTTACATACAGAGCCGCGTTGGCGCAATATGCCTGTCGGCTTTTCCAGCTCTTGATAGAAAGCACTCGACCAGTGGCGTAGCCAGAAATTTCTTTCGGGGGGTTCAGCCATACCTTTTGCATGTATGTTCGTGTGTGTGTTTGTATGTGTATATATATAGATGTAAAATTGAAAGATTACGGGGGGGGGGGGAGGGTAGAACCCCCCCCCCCCCAGCCCCGGCTGCGCCAGTGCACTCGTCGGAGCATTTCAGCATGACTTCGTGTCGTCTTCGCTATGTCTTCAGGCGGCAACGTGTTAGCACGCTGTTGGCATTTCCTGATCGTCCGGTGCTAGTTTTCAACGAACGAGTTGCAGCGTTTTAATCGGACATATTAAGTGTCGCATCCGTGCGTCGGCAAGGTGACCTCGCGCGCTTGTGATCGGAGAAAAAAAAAAGCACTTACATACGGTGCGTGGTTATACTACCGTCCGTGTTTCACGTAATCTAAGGAAATTTAGATGCCAGAGAGTGAGAGAAGAAGGGGGGCGGTGGAGACTCCATGCAGTACCGTAAACGACTCGGCTCCTTTTCGAGAGAAATGTGGTGCGCATTGATTTAGTCCCTATAGAGATCAACCCGGCGAAGCGTCGTTAGCCCGCATATAACGGCACTGATGGCCTAGGATATCAGCACGCAAGCTTACTCCTGCGAACACGTGGCGTGTTCGGAGAGAGCCGTTGCGGTGATGGTCCGCATCTACGCAGACTCGGGGAGGGGGGGGGGGTATTTTCTGCTTGCCGAATCGGTGGCTGGTGCTGATGCGATGAGAGTTTCGTCCCAGAAAGAGATGGCCGAACGTCTTTGGAGATTCCTTCTGTCTGTGTGTTTCTTTTCCATTTCTTTCTTGTTTTTTCAATGATGTGGTCAGTGTTTCTGTCGTTGGCGGGCAAGCACTTTCTTACGTCACCGTCATCTAGTAGGCGCCGTACGTCTTCAAAGCGGGGAATGAGCTTTAATGCGTCGTGTTTCTTTTCATACTGTCTCTGCCATTTGGCGGAGGTGGCGCGGCAGGCCGCATTACACGTACAGTCGCGCCCAATATAAGTTGGAACATGCTGCCCGTGTTCAAAGCGGCGCCAACACTGCACGGTGGCGGCGACAGAGAGAAAAACAAACAATCAGTGACGTAAACACTGTTTCAACTACTGGCATCTGCAAGACAAATTTCACGTTTGCCGGTGTTACAGCTTAGGCTTGGGGGCCCTTCCACCATGGTCACTGTGTTGCAGCTCGTATTGAGCGCCACTGCAGAAGCCTTGCGTGGCCACTGATGTCTTCACGATTTTCATCCAGTCGCGCGCCTCGAATGTTTCGGATGAGAGAAGAGGGACTTGATCTGCCTATTGATCTCATCAAAACATTGAGCTTCCCACACGTTAGGTCTGTGGAACAAGTGAAGCGCAATCGAAACTAGGAGGCAAACAGGACGCAGTGAATAAAGCTGTTCTGTAATGATACCGACGTCGCACTTGGGCGTTAATTGAGTTCCTCTAAGCACCAGCTACGTTGTATGACTTAGTGCGTAATTATTCTTGCAACACCGATCGCGGTAGAGATTTTCCCTGAAGACAGTCTCAAGGACGTGCTTTCTTAGTCATGCGCGTCCTATCAGCTGCAGTGTCGTCGGCGAAGATGGAACAGTTCGCAAGTCGCATTGACTGTGGTGGTTATAGGTGACATTTGCGAGTCTCCTCCGTCTTGAATTATTGTCGTTTCTTTCTTTCTTGTGTGATTTACATTGATGGGAGACGTTTCATCTCTGACACGCCGCTGTCAAGTTTCAGCAGTTTCATAAAAAGACGCGGCATTTAACGCCTTTGTTTACGTTTCCTGTCGCAGCGGTCTGAAATGACAACTCGCGGGAATCACTCATAGCCTCCACTTTATTCTAGAGGCCTGCCGACTAGTTGTAGCAAACTCTTGCGCGCAGACAACTGACTCAAAATGTCGTCTGCTTCTTCACCCTATATAGGGCGTACGCGCTGACGTCATCTAGGCAGCCATATTGTTTTACTGCCAGGACGTTGAAAAAGCTGGCGTCTGTACAGTCCAATGTACAGAGTCCGACGTGCAGGGTTCAATGTAACAGGAGACCTCCCTTAGTGTCAGGGCGTCCCCTGTTCCATTGAACATAGGCCTGGACCTTAATATATGTTGTTCTTTAGTCGACGCTGGAGGCGCGAAAATCGGTTGTTGACCTCGTTACCATGGGCTCATTGATTTTGGCCTATGTGAAGATGCGGACGATAGCCTATATAGTTACGCGGCGCGGTAACCAGGACGACGCCGTCACGTTATAGGCCTGCTAGTTATAGGTTGCAGCTTCGAAAGAGTTGGATCTCTTTCGGGGTTGGGTAAGGAGAAGCGGTCGCGCCTCTCCTCCTCTCGTAATGCTTCGCGAAGGCCAGACAGAGGGCTGCCTGACTGACCGCCCTTCAAACCGGCGTCATCCGCAGGCGCCTGAAGTCGTCTCAGCGCGCTCGCGCACTCTAGGGGGTCTTATTTGATGGCGACGCAAAAGAGGACGAAAGAAGAAGGAAAGAAAGATCGGCTAAATCCTTATCCCGTTTGATAGGGGCGTCCGTCTTCTCCTCACCCGACTTCTGCGAAGCCCGCTGTCAGTCACACAGAGTCGAGATCACGCGCGTGCGTGCCCTTTATTCTGTTATTTTATTTTGTGCTTCCTTCCTCTTGACATCACTGCTCTTTGAGCAGTGGTGGTAGAAGCAGAGGAGGGGGGGGGGGGAGGAAGAGGGCTCAAGAGATCTGTTTGCGCACGAAGGAAGAGGGGATTCGGTTCAGCGGTTGCGATGCCGGCCTAATTGGATCGCCAGGGTAACGCGTCGCCCGCGCCGCTTGCGGACGTCGTTGGGCATACAGCAGCGATCGGCGGCGTATAGTAGTAGACTTGCGTATGTCTTTGCGCGCACGCACACACACACGCACACACACACACACACGCGCACGCACTCACTCACACGCGCACACACACACACACACACACACACACACACACACACACACACACACACACACACACACACACACACACACACACACACACACAACACCGTGCTGGGCGTAGAGGTCACCGGAGCTGTCTCGTTCTCGAAATAAGACGTGCGATCGCGTTTGCATAGCGGAATTGAATATTGAGAGAGAGGGAGAGACGGGTTGGCGAAGCGTCTTATTACTTCAACTGTGCTGCTGCTGCCTGACCTCGTCGCCAGCGTCGACGCCAGAGGCTCTGCGCGACGGTTGTCGTTGCCGGTGCTGCAGCGGCGATGATGATGGGAAGGAGCCTATGTAGGAGGGTCAGGCTGGCGATGGCGGCGGAGCTGCTTGCCCGCCGAGCTGTGTTTGCGCTCCTGTCGTCGTCGGCAGCGCTGGTCGATTTCGGCCCGGGGCCGAAATCGAGTGTTGTCCTACTGCTGCTGCGACGCGGTGGTGGTGTTGTCGTTTCATACTCCGGCGCGCCACCACCGCGTCGTTTTATTATCTTTATTTTTTTTTCCCGGGCTGCGCTCGTATCTGTAGTTGATATTATATAGTTGTGACGCGCGCGAATGTATTATACACTATGCGTGGATCGCCGACTTACGTTAATTATTTTGTTGCCTAGGAAAAGTGGCTCGTGCCCACGAAGGGGGATTGGCCTTAGTTGTCATCTTGTCTTCTGCTTCTTCTTCTTTTTAATATGGCTCGTTTCGTCGTTGCCTTTTAGCTCCCCCGAACGCGCTCTGGTAAAGTAAAACCCTAATACTGTGACTGATGGCGTTGCTGTCACCGTGTTCGTTGTTGTTGTTACGTACCGTCGGAGTTGCTGTCGACTCGTGGTGACACCATGAGTATGCAGACGTCAGTGAGAATGGTTAAATGAAAGAGAGAGAGAGATGAAAACAAGAACGCAAAAAAAAGACATTTGCGCCTACCGTGTGCCTTTCTATCTTTATTTTAATTACTGCTATCGTAATCACTTGTGTCGCCAATTTTTCTGCCTTCCGACCAAAGGCTCGTCTCCAAATATGCAGCAGTTTGGGCGCATCTGCAGGCCTCGGCACCTCGTACTGTATACATAGGGGTCGTCCGCAACGGCAGCGGCATGCAGCGTGATCCTCGATGCGTCTCATTTCCTCGCTCAGAGATATCCTGTCGTGATGCTGCCCCCATCATATATATTTGGTTCGTTTCCCGGAAGAGCAACCTAGTTCACGTCCGGATTGCTCGCATCATCGCCGTTGTCATCACTTCCGAGTCTCGCGAGGAAAAAAAAAAAAAACGAAGCAAACAAGGAGAAAAAGGCGGGTGATTTTCGATCGGGGTTCGGGGCTAGCAGATGCAGCAGCCAATGGTCGTCACCAGGAGGGTGGGGGGTGGGAGTCTACTTCCGGGTGGTTCAGCATCAACTGCCCACCCTTTACTTCCTTCCTGCCGCGGTGGCGCGGACGCTCGGCTGAGCATCAGCGGCCTGGGCCCTTGATGACGCGGTGGCTGTTCTTCTAGGTGATGATGACCGTTCCGTGATGCGTATACCGCGCGGATTAATAGTCCTCTTCCTTTACCTCTCGGTCGGTGATTTCCACCGCGCGACCTCATCTTTCGTCTTCCTCTTGCATGCAACGCTTGCTACCGTGCGCTCATCAGGCTTAGCTAAGCCAAAGTGGCACCGTGTCACGGGGTCGGCTCTTCGAAAAACAAGACAACAGGGTCACTTGAGTAGGATAAACGGCTGGTCGTGCGGTGGGGCCAGCCAGCTGGCTGAACTGACCGCGAGGAGTGTAATCTGTGCGGAGGTCGCGGGTGTCCACCCTTGCCTCCTCGCACGTTGGCGTCGTCGCAGTATCCTTGTCGTGCATGCGCGAGAGAAGACGTGCAGTGACGTCGTTGCTCTTGGACGACCCGACTTATTGTTGAGAAGGGGGAGGGGGGACGCGGCCTCGTTGTTGTTTTCCCCGTGGTGCGACTTCCTTCCCACTTAGCGCATGCGTTCTCTCTGGTGTTGTTGGACGCACCGAGGGAACGAGTGACGGGCTCTTTTGTTTTGTTTTGTTTCGTGTGCGTGGTGGCGGTATCGCGTCGTTGCTTCTGACGTCGACGTCGACGCCGTCTCCGTGCGTATAGCAGCGTCCAAGTAGCGCTGCCTTTGTTTTCTCGTTCTCCCGTTGTGAAGCTGGTCGAGGCCCGCTGCCTCTTTGGTCTGCGGCAGTATATACGGGGAGAGGTCGGCAACAAACGGCGGCGCGAAACAATCGCGTCGTTTCAATGGTCCTTGCGCCACATGACGCCCCGTCGTCGTCGTCTCGCTGCCAGGCACAGTTCGTTGAACCCCTTCTCTCTCTCTCTTTCACTTCCTCCCCTGTATCTCTTTATATTCCTACCTACTGCACGCCACTTCGCCCGTGCCTCCACCTCCTCCTCTCCCACCTTCCTGCGGCCCCCTTTGGACACGCTCGTTTAGAAAGAACGGTCGTGGCGCGAGCGCACGTGCTGCTCGTTTTTCGGTCCGCTTTGCGTCGGGGCCTCGCTTGAAGCCGTTCCCTGGGCGATTGTGCTTCCCTGCTTGCCTGTGGTGTGCTTGTCCCCTGTCCCCGACTGTGCTCCGCAGTCAGCGCCCGACGCGCCAGAGACGACGCTCGTTCGGGAGGGAAAATGTGCCGCCGCATAGATGACGATGACGATATTTGCAGACTCGGAAGTGTGGCGGCGGGGGCGTCGATAACGGGCCTGCGTTCATCCGTCGCTGATCTGGGTCGGAATTGTTGCGTGGAAGGTTTCCGCGACGCGCGCCCCCCTTGTAATTGTTTATGTGCTTATCGCGCTATCGTTTGGGATTCCTCCCCACTCTTTCACGTCATCGGGACAGTTGGCCCAACGAAACCCCCGGATAGAGTTGTGATTTAGCTGCTCGGACGCAGCATTTCACTCGAGATGGTCCGGTGAACAGACGTTGTAGTGGCGTTTCTGGGACCGCGGAATTCTGGTGAACGTTGCTAACACGACTCAAGCGAAGATTGCATAATGATGACGCATTCAACTATAGCACGTTTACTTAACCTTTCGATATTATTATCTCGCATGGGCTCCGTGCCAATTCCGTCATCATTACGCGGTCGTTCCGCAATATAAAGCCGCAGCTCGAAGCAGTTCTTGTCGCTTTAGAGTGCGCATTTTCCGGAAACTGAGGGAGGGGAGGGGGTGCCTTGCAGAATACATTGGGGATTCGCGATGGATTCCTTCTTCACCGGATGAAGAACGCTGGACATTATTCTATTCGAGGGTCCTCCTCCTTGCTCCTCTAGGGAAATGCTTCGCGAGGCGTTGAAAAAGGTTCTTGCTGCCGCACAGTTTGTTACGGCTGTCGATTGAGGAAGCAAAAGAGAACATAATCTAACGGGGCGATGTTCCATGCGCTAGGACTTCCGCATCGGACGTGAGGCCCCCCTTCAGTTGCTCTTTTTTTGTTGTTGTTGTTGTTGCCCGCCTGCAAACGACGAAGGTCAGTCCTGGCATGCTCGCTCTGCAGTGCAGAGCGTCCGATCGCCTCCTAGACGACGCTTGCAGCAATTGTTTCCCTCCGAAGTTTCTCTTCTTTTTCTTCTTCTTCTATCTCTAGCATAGCTTCCCGGTGAGGAAAAGAATGAAGAAGAAGAGGGCTCTGATTTGATGGCAGGTCGCGGCGGTGGCGGGTCTTTTGTGCGCCGCGCAACAATTGAGCGTGCCACGGAGACGACTGCTGTTAGCGCAGCGCAGCGCTCGACGTCGCAGCGGGGGTCGAGCTGTCGGAGGCCGGGGGGTCGCGAAAGGGCGTTTTGAGATGACGTCGAAGCAGATGGCTGCCGCCTCTCAGCTGCTGGCATCGTCGTCGTTCTCAGCGCGGTGTGCAATCTGTCTATCTCGGCACTGTTGTGCGCTCCTTCGTGTCGGCTTGCCCGGCGCTGTCACCGGAGTCGAGCTTTGCAAGGAGACACGCGTTTGCGCCGCCGGTGTGTCGAGCGCTTCGGTTCAGCGTTCGCTGTTGCCTTAGAGGCGAATGGGCAGGTTAACAATACCCGGCTATGACACCGCGCAAAGTAAGAAAATGGATCGCGCCTGGAAGGTTTGTTTGTGAAATCTGAGCTGGAAAGATGTTCGCGACAATGTACTTTCAGAACTCTTACAGACCAGAGGCTAAGTGTACTTTTCTACGTGTGTTTGCCACCTTTTGATAGTGCAAGCTCACACAGCCGAGTCATATCAAGAAAACAACGGCACGGCAACTGGGTTGTAAATCCTCGCCGTCTCGCGGAGTAGTCTCTGCCTAGCAATGCTTGCGAGTCTGAAGTGCGGATTGAGCACTTAAAGCTGATCTTTTGAAGTTGTATATGGTTCGTAATTTTGTATGACCTCGTGTTTTTGGGGCTTACGCCAGTATTCGTGTACTAAGCGTGGCCGTCGCTATAGGTAGGCGCCAGAGCGGAAGGGAACAAGTGAGATGTTTAACGCCCCCGTAAACGTACACGAACCACTTTTGCGCTGTTCGCTGCAGTCCGCGACGCCGCGCATGAAGCCTAGAGTTACTGCATATGCTACCTTTAGGTAGCAGAGTTGCGTATCTGTCTTCCAAACGCCGCTAGCAACCATGCATTGCGGAGAAGCTGCCGCTTGCGCCAATTTCTGTATTTCTCTACGCCGCCGCAGCATCGAATCGGATTGGCATCAGACATCGACATCTGAGGTAATCACCGGCCTTCGACACGCCAAACATGTCGATCGGCGACGCGGTAGGCATGTCGCTTGCAATAACGGAGAGCGCCTTCGCCGCATAGCTGTGGTTGCTTGCCAGACCTATGCGCAACTCTGCTACCTAAAGGTAGCATATAGAGTAACTCTAATGAAGCTCTTCTTGCGTCATCTATCGAGAGATCCCGCGCCTCGTGGTGCTCGATGTCCGGCGCGGTTTCTTATTCTATTATTGGCGGAGGAGCGTATATAAGACACGAGCGGCGAGTTGTTATAATTTCCTTTCGGAGACCGCAGAAGAAGCAGCAAAGCGAGAGGTTGGCTCCAAAAGAAGATACCGCCATCCTCCCTCCCCGAGGGCGGCCACGGCATCAGCGGCGGGGGTGCCCGCTAAATGGCATCGCACGAGAAGAGGGAGAGAAGGAACAGGAAACGAGCCGCCGCAGCCGGGGCACCCAATTCTTCGAAGTCGTGCGCAATAAATAGCGAAGCCGCCGCGAAGCGCGATTTCCACGGCTGCCGCCGCCGTTTCTCGCCGCTGCTGCCTCTGCGCCAGCACCATTCCCAAACCCGCTCCTTTAAAAGCGTGCAGTATTGCGAAAGCCGAGAACCAGAATATTAAAGTGAGCGCCATCAACCTGGTGCTTCGAATAACGCTAGGAAGACACGTGCACTGTCGAGAGGCCTGGATTTTACGGTTTTACTAGCTGCATCGTTACGTTAAGGTGGTGTCTATTTCTAGCGATGTAACGTAGTGCCGAATCTCTGGCGTGCGTGTTATTAAGGCGAAAGCCTTAGATGCCGCATCAAACGCGGAAATTGACCGTCGGCGGCGTCAACGTGAGTGGTGCATGAAATCATGATCACGTGATGACGTCACAAATTGCCAAGTTTGTGAAGTCATCACACGGCATCGTCGCTTGGTCGAAGGTGCTAAGCTAAACCAGTGCAAAACCAGGTAAGGTGCAGACAGAGTGCAATGCCCTCCGATCTTGCATGCAGTGTAAAACGACTTCACGTGCAGAAAGCTACCGGAATAGGGCAGGGAAGGGATCAGTACATCGACTGAAAAGTAAAAGAATACGGCTTTCGCCTTGGAGTTGCCTTACGGGGATACATAAGAGACCCTGTGAGTTTTTGTTCTACGTGCTGTATGCAGCGTTAAACGTTGGTCTTAGAAACGCCGATGTTCCCGAGCACTTGAGGTGTCGTCGTCGGTCCTAACTCTGCGTCTTGGTGGCGTTGGGTGTTCCGAGATGATATGACTGAAGCCTCTTCTCGCGTCGGAGCGCGCTGTCGCAATCGTCTGCCAAAAAGCGCCGGTCGTCGAGCGTGTTTCTTCCGGAGAGTTTCGTAAACACAGCCGGCATATTTATCTCACACGCCAGTGCAGTGTTTTAAGAAATGCTGCACCGTATTAGCGGAGCGCGAGATTTAGAGGGGGGGGGGGTGAGGAAGAAGATGAGGCCTAGGGCGGAGGCGGCGAGCCATGTACGGCACAGCGCCGGTGGAGAGCGCTTGACGTCTCTGCCCGAACGCGCCGCGCTGCGCCGGCCACCCCTCGACGCGGCGCAGTGGACGATCCCAGCGCCGGCGCTGCTGACTTGCGTCAGCGCGCTCTAGGGCGAGTTCACTTTGTTAGCTGAGGCGAGCGCCGAGGGTAGGCCGGTAGCTGCCGCTGCTTTTGATGCGTGCGCTTGGGGCTTGCGATGTTGGGCTCCGCCTGTGTGTGTGTGTTGTGTGCACGGCGCCGCGGAGTTCCTTACATTCCTGCAAGCGTTGATCTATTCTGCTTCTTTTTCTATCTTTTTTTTTGTATGCATGATCTTCGTGTGAAATTTCGATCAGCGCAGACTCGGATGTTCGTACGTTTGCGGTTGCGCTTCTCGGGCCCGGTAAGGAGCGACGCAAGGCCTCAGCTGGTATAACTATTCCTGTTGCAAGCGGAACGAAACCTACAGAACCTGTTTCGTTGATGAGAAAAAAAAAAAATACACGTTATCGGATGTGTTTCGTCTACATTGCTTATACCCGCCCCCGTGCTGCGAGCAAGCATATTCACGGTTAAACCTTGGGACATGTTGTCTGGCGTGGACGTGGTGGATTCGAGAAATGCTGGCACCGGCATAAACTTGTAACAGGAGCTTTAATTGGCTACCGGCTTACATTAGCAGTCGTGTCTTGGCTGCTTCTCGACATAAAAACTAGAAATAAAAGGCTCGTGCCTGTCGGAGCAACGTATGCTTATTTAGTTACTTGCGCGATAGTGTTACCTTGCGTGTTTGCGAGTGAAATTCTCCGCCAGGCTTGTGTCGACCTTGGGATTCCGTAATTAAGTCTGCTGCTTTTGTCACCCGCGCGTTGCGTCACTGCGCACGGTGGTTGCGGGTATAAAGCGCCTGCGGCACCGTGTAGCATGCCGTCCCTGGAGATCGTTTTTCTGCAGATGCGGACCTAAGAATGGTTTCTTCTTTTCTTCTATATACACGTCCCAGAGCGGCAGGTGTCGTCGCAGTTTCCACGTTTTTGCTTAATCGCGAGCGCTATGAATAATTGAAAAAAAGAAAAGGTGCACTTTGCGCAACAATGACTTGGTGCACTTTAACGAATTGACGTCAGCCAGAGCAGGCGTGCGTGCGTCGTGTGCAGAGACGTCAGCGCAAGGAAAGTGGAGTCTTTATGTGAGAGTCGTAAATACTCGTGCTGGGTTAGTGTGTACGCGTCTTTGTTTTGTTCGTTATTTTTTATTGCCGCGACTATAACCAGTCTCGATCTTTCTTTGTCGGTTGTTGATGTTTGTCCGGCAAACGACTGGTCTTTGACTCAGCCTCGTAAGAGACAACGAGCTTCTTGCATTTCCTTTATTCTGCGGAAGTGTTTCCAAACTTAGCTTACTTTTCAAGTCTGCAGCTATATTCCCGATGACAGTGACGTCACGGAAGTGTTCGAATGCATTGTGGCACATGTGGTACCCAGGATACCGCGCGACTTGTTGACATGGTTTCGAATCTGCCAGAGTAGAGACTTGAAGAAGGGGGTATACACGCACAGGCGCTAACTTTCAGCAATTCTTTGATATGGTTGTGGGATAAAACGTTTTTTTCTGTGGTTATCTCTTCAATTTATCGACTCAATTGTTCACTCAAGATGAGTTCCATTTGGGGATATCGCATCCGACGTGTTTTTCTCCCAAGCTATCCCACAATGCAGCAGGGTTTACGCGGCAGCAGCAGCCGTAGCTTTGACGTCGCCGCGTCTAACGGACTTTTTCGCGTTTTTTGCGTCGTTTTATATTTTCCCCTTGTTCTCGCAGTTGGGGGATGAGTCATCGATCCGTTATTCTATCTCCTTCAAAAAAAAAAAAAAAAAAGAAACAAACTTTTCCTGCCAAACTCGTCGGCCCCGCCTGCTGCTTCTTTTGCTGTCGAGGCCAGCTGCAGTTTTGTTGCTGCGTACGTTTCGCGAGGCCTCGGGGAGCGAGGCAGATGTTGCCCGACCGGCTGGCAGGCTGGCTACGTCTCTTCGATATACGCGTCGACGTCGCTGCTTCGGTACGGTTGCCTTGACACCGTTGCGCTAACGCCGCCGCCGCCGCAAGCCTGTCTCCGCCACCGCTGCGGCAGCAGACGCGGCAAGGAGCGCGCGCGCGTGCGTGACGCAGGCAGGCCAGGCCGGTAACCCTATACCGCCGCCCGAAGCTCGTCCTACACCCCGTGCAGCCAAGCCAGCCGGCCCCACTACAGCTCGCGAGAACGCCGTATTAATTACGGATACACGTCATACGCGTTCCCAATGAGATTCAGGCGATATCGATACTGTGGCGGATTTGCGAGGCGTGCAACTTGTGAAGCGCTTCCACCGTCCTCTCTTATTACGCTGTGCGCTTGTGAACTTCGCAGCCGTGCCGCCAGTTGTGGTTACGTTAGCTTTGCTGACGTGTTACGCAGCTGCTATAAGCTCGAGGACGGGGGTTCGATTCACACACAGGGCAACACCATTTGGATGGTGAAAGTGGAATGTATTTTGGAAATTTTCCCTGTAGCTATTTCTAGCAACATGTCCTGGTTTGGCGATACCCTTTCCCATCTGTCTCTTTCTCACTCACTTTCATTGTCGCTAACCTCATCATTCGTGGCCTGGCCTCGACTTGCGTAACGTCAGGCTTGTGCCAACACGGGTGGCGTAACGGTACAGGATCCGCCAGCTGTGTTAGTGCTGCGATTGGCTGTTCTGTTTTATTGGTTACCGCCGCCCGTCGGTACCACGTAACATTCCGTGCCTGGCGTCCCGCTTTTGCCGACGATTGTGACGCAAGCACCGAAAACAGGGTTGCCTGTGGAAACAACCGCGCTGGTCTGTCTGTGGACGACTTACGGGACCGAGTTCCGGCTCGGTGCAACAACGACGACGCAACAACCAACGCGATCACCTTAGCCTTATTTTTGCCTTCTTCTCTTCTTTCGGATATCTAGTATAGGGCAGGCCGGAGGTGCTGAAGTGAGCCAACGCAGTGTAGGAGTGCAGTGCTGTTCATTGTTAAAGTGGACAAAGAACCGGAAAGGCCACGGGGAAGGCGAGGAGGGTGACTCATCAGTGATATCCGCGCTGTTGCAGCGCTTCAAAACGCGCCTTACATCGTTCGTGCAGGTGCCACAGTTGCTTAGTAGAAAAGACGATTGGGCTAGTTTGTTAGGAAGCCTGTACTCACACTTGCGACCAAAAAACGACTCGTGGTGACCGATGTTCGCACCTGCGTGCGATCTATACCCGTCGCCATACAAAAATCACGTCTGCTCGCTTTGCCCCGCAGAATAAGCTGACGTCCTGTTCCTGGGCATCTGATTAGTTTAGAGCTTTGCGACTGGAAGTCCAATCAGCGAGCGACTGAGCCAAAGCAATCGCTCTGCGGACCAATGAGGTCATTTGCGACCGGTCACTCTACGACTAACTTGGTCGCGCGGCCGGTGCCAGTCGCAGGTGTGAACGAGCCCTATAACCCCTGGAAGCCGTTCGGATGAACGCGGCTGTGTTATTCCGCGTTATTCGGCAGCGTGTGCCTGTTGTTCCGTTCAGTGCCTGAACGACCGACTGTTCCAGAAAACGGCGCGCGCGTTGCGACTTATTTTTCTTGCCCGTCGAGAACGACAGCCCGGAAACTGTGGGTGCGCTTCCTCATTTGACTTCTGTCGCTAACTATCGCTGGAGAAGATTCCGGATTCCAAATACGGAACGGCGTAACGTTTATGGAGGACCCTAACGACGATAAGCGTTACTCGGAAGGCAAGACCTGCTGAGAGTGCCTGCAGCGCAATTTGTGTTCTTTAATGGCCGCGTGTTTCCTGCAGATGCCGGTCCCCTTGAACGAGTATCGTTGTCTTCTTCTTTTTCTTATTCTTTCCTGAGGAATAAAACGTTGCTAACCCGGTTATGTGTGAGTGGAATGAAACCCGAGAATAGTTATCGAGGACAGGCGTCTCTTCCTCGCCGGGCCCTCCGCGAAAAAAAAAAAAGAAAAAAAAAACCGGTCGTGCACATCGCGGGGATGATGCGTCTCGCTCCGGCGTGCCAGCGCACTAGCTTCAGCGTGTATAATAGCCCATCGGTATAGCCGCTCGGTATAGCTCACACTGTGGTAGCCACCGCTCGAGCCTAACGTGTATAATGTGGTGCATATACCTCGGTAAAGCCCCCCCACTGTGGTAGCCTCTCCTTTGTCTATACAGCGAAACACCGAGGAGGTTTGAAAGAGTTTTAATTCTAGCTTCCCCATGAGGTCCGACGTCGTCGTCGTCGTCGCTGGTTTTTGACATCTCCTCGGTACGCGCGTTCCTGTTCTGGTCGCTGCGTACAAAAATAAACATAAGAAAAGAGCAGTTTCTTTGTGTGTCTCTAGCACGCTGATGCGAAAAATGGTTACTCCTGACACGGTAACTTTTTTTTCTTCTTTTTTTCGCGAGGTTGCCGCGACAGGAGCAGCATATTTTTTTTTTTTTCGTTGTTGCCTGGCGCGCGGCAATCTACGGACGTGTTGGGGAAACATTGGGTGAGGGGGAGCGGGTATTTTTTTACTGAGAGGAATTCATCGCTCGCTGAACGCGAGATGATGTTTTGCCAGTTTTCACTTCCCTCGCGTAATGGAAGATGAGAATATGAATAGTAGTGAAGAAGGGGGTACCGGCAACTTATAGGGCCTTCCTCCTCTTCGGTTGTTGCGATAATCAGACTCTGCTCGCTCCGCTGCCTCCGTTGTTGTCCCGGACTTCTCGCGAAAAACAACCCGTGCAGGAACTTCGCTCTACGCTGTTGAGTACCCCCGTCCTCCGCATCCGAGCTCTCTGCACGCACCGATGGTCGGGCCGCTTTTGTATCGTTTCGTTTTCATGGTGCTGGGGCTCTGCGTAGCGCATGTGCTGCTGCGTTGTGCTACGCGCGGCTCGTTCCGGTTGACGTAACGCGTGTGTCTCCCCCCCCCCCCCCCCCCGCACTTACGGCCAGCGCTGTTTATGTAGTTTGTTCGTTTATCGCGTGCCGCTGGTTTTTTGTGCGCTGGCCCCTGGCTGTGCAGCCAGCCGTCCGACCGTTGCCTTGCTGAGCGCCTGTTCGTTCGCAGCGGCGGGCTTGCCCCCACCACGACTGACGTGGCTTGTCCTTCGTACGCGCTGCCGCCGTTCGCGTCTCTTGTACCCTTGTACGACCGGCTGGGTGGCTGGCAGGCTTGGCTGGCCTGCTCGTAGTCTACTCAAGAACCGCTGCATATCTCTCGGCGTCCCGTCTCGCTTGCTTGCCAGAGAGCCGGCATGCCTGCTCGCCTAGTTTGGACCGACGCGCGCTGGTCGGACCCCGTTCTCGAGGCGGTGTTATTCCGGCCTCTACTCGGAGTGGAAGTCACTCGTTATTCACGCTCGTGCTATATCTCGCAACACTGGAGGATGATCATGGCTTTGGGGACTAAGGTGTACGTTGAGTCAGCAGAAAGGCGTTTTTTTTTCGGTGGTATAAGAGTATTGGCGTGACGTCACTTAGGTCTTTTTCGTAGTACTCTTCGAATCTTCCACTGCGTTGCTGAACCCGAAGGTCGCGGGATCCAATCCCAGCCGCGGCGGCCGCATTTTGAAGGAGGCGAAATACTAGAGGCCCGTGTACTTAGATTTAGGTGCACGTAAAAGAACGCCAGACAGTCAAATTTTGAGGAGCCCTCCACTACAGCGTCCCGCATAATCATATCGTGGTTTTGAATCGTAAGACCCTAACAATTATTATGTCACGGCTCTGCTGAAGGTAAGCGGATCGTTCTATGACGCTTAGCTTTTGGCCGTGCTGGCCCGTGCTACAATATGGCGACCTCGAGTGCGTGTAGTGCGTACTCACGTACAGTTGACTTGGTGGAAGCTTAGCTTTTATGTTTAGTAGTCGTCTGCTCTGTGCGAGTAACCGTGCAGAGAAAGTAGTTTTCGTGCTTCCAAGGCGCTTCCTTCCCACGATAAGCATCTCTGTGACGGGAAACGGGCCGCCATTGCCGTTCGTGTCGGGCTTTCGTGAGGAACCCAAGCCGCGTGCGCGCGCACTCCCTCCGCCGTCGTTCGCGAGCCCGAGCCGTAACTTTCCGCGCACGAGGTATCTAGATCCCCCATGATGCCGCAGCGGCAGCAGCAGCATGCGGTGTTGCAGGGCAATGGAAGAGAAACAAACAGACGGCGCGCTTAATACACGACGTCTGTTCGTACGTACGTGGCGTCAACGTGAGACATTTCTCGGCGCCGACGTGAGCAACTTCTACTGTGCTTCATGAGATCAAACGGATCGAGATTGAGTGAAACTCCTCACTGATCCGGCTGCGCTACAAAATGTAAGCCTCGATGACGTCAAAGCATGGCGCCCCCATACTGTAGGTAGTTCTCGAATGCTGTCTCATCTGCTACGGCACCATAAGCGCACTCTACCACCCTCGTGCTTTGTCCAGTAGTGATGTCACACACACTACCACGTACGAACTAGCCCGTCTCAACGTTGCGACTGCTGCAGAGGAGGCCGTCTCCTCCGTGCAGTGATGCAGCTCTTCCACCGCAGCCGCTTGCTGCTTCTTCTTCTTCCTCGCTTGCTGCTGCCAGGCGGGCTGGTTGTTGGCCCCCGCGGTCTGGCCAGACGACTTCGTGGAAGTCAGGTCACGCGCCGAGTACGCCAGCACACGAAGGAGGGCTGAGAAGGAGGAGAGGGATAGTTGCTGCCGCGAGGCCGTGTCCGCCCGAAAAGAAAGAAAATGACGCCAACCCGGCTGCATGAAAAGAAGAAGCGCTGGCAGCTTTCAGTTGGGGGGGAAGAGGCTGGCGTCCCGCATGCGCCTGCCTGTAAGCTGCGTCCTCGTGTACTGACTGCAAGGCGCTGCTCGTGTTCCGAGGAGGCAAGGCCTATCTTGTGGCAATCTTGGCGCTGTTGAATACTTTGTTGCAAGCCGGTCGCCTGACCGAGCGCAGCTTTGCCTACACTATACTTCGTCTATCGCGATTAAACTTGCGCTCTCTGTCGCTCTTGGTAGTAACGAACAGCTGGTGCTTACTACAGACTCGAAGGCATTTACAATGCTGACCTTACCGCGAGCGAAGAGTTTCTGAACATGTGCATCTAGTAGCAGCTGTTGGCGTTTAATCTAGGATTATAGTTGTGTACGTGTGTATGTAAGGGGGGTGGTGGTGTAATATGTTATACACGTAGATATGTTGAAGTAAAGAGGGGGATGGTGGTGTGGAATGTCTTGCTCCTTCTGAGGGAGATTGTATAAATCCGATGTTAGGCTAACTAACTAACTAACTAACTAACTAACTACTACTACTACTACTACTACTACTACTACTACTACTACTACTACTACTACTACTACTACTACTACTCCACCTTGTAACTGGGGTTTCGAGGCCTCTCCTCATCACAACAAAATGTTTTAATAAATCCCTTTGTCTCGTTTCATACACTGCCGGATGCTCTACTTACGCAAATTAACGGTGTTCTGGGATTTTGGGCCGTGCTCCCTGTTATGCTCCCAGCTTTTTCACCGCGTTTCGAAGCACATAGTATGGATTTCTCGCTCGTGTGTGTTTTATACGCGGAGGGTGTTCTAACGCTGTCTTTCCTTGACGCTACGGAGTGATCAGCGAAAGTCGAATAAAAGACACAAAATAATAAAAAAAGAACAGCATACGAGACCCGCAGTCGGTGCGGGCACCCACGCTTCTATTGCGGTATCTGCCTTGCGGCAGCACAGTCGCCGCATCAACTGGCTCCTGCGGAGCGATCGCCCTTGCGTGGTGTGGACCAAGCCCACGCTGCTACCATGGCTTCTTTCTTTTTTTGCCGAGCCCTTTCGTACCGACGCTGGTGATTAATCTGATCGCATCGTCCATGCGCATGGCAGCGTAGAGTAGCAGTGTATACCCGCCGCCGCACCGATTACTTTAATGACGTGCGTCGATTTTTAGGGGCTGTTGGTATAAGTAGCGCCTCCCGGCGTTGCGGCTATCCCGCTCCTATATACCCAGCATCGTCTCGATGTTTGGTGTTGACTTCTTGAATGCATGGCCGGGCGTATAAGCTCGCCGGCCGGTTCTTCTTCTCATTCTCGCGTTAATATGCAGTGCATGATGCACAGCGCCCAGGGTGGCCTCTCGGCTCTTTTTTCCTTGAGCCAGCAGCTACTCGCTTTGCAACATTTTAGCTATGCCTTCTCCTGACTTGCACGCGGAGGCTCACTCGCGTCGGCAGTCTGTTTGGCGAGCTGGATGAATCGCCTTGCGCTGGCTGGTCTCAGCGGGGAGTCGTTAAGCTGTTCCTGATCAGCCCCCCCTCTCTCTCTCTCTCTCTCTCTCTCGATAACAGCTATTCTCACAGCGAACTCTCGACTGAATAAAACAAATAACGCGGCATATGAAACCTGGTACTGATGTATGCGTGCGAATTGCCAGCGGCGATGCTGTTGTTGTTGCTAAGCCGGCACTATTTGTATCGAAGTGGAAGGTGATCCGTTTTCACCTCCTACACATAATTGTAACATAGGTAATATTATCTGGTGTTTCGCGTGCCAAGACCACGATATGATTAGGAGGCGCGCCGTAGAGGAGCTATCCGAAAGTTTAGACATCTGGTGTTCTTCAACGTGCACTGACACCGCACACTACATGGGCCTCTAGCATTTCGCCTCCATCGAAGTGCGACCGCCGCGGCCGGGATTGAACCCGCGTCCTTCGGGTCAGCAGCCGACCACACGTCTTTTTTTTTTTTTTTTCGTACAGGGTCTGTTCCAGCCACATTTTGCAACTGGATTCGATAAATGCGGAATTCAACTACCGTGCTTGATCGCTTACTATTGGCACTGCTTCGCACTGCCCTATGTCGGCTGTTGTCGGCTTGTGTTGACCGATTATGGCTACATGTCGGCGGCGCACAGCAACATGATTGCGGATGTTGGCTTAAGCGTTTGCTAACGTCTGGCAAGTGTTGGCTATAATGTGGGCTGTCAGCCACATTTTGGTCATTCGAGCGATATCCAGTGATTGATTCGTCTGAGTTTTTATATTTGTCTTTTTTATGAAATGCTTGGTCCATTATAAGCGCTGAGGACGCAGGCGCCCCGGTGCAATGCGTGCTGGAGGCATTGCGTTGCCGCACCGTGGAAGAGCGGATGAAGTCACATTTCCGATCCTCGACGTTGTTGCCTGTCAACGTTATAGCGTGCCGGGCGCGCTTGGCAGCGTTCCATCATCTAGCCGCAGTAGGCGCCTTCCGCGGCGTTGTGGGACGTTAGGTTTTGTTTACTAACCCGACGGAAGCGAAGAAGACTCCTAGGAAGTAACTGTTGGGCAACGCGAGTTTTGTCTCGGCAATGAGGGGGCTCCCCCCTCCCTTTCTTCTTACTCTGCTTGTAGTACGTTCCGTTCTTTGGACGCTGCGGAGAACGAAGTTCGTCGAGTCGAGCAGCAGTTCTCTCTCTCTCATCATTATCATCATCATTAGAGCTTCGCTGTGACGGTTTTCACGGCGTGGAACTTCCTGAATTTGTTCATTTTTTTCTTTCTTTGATATTTCGGTTTGTGCAAATTCCTGTACTTAGCTTATTCAATGTCACGTATGTCACGTGCTCCGAATGGGTTCTTCACATACGATGCTCAGCGTTGTTCACGTTACAACGCGTTTATTATTCATACTATGACGGTCATTTCATTACCTCTAAGGGTGGTGCTCGACACAATTCTACGCTATAACCCGTCGTGTCTTATATGTATAGGCTTGTTTGCTTTACAATTCACTCTCGCATTACTGGGTGCAGCTTGATCGATTCTCTTAATATGCGATTCGCTTTTCGTGTTGTAGAACGGCCTGGAACGTGTCATTTAATCTCTGTCTTTCTCTTTCTCTCTTTGCAGGTGAGTGTGTGTGTGTGCGTACCTCCCGGAGGATTACTATGTAGTGTGGATACGTACCCTCCCCATCCTGGCCTTCCTCCACGGCTCGAACCGGTATTGTGACTGTTTTCTGTGATCCCGTTGTTACTTTTGCCGGATTGCTGATGATGATGGATGTCATTGCTGTATCGGTACCACCATTGTAGTGTGTATATGGTGCTATATATAAGGCGCAGTGCGCAGATGGCTTGTGCGCAACCGAGTTGATTGTTGTATTGAACTTGTTGTTGCCTGTGTGCGCTGTGATCCGCTTGCTGCGGTGCTCTGTCGTGGCGTCAGAGCTGTGGAGTTTGCGCGTACATGTGTTTGTGTGTTTGTCAGGAAGGAAAGAATAGTTAGATGACTCAGTAATATGATTGCTATTGTATAGGGGCAATTTTGATGTTGTAACACGCAATAGCCAGTATCGGCCAGTGCATAAGAGTGCTGGATCCGCTTGCTGCGGTGCTCTGACTTGACGTCAGAGCTGTCGTGTATGCGCGTACGTGTGTTCTTGTGTTCGACAGCAGCAGGAAGAAAAGAAATGGTTGGGTAACTCAATCCTTGAATGGCCATTGTATAACGACAATCACGATGTTATAACACGCGATAGCCAGTATTGGCCAGTGCTAAAGGGTGCTGGTAGCCGCAGTAGTCAGGAAACAGCTTTGTCTGTTTCCTTTTGCCTCATATCGGTGGTATGAAACATTGTTGTATATGTGCACATGCCATAAGAAACAGTATTCGTAGGTATACTAGTGTGCAAGTAAATACGGTAGTATGAGTCACGTGACATTATTGAGACTGTCTCTCTTAGTCTGCACTGGCCTTAGGCAGAGAATGTGACTTCGTGCCCTTTGTACATAAGGCGTGCAAATGAGCGCTTAGAAGACGTCATTAAAAAAAAAAAATGGGGCGCGGACGTCGAAAGTGCGCATTTCTTCTACGATACGCACGTTACTTTTCCTTTGACGCCGTTTTTTTTTATTATGTTTACACAGCGTAGCTACAACATGTGCCTTTGCCCAGTTTTGCTGATTGAGTGTTTCGCGGCTTTTTTGTGTTAGTTTTTATTTGTCATTGTTATGATTCGCGCGAACATATGTTTGTGAGTGTGCGTACAGAAATACTAAACGCGATTGTTGGGTCATTTCGTCGCTAAATATCATGCCCCGTTAGCGTGCGCACGTTCTCTAGGCTGACAAGAGAGCCCTTGAAATAAAGGCAGAGACTTTCTGGCGACATGCGCACTCGATACTTTGTTTCTTAATGGAAGCGCGCGCGTGTGTACCCACGAACACGGATTTCATGCGCCAATGTTTATGAAAAGACTTTATCACCGACGTACGCCGTCCAATGTGCGCGAGCTCCTTCCGTGATCTGCCTACGCGTTAGTCATCTGTACTATCGTTCTCCGATTGCACCTATTACCAACTCGTGCGTTTTACTACCCCCTCTCTCCCGATTTCTCTTCCCCTCTCTATCTCGTGGCGGTGTTCTGTTGTGTTTACGCACTGCCCCCGCCGACATCGTGTCTTCTTTTTCCTCGTGGCGGCGAGGCAGCTAGCGTCGCCCTCTTGGTGCGGGTTCGCGCACGCGGCGTTGCGCCAGCCGCCAAATGTGTCGCAACGACTACGGAGCTTACAGAGGGGGGATAAAATATAAGAATAAGTAGACGATGTTTTGGTTATGGGTGATGGAGAGAGAGAGTGAGAAGAGGAGAGAAGGATGTGCTGTTGCAGCCATCTGGCTCATCTACGCTTTTATGCGCCAGACAACTGCCCTGCTGTCTCTCTCTCTCTCTCACTCTTTGTATGTGTGTGTGTGTGTCGTGCCTTTATTTGCGGTCCTCGCCCAAACTCACGCGCTCGCTAGGTTCGCTCGCCTCTTGTCTCCAACCCTTCCTTTCCGTGCTCACGGCGCTATTCAGCGTCGAAGAAAGGAGGCCACGCGACGCTGCTCTCGTTTCGTTCACTTCCCCCTTTCCTTCCTTCGCTCCTCTTCTATGCTGCTGCTGGTGCACAGTGAACGACGACGCAAGGGCGCACGCATGCGTGCGTGCGTGCGTGCGTGTGTGTGTGTGTGTGTGTGTGTGTGTGTGTGTGTGTGTGTGTGTGTGTGTGTGTGTGTGTGTGTGTGTGTGTGTGTGTGTGTGTGTGTGTGTGTGTGTGTGTGTGTGTGTGTGTGTGTGGATGAAGGAAGCGGAGTGTACAGCGACGAAGCCGCGCGGGCGTTCACTATTAGGGGCCAGGCAGCGTTGGATGTGGAGGAGCGGGCGCAGCAGCCATTGATTCCATGTTTCCCCCCTTTCTCTCTCCGGTTCTCTTTTACGCTTCCCTTCCACTCCGCTTTGCGCATTGCGGAGGAGCCCATCGTTGTCTAGGTGGGGGAGGGCACACCGGAAACTGCCGCGCTTCCACTGTTGTATGGGACGCTGTGAGGGGGACGACGCACGAGCGAGAACAAGGGCAGGGATTGCGAAGAGGACGGCGGGCATTCATTGCAGCTGGCCAGCCCCAACGAACAGCGGCCGTTGAGAGGCCCTGCGTACGCTGGCTCATCAAGCCAGCCAGCCAGCCTGCCTGCCTGCTTCTCTGGCCGGCAATGCCTCGGTCGGTGCTGTGCCAGCGGCCGGCACAGTTTCTTTTACGAGCGAAGGAGACCCCCCTCCCCTGTTTATTTATGCACGGCTGGCAGCAGCGCCCTGAATGTCAGGCCGAGTTGTTTTTGAGCTGTTCGGTCAGCGACGGGGTAGAGAGAGCGCGAGGTGTTGGAAGAACGAAACAAAAAAAAGTAAAGCGAAAGCACTCCCCGCTGGCTCGCGCCATCTCTGTCCTTCTAGCGTAGATCGGTCGGGGTGGTGTTGTGTGCGTCTCCGATGTGCCGTTGACGTATTCTATGTTTAAACCGCAAAGCCGAGCAACACCTCAGCTCGCTCGTGCGGTTCGCCGGTCAGCGTGGTGAGGGGAAACGGCCCCGATGGGATTAACCCTTGGGACGTCCAGCGCAGAAGGATCTTAACGCTAAGCAATGGCCCGATTCTTGGTGTTATCGCGCTCACTGAGCCGTAGCTTAACGAGCGCTTTAAGCAGCGGCGTCCCCTTCTGTCACCTTGACGAGCTGCTGCCGCTCCGTACGTCCATTAATCTCCTCTCGCGGTCGGCAGTAATCGTTAGCACTTCCATTCTTTCTCAGTGCCTCGCTTCTTTTGTATTGACATTCGTCGGCTCTGTACCGACAGTGCGCCCGATCGGGCTGTCGCAGATTACGGCGCCGAACCCTGTTGTTGCTAGCCTTGTGGAAAAGCCGAGCAGCGAACGAACGGGTCTTGCTGTTGCCAGGGCCCCGTATCCATATCGGGGGCGTATGTGTGTTGTAAGCGGACTAGCGCCGGCTGGGTGCTGTTTTTCCGGACGGAGGGGGTTTTAGTACGTTCGACTGCGCAAGCCGCCGCCCTTTGTTTAGACAAATGGCGGCTGCTGCCTTATCGCCGCCATAGCGCTAGCGAGCGCCACGGCGGTCGTGCGCGTGGTGCTGTTCCACGCACGCGTAGAACGATGCTTAGGTTAGCTCGCTTGCTGCAAGAGGCGCTGAGAACAACGGGAGAAGCCGAGGAGGCCCTTGGTATATGGACACGGCCTGGAAATAACGACACGTCGGTCAGACCTGCCCTCCCCCCCCTACCCCCTCCCTCCCTCCACCCTGGTGAGGCCATAATCTCAACCGTTCCGCTGCTTTATCCTCGCTTTTGTCGTCGTGGAGGAAACGAAGCCGCTTGGGGGTGGGGGTGGGGGTCGAGGGGCGAGGGGGGGGGGGTAAAGGAAACAAACGCACCACCGCTCCGAAAACAGCTGCTTTTCTTCTTATATACACATATACGGTTATCTGTATACGCGTATACCCCTTTCCTGTGTTTTTTTTTTTTTTTTAACAAGAGGACACGTCCTGTAAGCGCGCAATCTTTTTTTGCAGCTGGGGCTCTCCTGCAAAAAGAAACCCCCTCTCGCTCTATCTTTCTGTCTGATGGAGGGAGAAGGGGACAGGCAGCGTCGTTGTTTTATTTGTTCTTTTCAAGGCGTTTCGTCGTTCCCCCCTCGGATCTTCCAATATTACTTTCCCGTGGCATGAGGGCCGTGCGATATTCCGTCGACTCGTATATTTTCAAAAACAAGAACAAATCAAAAGCGCGCGCGTTTGTGTGTGTGTGTGTGTGTGTGTGTGTGTGTGTGTGTGTGTGTGTGTGTGTGTGTGTGTGTGTGTGTGTGTGTGTGGCCCCGCTTATTGCGGTTTGGTGCTGCAAGAAGAAGAGACGGGGGCGCTCTCTTTATTCCCGTTCCTTTCTGCTGCAAGCGCTCTCGTCGCGGAGGAGGCCCCCTCTACTTTGCTCCGGTTGTTCCCGCCGCTCACTTGCGTGCCATCCTTGGCCTCCCTCCGAACGGGGTTGGGGTTCCTACAAATGATATTGCCGCCGCGTTGCGCAGTTCCGTTTGGAGCAAACAGCTGAGATGCCAATCTTGCGGCAGCAGCAGCAGCGGTGGCATTGCGCGCGCGCTGTTTCTGTATTTAGCCGGTGACTGGGCTCCCAGTCTTTGCTGGGTGCGGTGGATCCTGCTCCTGAAGTGGACGCATCCATCAGTGCCGACTGCGTTTATAAAAGAACGGCGAGAAATGCGCGATCGCCCGGGAAGCGTACAGTCGGCCACAATGTAATACGGACCACGCGAACGCGCGCTGAGATTGCCGTCTGCGCGGTTTAGTGGCGAGCCATCTGCTGTCGAGAGTAGCTATTCATGCTGCGGCGGGTATCATAGCTATATACGCTGGCAAAACCTCAAGAGAAACTAGTGCAAGCGCGGGGACCCTTGGATGTAGCGTATGCTAGCATCGATTATTCATTATAGTTTCTGCGCACTCACGGACCGACACATTTCCCCGCCTCCTTCCTAGCCATACGCAGCTTCGCAGTACAAAGCACTGGGCATCCCTTCTGACCCTCATCGTCTGCCGCGTGGTTTAGTTAGCGATAGTCTGAGCACTTCGGCGGCTCTCGGACTCCGGTTACCGACCGCGCGTGCGTCATGTGTGACCGAGTGTTGCGTGGTTTCTGCGGATGCGTTCCCTTTGTATATAGCGCGAGTCGGCCGTGGGAAAGACGGGAAAAAGCCTTTGCCGCCGACTGTGGTGCTCGGCGTGAACAGAGGTGTACTGCGTGTCACACAACAACTACACAGCCAACTCACAACTGCGTCGTCGTGCACACGCCGACGCGTTCCCACAGATCTATAAACTGTGTGTAGAAACCGTGCGGTTCTTGTGCCGCGCCACGTTTCCGGGGAAGACGAAGCGCGACTTCTTCCTCTGCCGCGGGTCTCCGTCGCCACCGACGACGGCGTTCTCGGTGCACTGTTTCGGTCTTGGTCTGGTCGTCCTTTGTCTTCCACGCTGCCGTAGTAGAGGGACGCACGGACACTGGAGATGTTGGCGCGTTGTCTTGCATCCTGCGTCGCTGCTCTTTTCCCCGATGTACAGGACCTCCTCGCTCGTCCTCCCGTAGCTCTACGCCGTAGGCCTCGCTGTGAAGGTTTCGGGCTGCTTTCGGCCGGTGGTCTGTCTTCTGGATTGTCTTACATCCGGTCGCGTTGTCTTCTCTCGCATCCTGCCTCTTTGTCGCTTGCGTCGTTGCGCCGCCTTTGTGCGCGGTCCCTGGGATAGAATTGTATACAGGTCGAAGAAGATGGTCGAACAGGCCTAGCGAAGCTTCTTCTGCGTGCTCCCACGAACGAACGTCCGGTGTTGTAGTGGCGGTCGATCTTCTTGCATCCTGCACGTCGTTGCGCCGCCATTTTCCCTTTCTTTCTCTTAGGATTGAGCGGTAGCCGCTCGTCGGGATGTCGTAAAGGAGGACGCTTGCGCCGAGGAACGTGCCAAACTCGTCTAGGTTTTCAGCCTTCCTGCGGTGTCGTCTTTTTAGCAACCGATCGCTCGCGCTGCTTGCTGCCTTTGTTCTCTTCACCATCTCCGCGGGCAGGTAGAGGAGACGACAGAGCGGCGGCGTTGCCGTGGGACCGAAGCGAGCTCGCCGATCTTTCGGTGGGTTTTCGGTGACATCCGGCGGCGTCGTGTTCGCGTATTTCTATTGCCGCGCCGCCGTCTCTTGCTTGCCTGCCGTGCGCGCCGCTTCGCTGTCTGGCGGCGTTAGCCTCGAACACGGGTCGTAGTAGTAGGGACGTGCCCGAGCTGCGCTGCCGAGCTTTTATTTCTCATTCTCACTCGCCCTAGTCTGGCGGGTAGGCATAGTTTGATGTTAGCGTGACGTGCAGAACAGACCTCGACGTCTGTCTACTTCGTTTTTTGGCGGTGCCCGGCCGCGCTCTCCCCGGAGCATCCGGTGATTATCTCTTCATCATCGGCCGGCACACGATGGCTAGTCGACATTTCCAGCGCACGGATTAATGTCGCTTCCGTATGGCTGATTCTTCCCCATGGTAAGCTTGTTGACCCTTTTCGCCATGCTTTCACGTTACTGCTGCTATCTGTGACGTTGTCTCGGCTGGCTTACGCATATGTTCGTTAACGCGGCCTTCGAGATACTCAAGCCACGTCGGGAGAATCTCGGAGGCGGCGGCAGCAGCAGCGCTGTGTTCGAGTTTTCGCTCGACGGGAAATGTGACGACGAGTGTCACGTTCGTTGTAAACATTTTCGGTCGTGCCGAACGAAGTCCGTGTAGCGTCTGCGTCCGGCGTCGTCTGGGAGGCTCGTGTTTCACACCGTGTGCACGTCTGGAGGTCGGCGCGTGGTTTTCGCTGTAACAACATAAATGTATCCGTATACTACGTCTGGAGATGAAAAGATGTAGGCCATTGGTATAGCGTTGCACTAACGGAAGGAGGGCCCTGTGCAGACTTGTCTGTCGTTGTTTTAACGTTCTCGTACTGAGACTCACGCGCATGTACGAAATGGCGATCCTCTGTATGTGGAAATCCGTTTTCTCTTACGAAAATTAACTGAGAGATTGTATGCGTGCGTGTGCGCATGCGTTTTGTGTTTACGACTTTCTATGCCCAGTACTTGGAGGAAGCATCATCAATCAGTTCACGACGATCTCTTATTTACTTACTGTTGACTTGAAACGGGTATTTATTGAGATGCCACTGAACGCCGTTCGCAACTAATTTCAGGTATAGGGGTTTGTCGACCGGCTCCGGTAGCCCCAGTTGCTTATGGGCGTGTTCTACCGTTGAGCTCGAGGTGGCTGGTTCAGTTCCGGTTGTTGTGACGCCACGCTACGGCGCGACTCTGATAACGCCGGTGTCGCTTCGAACCGTTAAATCGGGAATGAAAATTGCTGTCTGCGTTCCTATGACAGGACAAATGAGTGTGAGTGGACGGATTCGTCACACGGCCTTGTACCCCCTGCCACGTGTCGATTCCATTCGCGCTCGCGCCTCTCTCTCTATCTCTTAGAATCCGCCTTTATTCCACGATGCCACGGCGCATGCGCCCTTCCCCTGGCGGAAAAGTCGCGAAACACCTGTCGGTCTCGGAGGTATTCGTTCTGGTGATACTGTAGTGGCTGGGTACGTTTATATAGCGATATCGGTTGTCCCGGCACCTACCAAAACGGCGGAGGGCAGCACAGAAAAATGGGGAAAAAAAAAAAAAGAGGCAGATTGTCGAAAAAGGCGAAATGCTACGCCATATTTCTTTTGCGCACGGTATCTCTAACGAATAGAGAGGAGGGGGGTGGAGATAGATATCTGGGCTCGACTATTGCACCACCCCGGCATCCGACGGAAACCGTGCCCCCTAAGTGGAGGCAACCACAGCGCTAGGAATAAAGATCCGTCTTCTTATTTCTTAGACTTGCGTCGGGTGCGCTCAGCCTTTTCCTCCTCCAGGATGCCGAACGGGGTTCCATTGAGCCAATGAATGGTGTGTGTGTGTGTGTGTGTGTGTGTGTGTGTGGTTGGGCGTGTATTAGAGGGAATCGGCCGAAGATCGTTGAATGAGTAAACAACTGAGAAATCCCAGGCATGGCAACATTCCGGAATTGAGCCGTGCTTTGAAACACACACACACACACACACACACACACACACACACACACACACACACACACACACACACACACACACACACACACACACACACACACACACACACACACACACACACAAACAAACAAACAAACAACCAGACAGAGAGAGAGGGGGGGGAGATCGCTTTTGACGATTGCCACGCTTTGCTGCGTGCTCTGATTGACTGGGCCCCGTGGTGGTTTCCCGCTTCCTCTATGGTTCGTGGGTTCGTCTGGCGTTTCACTTATGGCGTAGCTGCCGGGTCGCGTTTTTTTTTTTTTTCATTTCTATTCTTTTTTTCTTCGAGACCATGCGGCTCTCGTCACATGGTGCGCCGCCTATGCTGTATAGCTGGGAAATCACGCCGGCAGAGAAAACGGAAAGCCTCCGTTGTGTATAGTGTCTAGCGGGAAAATTGCTTCGAAAAAAAGTTACGCTCGATTGGGGGAAGTATCGCCGTGGTAGTGTTCTCGCAACCGCGGTCATTTGCAACGTAATGTGTTTTCGCTCTGTGTTAGGAGTCGGCCCGGAGATGCACCGTTAATGAGGAATCCTCCATCGAAGGAATGGGAGAATTTGAAGATGAAAACCAGCAAACAGCGGACGCGGAAGAAGAAGGCGACAGGACAGAGCTAGCTGGACAACCTTAACTTCATTGCACGAAACAAACACTTTGCTATAAAAATATGTTGCTAGTACGGCTCTGTCTTATGGCCTTCTTTTTCTGTGTCCATTGTTTTCTCCTGGTATTTCATCTTCAATCATGCACCAGCTGGCCCAACTCATGACATTGTGGCTTGCACATTTGCTGACTTCTCGGACCGTCTTTGTTTTCTCTGCTCCTGCCCTTTATTGCACGTATATTCCGATTGGCACAAGCACAGGGGGCGTCAGCAGTTCTTTACGCGGTACACAAAGCGCGAACGATTACTGCAGCGTCGCGTATCTATCAATTCTTGTGCACTTATGTCAGAATTACTGCACTATGGTTATAAGACTACAAGTAATCTCCCCTTTACTTGGCTGCATTGTCTGTCGGTTTTCTTTAAGTTGTGTCTAACAAAGAAAGGACCCTTGATATAGCTCCCTTGTTTGGTTTACGCATTCATGGGTTATATTACATATTGAACGTCTCCAAGGTGCCTACGCGCAAACGCCGCCCATCTCTACGCGTCAGAGAATGCGGGCTGCTCAGTGCATGCGTATTACCGCTATCGCCCGTCTGCCAGGTTTTTCTTCTTCATCGTTCCTACAATAAATCCGAAAGGCCGTTATCTCCACAAGTACCCGCGGAGAGGAAGGGGTCCCTTCGACAGCGGCCCGTCTAATCGTCGGCATGCGGCGTCATCGTGATGAAGCGTATTGCTGTGTTTACTCCTTCCATCGGTCGCTTCGCGTAGCCGGCACACGCGCCGTACTCGTACGCTTGCATTTGGCTCGCTGTCAAGACGCGGCGGAGTACCGGCCAGTGTTATTTTTCCCGGTCCTCGTCGCTTTGCGGGGCGTGCGCGCCGCTGGAAGGTCGCCGGCGCGGTCCCATCGTCGTCGTCGTCTGCGAGCTCCATCCATGATGATAGGCAGCAGACGAAGGTTCCCGCCTGCCTGCCTGCTTGCCGAGAGGAACATAGCCATTTTGTATCTCTCTCTCATCATCACATGACCGATTTCGGCGGCCGTGCGGTGTTTTGTTTCGTGAGTGTTTTGTGTGCGGGTTGGCGAGGCGGAACGATAATGGCTGGCGGAAGAGGGCAGGCAGGCAACCCCGTCGCGTAGCGGTAGCTAGGGCGCGGTACGCGGCGCTAGTGTCGCCGAAGTCGCGTGACGTTGCGACCACGACGACGCCGCCCGCCCGCCCGCCCGCCTGCCGCTGCCCAGCGTGCGGGCGATGTGACCCGCGAGCTGTCTTTTTACGGCAGCAGCCCGCCGGCAGCGTGTGGCGGGTCAGTGCCGTAGGTTGACTCAGAGTTCATTAGAAGTAGATCAGATTGAATCTGTGTGTGCATTTTACTGAATAAACGAGAGCTGGAAAATACTGTACGTGAGTTTAATAGCTATCGGTACACGGCGAATAGAGACATGGTTACCCAGTCTGCACTGTCAATAGACAGTGAACGGCTGTTCTTCTTTTTCATATTGATCATTGTGTAAACGCTAGCAGGGGGTCTAGTTATGGGTTTTGGTTCGATACGTGGATTCACTATTTACGTTGACTTATCGTTCTGTCGCGTATGACCATGAGCACAGAAGCATCTGTGGTAGAAGTCCCATTGTGCTTTGAACCCCGCTAGGGGTCCTTCGTGTCTTCGGTTTTTTTCGTGCAAACGTCGGATGCTGAACACAGAGACGACTCCTATATATTTACGCGGTTACAGGATTGCAGGCATCGCTTCGTACTGTGGACGTCAAGTGCTACTGAAAAGGCAACGATAAACAGACGATTTGGAAGCCAAAATGTGTCGAGCGAGCGCGACTATATTTTCTCGCCTCGTTCCTCGAGACGAGCTGCCGAAACAAAACTGCTTTTGAGGTCGTTCAAATGATGAGCGCGAGCCAGCTAGGAAAAAAGCTGGCCACCGAAAATGTATTAGAGTAACATTCCCGGGGCCGCTGTCCTCTCCACTCTGCCGCCTCCTCGTGGATTGACGCGTCGTTCCTTCAAGGACGTACGTCTTTCGTTTCTCGATGCACGCCAAGTGTTATTGCGTTATATCCTGCCCGTATGTATGTACATGTGTCTGTCGGTTGGCCCGGTCCGTCGATTATGTCGCCTGATCCCTCTGCCGCTGTTATTGTTGCCTTCTAGCGGCGTCCTGTTTTTCCACGTAGAACGACACGTAATCGGCCCACCCACCCACCCCTTCTCTCTTTTTGTACCCACCTTCCATTCTTCTGTTGTTTCCTTCGGCGGCGGCGAGACAGACGGGATCAGGAGACGCTGATACCATCAGGCCGCGCGTCCTTGTTTGTGGAGACGTGTACTACTACTACTACCGCCCTCCGCTACATTACTAGCGGTAATAACAATGACTGGGATGTTCTTTGTTCTTTTTTTTTTTTCTTCGTTATCCAGCTCGAAGTTCAATTCCCGCCGTACGAGGCAAACATACCTGTCTCGCAGCTGTATTCGGAACGCTCGCATCCCTGACCGACACATGATGGAATGCGTACAGGCCGTTCTTTGCCATGGGCGTGCTATGAACGGGATATTAGACAGCTTTAGAATAGGGTTCGTAGCGTTTGCGTTCGTTGGACACGATACGCTATTTCTGTAGCATAGCGTGTGTACCCAGGAGGATAATGGCGCATGCACAGTGACGACAAACGCTAACACAAAGCTTCGTGTACCCTATTATAAAGTTGCCTCTTTTCAGATGTAGCCACGTCGTCGTGTGTGTGTGCGCATGTGTGTGAACAACTTAGACTCTCTGTAGCAGCCAGCCAGCTTTTTACAGGTAGTTGAGGCTGACACGAGGCGTACCCTGTCCCATAAAATGACAACTCTGCACGAAACATACTAACGCTTTGGTTGTAAAATCCAGCGAGAACGAGTCAAATGGGGAGCAAAGTTGTATACAGCAGTGGTCAGATCGTTTTTACACGGGTCGGCTACGAAGCTTACTAATCGTGACTTGACCGTGTATTCGCTCTGGTGGTTCTTTTTTCGATCTTTCGGTAAACATTTGCAGATGATAGTTGTTGGTGTAGAATGTATGCCTTTCCCCGACACTTGAGCCGAAAATAAAGCTCTGCCCCTGGAGAGAGAGAGAGAGAGAGAGAGAGAGAGGGGGGGGGGGTTAGGGTAGCGTAGTAATGGTCGGTACCCAACCCGAATGCTATCCCTGCGGAAAGTTAGATTGCCTCAGTTTGGTGCCTGGCATCCGCTGTAGTAGTGCTTGTTGGGAGAAGTGTAAAACAAGATCATCTGGCAGTGAGAGGAGATAGGATATATCGGCCTCAGTCAGGGAAAAGGGAGGCCAGGCCGCACCTAAGCGGACTTTGGCAAAAGTGTAGGATCTCGTGGCGGGCCTTTCCCACTACGAACGAGCCATTTAACCGGACTTGTTCAATTTGGTCCGGGTGGCGAAAGTGGGTAGAGAAGACCGGCGCCTCTCTGCAGGATTCACATCCGCGAGCTTGCCTTATCCGAGCGCATTGCCTCCTGCGGCGCTTTTCACTCTCCTCTTGCCCCCCACTTTATCTCTTCTCTCGCTACCTTCTTCGCCCGTGAGAATTCTCCAAGTTTGATGGCGGCCGTTCTGTCCTTATTGGCTCGGATCGTCGTCGTAAACTGGCAGGACTTTGCTTTTGCGTTCTCCGGGCTTCCAAGATCGCTGCCCTCGCGAGTAACGCAGACGTTTGATATGTGTGTTCACGACAGACTAAAGTAGCTAGAGTCAACCGCAGAGATCATCCTATGCTCGCCCGAAAGTTGTACGATCGCTACTCTGTACCGGGCATAAAACTTTCGCATTGGACTCGTTTTTGCTAGACGCGTTCATTCGAAGCTGTTTGCCGGTTGGGACAGTCCGTGCACTGCTGCTGGCAACCAATTTCATTGGTTTTCGACGTCGTGTGACTTGGGTTGTGCATAACGCGTCATTGCGATCATTGTCATGTTTACGCGCATGAACCAGCCCGGTGGATGTATTGGAAATCCGCACTACTGCTACTGCACCTTTAATCGAACTCACGCCACTGTTTACGAGCCACAAAAAAAGAGGCCGCCATGCAACACGACGGGTCATTTCGCCGCTCGCGCCCTGACCCGTGAGCTCCCAACAAGTCTCCTCCTGCCAGTGCGAACTCCCGTCTCTTTTTACGTCGTCGTATCCCGAGTCCAGCGCTAGTTCGCATTCGCGCCTGCCTGAAATGGCCTGTCGTCCATCCTTCCAAACTGATGGAAACTTGGACACACGGATACGATGCGTGCGCATGAAATACGGCGGCCGGAGCACTGACTGATCCGCCGTCTCTGAAAAGGCGCCCACTCGTTTCTTCCTTATGTATGTATATTGTTTTTTCTTTTTGCTTCGCGCTCGTATATACGACATCGTTTTCTCCTCCTGCTGCCGCGGCTCCGTATTTGGGGAAGTTCCAAATGTGGGCATCCAGGCCTCGCGGCACCGATCGAAACGCGAAGCCCGCTGACGCGAGCGCGCGCTCGATTCCGCCGCGGCCTGTGCTGCTTCAACCCCCACCCTGCCTGCCTCCCCTCCCCGGCGGCCGCGGTACAATGGTCGTGCCGTGCGTAATAGGAACGGCAACAAGAAAGATAGAGGTGGGGGGGGGGGGGAGCCGGCGCAATCATAATACGAGAGGGAAAGAAAGGCCGGAGGGGGGGCGGGGGGAGCTGCCAAGCCAGCCGTGCCTGCTTCTCTCGTGTGCAGCGTAGCTACTCCCTTGCGGCTGATGACGAGAGAGCGCGGGGAAGGGGGCCAATGTACAGGGCGCTGGAGGTGACCTCTACGGCGGCGCGGAGGAGGAACGTGCGCTCCTGGCGCGACTGAGGGATCGCGCGCGCGGGTCGATGGAGCGCCTGTCAGGCTTCGCCGCCCTGCCCGCTCCGGCTGCTTATCCCTCGCTAGCGCCTGGAGCGAAGTGGGCCGAGCCCATTGCGCGTCTCCGAGGGGTGGCGGGGTGGCTGCGCTGCCGTGCCTATGCTGCTGTGCCCTGGCTTCTGCGTCGCTTGCCAGCGCGTCTATGTGTTCGTGTTGAGCCTGGCTCCTCGGGGATTCTGTGTGTGTGCGCCAGAGCGGAGAGCTTGGGCGGTGTGTTCGTTTAGTTCGCTAGCCGTAGCTGTTACGAAAGTTTTCGGGACCAACACAGCCAGCCAGCCCTCGCGCCCGTGTTCGCTCATCTCTGTAACGCAGAAAAGTTAGTCGCGAAAGTTTGAGGCAGTAGTTTCGTTAACTGCCCGTGGCTCGTTGGATACGGGCTAGAGGCAGTCTGGGCGTTTTTTTGCTCGAGAGAACGGAAAAACAAAGGCCTCAGCGATGCGGGCTTTCCTGTACAACAGCAGCGTATTGTTATCTGTGTGAAAAAAAAAAGCAAATAAATGTAGCGGCAGCCTAACAGCGTTATTTCGTAGGTTCTGCATACTTAAACATTTTATGCTTGTGTAGTTCACCTGTTTATGCTCCACATTCGATTGTTTCTGGTCGCTGACGTTTGCCTGCTGTAAACACGTCATTCAGCAACTGCCGATGACGCCCGGGTGACACTACGAGGGCTGTATACTTCACCGCCTTGTTTTAAAAGTTGTAGAGAAGAATTGGAACGTTGTAATGGGCCGTCCTCTCCAGCGCCTTCTAGTGGGTCGCCCTCTTCGCCTCTTGTCGGAGAGCACGCCCCTCGTGCTCGTGAGACTCTGCGAGTCTGCGCTCTGTCGTTGTGCATCGTCGCCGTCAATCCCGCCGTCAATAAACGCCTTAACAAATATTTGATCTCGCCTCCTAATCCTAAACGTTTGAGAACCCTGTGGGGCGTTTGTTCGGCGGCTGTTTCTTCGTCACGTCGTTCTTTAAAAAGTTCGCTTGGTTTGGCTTAATTATTTTCTGGAAAACAACTGCTATCCTAAAACATCTCGTGTCAGTGAGGGACATTCGGTTTTCTTGTACGGACCCGCCACGGTGGTCTAGCAGTTATGGTGCTCAACTGCTGTCCAGCGGGTTGCGGTATCTAATCTCGGCCTGCATTTCGATGCAGGCGAAATGCTTAAGGCGTGTGTGCTTAGATTTAGGTGTACGTTAAAGAACGCCAGATGGTCGAAATTTTCCGGAGTCCTCCGCTATGGCGTCCTTCATAGTCAGATCGCGGTTGCGGGTCGTAAAACGCCACACATTATCATACCTCACTGCTGAAGGCAGCGAACGTTGGAATTTATCGCTTCTGATGTATTTGCTCCCGCTTACCGCGTGTTGGCCGAGTTTGCCCGCTGGCGTAGGCGTTGCGCTACGCGGTCCGCTCGCTCTGCCCAAGCTGGCAATCTTTTCGGCAGCGTCGCGGGGTTTGCAGTTTCGCTGCTGTTCGGCGCGTAAATCACACGAGAGTTACGACGTTTTTAGGTTCCGCCGTGTGTGTTGTGTGTGCAGGTCTTTCTTCTTATTATTACTTGTTCTTTTTTTGCGCGGCAGTGGGCGGACAAGGACGAGGCGATGAGAATCAGCTGACCCGCAAAGAGCCACGCTGCCCGTTCGTTGCGCGGAAGGAACTTGTTTGCGTAATCCGCGAGCTGTGACGGTGCAAACGGAAGCGCAGGGCCCTACCGTTCATATGTGTATTTTTTGCTTCTTCATTATTGTTCTTATCGTTGTTCTACGAGTCGGGCGCTGGCGGTTGAATCCGTGGGCGGAGGCTGCTTGCAAGGCTTCGCAGCTGGGCTTCAAGATCCGCCAAAAACGCGCGCTTGTGCGCAGTTGCGTCATGTGCGTGCGTGTGCCCCTTGGCGTTGGCTGGTTGGCTCGTGTACGCAGGCGCTGCTTGCGCCGGCATGTGTTGAAACAGCCTCGCACCAGCGCGCTGGCTGACTCGCTGGCAGGTCTCTCTTTTTGCTTGAGGTTGTTGCGCGAACTCGGGCGTGCTGTTTGACGGGCTCCGTGCGTGCCGGCAAGCTGGCTCGCCGTTCCTGTGTGTATGCGCTGGCTGCCTGCCTGCCAAGCCTTGAGCAGGGGAAGAGCGCCGCGTACCTTTTGCGTGTGTGCTTTTTTTGGCTGCCGCACACAATCGCGCGCTCGAACAACTCCCGTCTGCCGCCGCTACAGCTGCTGCTGCGCATACCTACCGACAACGTGTGCCGAGCTGCGGCGCAGCTCATAGTCTGCGCCGCCTCCTGGATTGGTGTTTCCCAGTCTGGTTTTGTCTGTTCGCTCCCAGGTGCGCATGACGGAACGACGCTATTCCGGTTCTGTCCGGTAGAATGTGTTCGGGACTAGCGCCCTTCACGTCAGCGTGTGCGCCTGACCTTTTTCTTCTCTGCCTTTTTGCAAAGATTGAGCATAGTTATTTTTGCAGTAAGAATACAAATTTTTCCCTGCGGGAGGTAGAAGCCTGACGAGGTCTTGACCCCTCGATGACTAACGCAGCCTGCACCAGTTCACATAACATATACACTTCATAAGGCATCCGGTATTAATTCGCGTAACGCCTGCCTGGTACACGTCTCGTACTACTCCGCTGTGCCACAAGACGGGTGTGTAGTCGTTCGAGTCGAATCGTGGACATGCTTCTTCCGCGGTAATTGGTTATGGGCGAGCCTGCGGCATTCATTACCTGCGGTCAACCTTCCTTCGAGCGGCTTTGATTGCTCGCGCTGTCGACGAACGCGACGGAATGTGTTTCCTGGAATTATCGCCTTCCCGTTGCTATATTGCCATCAGAGAAGCGCTGGGTTCGTTGAACGGTATGGCCGTTTCATGCGGGCTGGTTTCGTCGTGTACACAAGCCGTCCATCGTCGAAACCACGTTGGTCTTGTGTGTGTGTGTGTGCGCGCGCTTCTCTGCAGTTGCGTACAGTGCAGTTCTGCTCCCCGCATTCGCCTTTTAAAATGGAAGATCAACCACAGCGCAACTACAGAGACAAGGACGATAAGAAGGAAGAACAATCGTCATCGTCTCGGTGGTTGCGCTGTGGTTCATCATGCATCACCAGCTCACCCAAGTTTTCACGTTAGCGAAATGAACTTCAGCGGCGGCAGCGGTGGCTGCCGGTTGCGGACGCACGTTGGCCGCCTCATGGGAACGGAAACAGTGCAGGATAGCTCTTGCGTGCATTTATCGGAGCGATTTGCAATCCCCCCCCCCCCCCCCCACCCACCCACCCACCCACACACACTGCGTCGCGCCCTCCACCTCGACGAATAATAGCAGGCAGGCTGATCGTTCTGCAGTGCTAAGAAGTAAACAAAAGAACGGTGCTATAGCAACCAAACGCACTTTCTTCTCCGCGTCATGGGCAGGGTAGTACGTCCGTCCGTTTCGCCTAATGTCCAATTCTCGCCTGTCCGCCCTAATGGAAGGGCTCGCTAGCTCTCTTCACGTAAGGGCGCCGAGCCCATGCGAGGACCGAGCGGTAGCCGAGCCCGTGTCCGAACTGCCGGCAAATGCGCCGAGTAACGGGGGGAGAGACTACGTGGTATATAAGACAACCGAAGCGAGCTGCAGGGAGGTTGGTCGCCGAATTTTCGTCCGCTGCCCGTGTGGGCTGGGTCCGAACGCGTCTGCCAGCAGGGAGGGAGCCAGGTACTTAAAAAAAAAAAAAAAAGGGACCGCGCCCGTATCGCTGGTGCCGTAGCAACGCTGATCGTTCCTGCTGCTTGCTTCCACCGTGTGATCAAAGTGCCCAATCTCATTACTGGGGGGAGGCTCTTCAGAAGGAGAGAAAGGGAGAGGCTTGCTGCCGGCGGCTGCAGGCAACCGGCTACGGGCCCCGCCGGCTTGCAATCCCTTATTTTACGTATAACTACGGCGGTACAGCCTCCGACGCTCGTACTCCGTCCCCCCTCCTGTATAACCTACCCTTCTGCTGCTGCTGCTGCTGTCCTTCCTGCTAATGGTGGCGCGCGTTATGTAATGCCGGCGGGCTTGGTATCCAGGCTTGGTGCCAGAGGCGCGGTTTTCGCGCGGCAAGCAGCCACGCAGTCGGAGGACGGTTCTGCGCACGGGACCCCGGGATTTTTCATTCCCGACGGAAGGAAAAAAAAAGGGGGGGGGGGGCAGCAGCTCCGCCCGAGGCCTCTTTGTGCCGCTCAGCTCTCTCCCTCCTTTCAGCCACGAGGCTCGTGCTATTTCGCCTAAGGCGAGGTCGCTGACCCTCGCTTCGCTGGGCCTCGCTCGCAAAACTGCTGCTGCTCGTGATCGCGCGCGCGCTGCAGTAACGTGCTCCGCGGTGAGCGTGACGCTTGGTTGCTGTTGCCTGGCTTTGGCTAGCCAGCCGGCCCAGCTCGTTGCGAGATTCCTATCCGCCCTCCCCTTGCTTTTTGCTCGCACCGCGTTTTTCTTGCCGTTTTTCATCTTACGTTTCGCTCGCTGTCCAAATTCCGGTGTAGAACATTAGACAGTCTTTTAATATAAGGGTACGCAAGTGTAGCGTTCGTTGAGTACAATACACTTTATCCGTAACTTTGGTACCCCAGAGTATATGACGCATGCGCAGTGGTGGCAAACGCTAACGCAAACCTTTGCGTACCCTATTCTAAAATTGCCTATTACGGCAGAGCAGCACAAAACTACGGGGCAGTGAAACACGCAGGACACAGCACAGTGTCCTGTGCGTTTCACTGCCCCGTATAGTTTTGCGCTGCTCTGCCGTAACGTTCACGAACCAACTAGCCCATCTGAGAACCTTGGTTCATCCATGGGTCGAGAATTGCACTCTATTGCGCGACGTCGTACTCGAAAGCCGCGCTGTCGAGGTGCCAGCAAGACTCCGCGAAGGGCGCTTTCCATTCCCGACGCTGACAAAAAAAGAAAAGTAAAGAGAAAATACGTGGCCGGAAATGACGGGCGCTTCTGCTGCGGTTATTTAAGGACGTCGTCGCGGTTTTGGGTAACTTCGGACAGATTTAGATCAGTGGGGAGGGGGGGGGGGGGTGGCGTTCCGCCGTGCGAACGACGGCATCCACTTTTTCCTTGTCCCTTTCTCTCGTTTTTTTTTTTTTTCGCCTTCTCTCTCTCTGCTGGTGTACGGCTGACCGGCGCATAGCTGCGTGCGGCTTCTAATAATCTTTCACATCGTGTAAGGCTTCCCTCAGCTGTAGCTTCCACGATATTTAGGGCGAGAGCCTTGAATGTCTATGTTTCAAGGTCTGGAAAATCCTTGAGCAGGGTGTATCGCTGGAGCCAGCGTTTTTACATGCCGTCTTGTCTTCTTTAAGGCAGCATGTACCTCCTACCTTAGCGTGTGTGCAACTACACACATACGCGCTAAGGTAAGGTAGGCAGTTGCTGCTTCGAAGACGACAAGACCACTTGCGGAAACGTTGGTTTCAGTGACTTCACTGCAAGGCACCTACAGTATAACCTTTGTGGTAACTACGATGCAACCCGCAAACGCTCTTGACCCGCTCGTAGCCAATGTTTGTGTGTGCCGGCTAGACGAGGAGTTCTCGTCGCGTGGCTCCTGACACTCGCACGCGTTTGTCGGTCGACTTTGTATTTCTTTCTTTTGTTTTTTTCACGTCGTGATGGGCGCGAACGATGAAAGGGGGGCGCCGCGAAATAAGCTCGACGCGAATGTCGTTGAACCCGCGCCTTCCTCTTCCTCGCTTGCTCCTGCCGGCGGCAAGACGACCTGGTCGCGAGTGCTGCCTGGCCCGTTATCTAACAGCGGGGCGTCGGCCGATATATATATATATATATATATATATATATATATATATATATATATATATATATATATAGTGGTGACACTTTCGCCACCGTGAGTGCAAGCTGGGCAAGAATGTAGCTGCATGAAGCAGCCCTTGAACGGTGGCCGCTCTGGCTATTGGTGGAAGAATGTAAGATGGCAACACCACGCATGATCGATCTTTAAGCCTTCTCCGTGGCCGTGGAAGACTAGTGCGGGTGAATTTGCAGGGACTGACGGCTAAATAATATTGAGAGTTGGGTGAAAGCGTATCCTGATACTGAGTTGTCTTCCAAGGAAAGCCTCGTCTTCATCTTTATTGTACGGGATTCATGAGGAAGAAGGCATCAAAGCTGTGGGAGGAGAGAGGTTGAGAGAAGTGACTTTATTTACGCCCGTAAAATAGATGACGAGGTTGGGGCTTTAGTCTGGACATTCAACTCGCCAGTGAACGCCCTTTGAGTCCCTCGACTGCTGTTGACCCGAAGGTCGCGGGATCGAATCCCGGCCGCGGCGGCCGCGTATCGATGGCGGCAGAATGCTAGAGGCCCGTGTGCTTAGATTTAGGGGCACGTTAAAGAACCCCAGGTGGTGCAAATCAATCCCGAGTCCCCCGTTACGGCGTGTATCATAATCATATCGTCGTGTTGGCACGTAAAACCCATGTTATTAAGTGCCTCGTGTTGTGTTGACTGTTGAGCTCCGCGGCGGGGGGCGTCGAAAAGTGACCACGTGACCCGTGTCTTGTTATAATCGGACGACGGGACTGAGGTCCGAGCACGAGATCTGGGCGCCTGATTATATTCCCATATCGCCACGAGTCCCGATAAAATGCGAACAACGGGCATGTAAGTACATACATACGTTATCGAGAAAAACAGTTGCTTTCGCAGTCTGGCCATCCGCCCTCAACAAGGACAACAACAACAACCCGCAGCCTGCAAGTATTCGATATGTTATCTGCTACTCGATACATTATCTGCTGTTGGTCAAGGAATACGCGAACCATCAGTTGTTTGCCGTTTTGCTTGGTGTCTGTATTAGTATAGATGGGGGCAAGCTCCAGTGTGTACTATTATCAAGCGTCAATAAGGCATTCGTCGTGTGATGTTTGATGGTTTAAGTTAAAGATGGTCAGATTATAGTTTGTCGCCTGGTGATAACAACTCGTACCCCCCAGCAAACGACCGTGTGGAATCTTGAGCCGACTTTTCGTTTATTTCTCGGTGGGGGTTGGAAGGAGTGGAGGGGTGCTGCCTCTTTTCAGAAGTCGTGGGGTGTTGTAGAGTACTTTCGTGCGGTTCTGGTGTTCTCGTTCGTCGAACCAGAGACATTGAAGTGTTGTCCCGTTTCCAAAAGGGTCGTCTGCCCACAAAGTAAGCATGCCTTTTTGCGTGATTGTAACAATTGTGTATTGCGGTGGGTTTTTTTTTTTTCTTTTCTTTTGTTGTCGGTTACCTACTAATTATTCGCAACGCGGTAATGTGGAGCTATGGAGTTGTACAGTGGTGCATGGAGCAGCCAAGGCGTTTCCGGGTCGTGGTGTACGTTAACGCGGAACGGCAATGCCTTATTTTCTGAGATTTCGCGTCCCACTCAGAAACTTTTTTTTCGGATTGGTAGCGTCAGTATAGAGGTGACACTGGCTACGACCGTGCTATTGTCTGAATCGCGAAGTCCAATTCGATTGGTTCGCTTCGTTTACTTTCGAAGTGTCCATGCGTGATGGTTACAACTTCCCTAGTTTTTAGTAGTGTGACATTTTTCATCGCAGCTATAGGCTGCTGCTGTTTAAGCAGCGGATGTGTAACCGAAGGAATTGCTGGTCGCCCCCCCCCCCCCCTTCTCTCTCTCTCTCTTTATATCTCATTATTTCTTACCGTGCATATAGTATAATTTAGACACTACCCCTGTGACAATCTTCACGGCATTTTTTGTTTTTTTTAGGCTTTTGGTCGCGGAAGCCAGTGCTTCACGCCTTCTCGGCGTTTTACGCGTCCCTTCTTGAGGCCGCCTGTATCCTGCATCGATCACTCGCGGTAATATCTATCTCACTGAGCGTTGATTGGCCTAGACCGAATTGAGGGAGGGGGGGGGGGGGAGGGGGGGAGCTTGGATGATGAAGAATATATGGCGCATCTCCCAACGACCTCTATTTCTACTTCGCTTCGCGCAGTTCTCGAGTACGTCGATAAACAAAGATAGCCGCGCGCTGCTGCGGATCCGTGGAGGTGCATCTCACTGGACGTTGCATCACGGGGAAGTGAATATCCCCCCCCCTGAAAGTGATCGATCGAGGATACCGCCCGAGTATCCCGTGGTGATCCTTCACTCTGCTCGCACCTTGAGCGTTTTGCACTCAATTATACGTGTGAGTGCAGGTGGGGCGAGTGAGTGAAATCGGGGTGTGTGGTGTGAATGTGCGTTTTGGCACAGGAGCTCCGCCGTACTTCAGTGTATGAAAGCACGAAGTCCAAAATAAGGCAGATGTTAAGCTTGAAGCGACGGAAAATCCTTGAACCAGACCTTTAGCCAAGATTTTGTTTTCGGTGGGGAGGGGGGGGGGGGCACTTGCTGAAGGCCTTGACTCTTTGAGAGAAACACCTATTTTCATTATTAATTTTCGATAGAACACCCTTCTCCATTAAAGTTTCGGAGGGTGGGAGGGCGGACACATCTTGTCTTTTCTTGATTCCACGGTCCTTCAACTTTTCGCCACCCGCGCAGCGCCGTAGCACGCCTATACTATACAGCGGTGATGAGCGATTCGGTAATTCGGGCACGGCTGCCCCGGGCTTGTTGCTTTTTTTTTTCCTCGCCGTACACACACCGTCGACACACGCCGAAATAGCGAAGCAGCGGGTTCACGTTCTCCGTGCCTTGTACTATATACGATGTTTCAGTGCGTGACGCGAACTGAGCCTGGCTGCCGCCGCCGTCGACTGATTCATTTAGATTGCGTTTCTTGTTCGCCGGTCGTCGTGCGCCTGTAGTATATCGTCGTCATCTCTCTGATGACGTGTGCGGCGGAAGCAAAAAACCGTGCGAGGAGAGAGAGAGAGAGGGTGCATGGTTGTGCGCCACGTGTCTCGTGCCGGCTGGCCGAGCTCGCGGCGCGTGACTCGAGTGCCTAATGAGCGCAGCGGCGGCAGCCTCTGCGGGGCGTCGCAGCGGCAGCACCTCGGGAAACATTGCGTCGGCCCGCTGGCTGGCTGGCTGGCTGGCGCGGCTCCCGTTATTTCCGCGAAGCTCCGTGCTCGTACTTTTTTCTCAGACGTCATGCTGTATAGTGTCTTAATGGCTTAGCTTTCCGAGTAGAAGTCGCCGGCTCGTTTGCCTTAAAAAACACTCTGGTCGGGCTAGTTGGTACGACACTGAGAGCGGCATCCCTTACAAAAATTGATTTAGACAGTCTATAGACTGTCTAAACCTATTTTTAGTGTGTCCATAGACTGTCTAAATATATTTTTGTAAGCGCAACAGTTATTATTATTAAACTCCGCGGTCGGTTTTATTTCCTGGAATTACGAGTACCGATCGAGGGCCAGATGCAGCGTTCTGCTCCGCTTAGTCTTCTTTCTTTTTCTTTTTTCCTGCTGATACTCGCAACATTATATGTGTCAACAGCGTCAAGCAAGACGGTGTGTCGGCGTACACTCACGTAGTACATACACCGAATGGGCGTATATACACGCTGACCGTGCAAGTTGGAAGGACAATGTTATCGCGAGGCGACGGCGTTGCTTTTCTGACATGGCGTTACTTGGCGGAGTATCAATCGCCTCTTCCACGAAGACGTTGACGACGACGAACGACGCGTTATCGGTGGTGCTTCGTGCGGTGAGTGGGCCGACGCGTCCGGCAGGGCACCCTTGGAAAACGGCTTTCGCGAAATCCCGGAGATAGTGCCCAATCGAGATAACGGTGCCTACGCCCAGGCGCCCCGCGAAGATAACGCCCCCCTCCCCTTGTCACACACGGGTGTACTTACAGTACTCATGGAATGAGAACGCGAAAATTTAGGGCTATACAATGCTCGCACTTTCGTTGCTTTCGCTTCCAGCGTCTACAGTCCGGGTCATATCGGCGTAATTTTTTTACTTGAACACTTAGATCAGAGCCAACATTACCTATAGCGGACTAAAGTCCCATGATATATAAAAGTAGCGACACTCTCCTCCATATCCTTTCCCAAGTGTCCAACCCTCCTCTCCCAAGTGTCCAAACCATATCCATCTCCTCTCCCAAACGACCACCGTGCGGGCGCCGGCCCTATAACCCGGCTCGCGCCACTTTCCTATAAAAAATGCTATGTCACGCAGATGACGCTCGCGTTTCCCAGGCGACGGCCCGTGAAGTGGAAAGGTGGAAGGCGGGAGAGGAGGGTGCTCGGCGTGGCGGCTCGGTTAAAAGAAAGACGGTACTTTCCCAAAAATATCCAGGGACTTTATAGCGGACAGACTTCCAGCGACATGACGCGGTTATCATGAGCAATTGCTCATAGGGTGACGTCAATTTTCAATCCGTGACTGCTGCACGTATACCCTACAGCAAAAGTATGCGGGACGCGAAGTTCTCCGGAAAGCTACATTGCCGCTTTGTATGAAAACATAGCGTTCAAATAAATGTTCCAGCCTGTAGTAGTTCATGCGACCTGTAATGGCTGCGATTTTCTCGCTCTTTCGGTTTCTCTCTCTCGTAGTATTATTACCACGGTGTTTTTTTTTTTTTTGTATACCATACCGACCAATATTTCGTCTGACGGTCGCGTCTTGCCTGGCGCTAACTGGCAGCATGCAGCGTACATCTGGCAAATGTTCACGAAGTGAAATAGAGGCCTTGCTGAAAAATTTTCTTTGCGTCAGTCACCAAGGCGACTCTTTATGTACAGGTTACGTGCTGGATAGTTGATGAAACGGGAAACAGCGCGGTAAACGACGACAAAGAAGGATCACACACACCACACCACACGAAGCGCTGACTAACAACTGAATTTTAATCGGGCGAAAAAGTATATAAATACACTTTTTAGGCGCACCACGTCACAAAAAAAAATGACACAAACAAAGCATGAAAAAGCACAGAGATACAAAAAAAACCAAAAAACCTTGGTCATCGCCACATGGTGCATCGTGACTGGAAGGCGTAAGCGGTTCAGTTGGTACGGTTAGCCGATAAATACGAAATTTCTTTGTCAGATAGTAAAACAGATGGACTACTGACACACTTTTCTTTTAACAATGAAATGTGATGCGCTTCGATAATCTCTCTTGTCATTTGATTTTGGTTCCTAGCTAACACGTCACAATTCTCAAACTTAGGGCGACAACCACATTGCTTACAATGAATGCCCAAATGGCCACTAACGGAACTGGTCACGTTATTGTTATGCTCACGAAGTCTATCATTTAAACAGTGCCGGCCAGCCTGGCCGATGTAGAATCTGCCGCATGACAAGGGAATGCGGTAGACGACGTTACTTATACATGACACGAAAGGTGACTTGTGTTGTTTACTACAGCCGATACTGTCATCGGGGGTGCTGTTGACGCGGTTACACATTTTTGACAACTTGTTAGGTGCACTCAAAACTACTCTAACATTGACCCGCTGACCAATCCGCTTCAAATTGTGTGATACTTTATGCAAGTAAGGTAAAACAGTGAGTTTTTGACCTTGCGCATGTCTAACGTTAGTATCACTTGCACGTGCCGAGGGGTTACAAACGTTTATTTCCTTAAAAAGCTTTTGTGCTACCGAAGCTAGCACGTAGTGCGGGTAACCAGCTCCTATCAATCTAGTCACCTGGCCTTGAAAACTATCACACTTACAGTGCACGCACGATTTTCGGAGCGCGTTCGACATGCACAGCTTGGCGATTCCTCTTTTTATGAACTTTGAATGGGAGCTGTGAAACGACAAAATGGGTTTCTTGCTGCGCGGTTCAAAACTCCAACAGACACCCTCGGAACTCCATTTTAAACGTAGGTCCAGAAACCTAATCGAATTCTCAGACGGCATTTCACAGGTTAATTCGAGGGGATTTGCACAGGCTCTGAAAATATCTACTAGATTAGACGCGGATTCCTCAAACAAGCCTGAGTCACAGTCTAGGCACACCAGAAAATCGTCAACGAAACGGAAAACTTTTAAAACACAAGAATGGGCAATACATGAGGAAACCTTACGGTCAACACTGGCCAAGAAAATGTCACTAAGAATGGGTGCGATACATGACCCTATACTAATTCCTTGCCTTTGTAGATAGGTGCACCCCTCCCATGATGAAAAAAGTGATTTGAAATAAAATGACAACAGTTCAAGGAAATTTGCAACAGTTAATCCAGTTGAATTTTGAAAATCTACAGCGCCAACATTATCTATACAATCTTCTACGCACGACAGCAATGCGTCTTGGGGAATAGAGTTCCGTTGTGTAACATGTATACGTAGAAACCAATGTTTTAAAGCAACGCGAGAACAATAAGATTGGTTTCAAAATCGAGCCAAACGAGCGCACCCGGATGCTTGTACGTGCGAGCAGCTTTGCGGCGAGCGAATCCGTTTCGTTCACCGCGGCCAATCTAAATAATTGAGTTCTTCTCGTCATATATACTATAACGCAACACGCTTCCTTACAAGCACGAAGGGCTGGCATATTTTTTCGACGCTCTCACACGCTTCGCAGCTGTCGCTACGCGAGGCTTTTGTGCGAGTCGCACGTGCCGAGATTTACAACACACGCGCACACACGCTCTCGCGCGCACGCAAACACACATGCACTACACACATACAAACACACCTCACTGGTTTGTTCCTTGTGTGTTGGGAGTGCCTGGGCGTTCATCGACGAAAGCACGCGTACAATGAAAACAAGTAAAGCAGTAAATCTTATTACCGAAATTATGGCACTCCAGCTTAAATGCAGGAGCAAGGGGTAGTGGGAACGGCCAGTGGCCTTAATGGCGGGGGAGTGGGGTTTTACGTGGTACGCTACGTAGTCGTCAGGCGAGGCTGGCTTCCATGGCGAATGAAGCCGTTCGCTTATCGGCAGCAGTGGGAGTCGAACCCACGCCGCAGGGTCGATGTGCGTGTGTACGTCCTATAAAGATTGGTCCTCCACACACGCTCGGTGCTTTATTTCACTGGAGCACGTGAGGAAGTCGCGTAATGCGTCCGGTCGTATATAGTTCGTGTTTTTGTACTTTATTAAAGCCCAGCGCGCGCGCGCGCGCGCGCGCGTGTGTGTGTGTGTGTGTGTGTGTGTGTGTGTGTGTGTGTGTGTGTGTGTGTGTGTGTGTACGCGGTGCGTTGCCTCTGTTTCTGCGTAACAACCAGCTCAGTCGTGGTCGCTCGTGCGTGCAATGGTGGTGGCGGTGGTAGGGCGCGCCTCGGTGCACAGACGTGCGCTTGCACAACGCCTCATCTCTCTCTCTCTCTCCCAGAGTGTGAGAAGGACCTACCACGTGCCGAGCTGGCCGCATGCACTTAGACGCAGCGCACTTGGAGATGTTTCACGCAGTCGAACCCGGATACACTTATAATACTCCTACGATAGCCCCTTTCTGTATATGTGGAGGAAAAAAAAAAAAAAGAAAGGACAGCTAGGCCTTGATGCTATTGTTCGTTCCACTGTATCGCCTTTGCTCTCTCATAATAGTCTCGCGTTGTTCAATTGCGCGGAGGATGCGGGCATCCGCGCGTTTTCAGATGTAAGCGGTTTGCACTCGGTGTTTAGGCTAAAGGCTAAAAGGGAGGATCTTCGAGATGATCGAGGCTCGTCCTGGGACACGCTTTTATTAGAGGTTGTTCTTGGTCTTGCTCGAACGTTTCTATTACGCGTGCCCTAGGTGTGTAGTCGTCTTGAAAAGAGCATGCGCTTCGCACATGCAAAGGCGGCAAAAACAAGGGGTCTTCCGTGGCTCTTCAAGTCGTCGTTCGCATCTTCCAAGGTTCGAATAATTAGCTTCCCGGTCTTCTCTCGTCCTGTTGGTGGGGCAGGTAGCTTGCAGTTCGAGTGGCACAACGCAAAAGAAGCTGTTCGTGCCACGGCAAGAGCGTTACATTAGTTACGTCAGTAGATTAAGAAACAGAGTCTGCACTGTACTACTAAGTTTCTTATGCTGCTTAGTGAGCCAGAGCGTTATAACCGCTGCCCCGCCCCTAATTTTATCGCGGTACTGCTGTGGCCAGTGCCGTCCGCAACTGGGCAAGAGTAGGGGTGGGGGCGAACGACGACGGGGCTGAGTGGATTACGTGGTCGCCCCCCCCCCCCTCCTCCCCCCGCCCCTTGCCCACCTTCATTCGTGGGAACTGCCAGTTCCTATATACCGCGCGCGGGCGTGTACCATTGCCTAGAGTGCCGGGGAGAGGGGAGAGGCGCGCGGACCCCGGGTCCAAGCACGGCGTGCGCGCGCGACTGACCCGTCCGCGCCGCTCGCCGAGGCGGCTGCCGTGTCACGTGGGCGCTTGGTACCCTCCTGTCCAGCAGCCGTGTTAATTGCCGGCCGTTATTAACGATCTCACTCTCTCGCTCTCGGGGCTGCCGCGTGCCTTATAGTGTCATCCCCCCCACTACGTTCACTCCCCGCTATACTTTCTCGTTGCCTCGGCGATGTCGCGCGCGCAGGAGCAGAAAATGGCGGCGGTGGCGCCAGACCCCCTCCCCCCGCATGATCGATGTTCGCGTAATGGAAGCCAAGTGTTGGTCGTCGTCGTTGTGGGTACCACATGCACCCCCCCCCCCCGTGCCCCCCATTTCCTTTCACGTAGAATGCTAATAAACGCGAGTGTGTTGGTGTGCCTTGCTCGCTTGCTCGCTCGCTCTGCGGCGATATATGTATATTTTCGTGCCAGATGAGCGTGACCCCCTCGACCCTTTTCCGACGCCGTCATAGACTTAATTGCGTGCCTCGGTGGCGGCGTGTTCGCGCGTTGGCCCGCATCTTCTGCGCTGTAATTGGCTCCCGGATAGAGAGAGAACGACGCGGTTTTTGTGTAGAGGCTGCTGCCGCACTCCTAGCTCGCAGAGGGGAGTGTATACGCGGCTGCTATCTTGCGCCGTATCGCGAAGCTCGCTCCCCTTATCTTTCAATTTCAAAAGTGACACCGTAGGTCCCGTTGTTTGTTTGATAACGGGTTTCCATACTCGACGGGATGATACATGGTTTCAAGCTCCGCGACTAGCACTCGGACTTGCGGGCGCCCTGTCGTTCTTTATTGGAATGTAGGGTAGCGCCAGCTACAACGCCTGCGGATTTAACGAAACCGTGGAACAGGACATGATTACTAGCGTTAAGGGGACACGGACGAGAAGGAGCAGTACCTTGTTCTTTCCTGCGTGGCCCCTTACGCTAGCGATAATGTCCTATTATGATGTGTACCAACTAGCCCAACTTTCCGCCTTAACCGCAGAACAGGTCACCCTTGTGATTATGCCGCGTATACGATTATGAGAGCCTTGCCCTCCGGGCATCATGAGGCCATTTAGATGACAGGCTCGTAGCCGAAGAGCGAGATTTTGGGACCCAGGGCCTCGTGCGTCTGCGGTGGTACAAAAGGATTGGACGCTGAGCGCTCCTCCGTTTGACGTGCGTTAGTACGAGTTTTTCTCCTCATCTTTCGTTCCTCTTTTCCCATTGCAAGGTAGCCGACCGGGCTCAGCGTAGTTTCTCGCTCGCTCGCTCGCTCACTCACTCACTCACTCACTCACTCACTCACTCACTCACTCACTCACTCACTCACTCACTCACTCACTCACTCACTCACTCCACTCTCTCCCTGTCACTCCACTCTCTCCTTGTCACTGTCGTGATGATGCATTTAAAGGTCCCATGAACCAGCTCTGATAGTTCAAATCAGTGTTGCAGCATTTTCTCCAGTAGGTTTCGCCTTTCTCTTCATTTCGCGTTGTGAAACCTTCGGGTGTCTGCAAGTAATTTTGCCTTGGCACACAACTTTACAATCAATGTACTGGTGCCGTTTCCACGTGTCCTCTACTGAAGAAGCAAGTGGCGAGGAGACAGTGCCCGTACCTCGCATTCGATATCGCACCGGTGCCGGGAGGGTCCCCTCTAAAAGTAGGCGGTGAATCCATCTTTTCCGAAACGTGCGAGTGACTTGAGCCTCTTGAGGGCGTGGTATGCATTGCGGAGGATAGTGAACAGCGCTTGTGCCTTAAAGCACCGTATCTCCGCAGGCCTCTAGAGAATTCGCCACGTCGTGCTGGCACCCGATGGAAGAAAGTAAGACCGTAATCGGTGCAGGGGATTTGGCCTCGGAAATATTGAGACGCGAGGACTTAGTCGGCGGTGCAAGCTTTGTGCTCTCTCCCTCTCTATACAGATGGAAGATTTCCATTGATGTTTTGGAACGTCCGCCTCGCGGGGCGTCGCTGGATTTGGCCGCCTCGAAGTCCGCCGTCTTCGCGGACCTTATCTCTGTCGCGTGCCTGCCTTTCCGAAGAAGTTCTTCTTGTTACGCCGCGTTTGTCTTATCGTAGCGAGCGCGACAATTCCGGAGGGGATTGCGTGCTTTTCTTTGCGCGCAGAACGTATTTGCAGCCCGCCAGGCAGGCGGCAGTGCGGATTATAACGTCGGGCTTGTCCGGCGGGCCGAGCGCAGCTTCGTCCGCAACGGACCAAGGCGATTGCGGCAAAACTTTGAATCGCCACCACAGGCAGGGCGATGCTAAAGTGATGTGCATGTGGGTTTGTGTGTGCGTGTGGGAGAGAGAGAGAGAGAGAGGAATTTTAACAAGACGAGCAGGGACATAGCTAGAATATTTTTCTGAGGGGATTCAACCAGCCTTTATGTATGTTCGTGTGTGTGTTTGTATGTGTGTGTGTATGTATGCACGTGCAAAAGTGAGAAATTTCTGAGGGAGAGAGGCCCAACCTCCCCTGCCTACGCCATTGTAGACGAACGTCTGCTTTGCTACCCCGCACGGGGAAAGGGACAAATACGCGAAAAGATAAATAGGAGAGAGAGAGAGAGAAAAATTTATGCGCCATATACGGCAAAATACTGCGCGAACGCAATGCGACAGGCAGAGAGAGAGGGGGAGTTCGACCCGTCCGTTTCTATTTCTGTACCGGCGCCGTATGTAGACGAGGCCTGCCTCCTCGTGCACGGGCACTTCTAATACCACAATACCCCCGTCGGGCTCCCGTTACTCTTGGCAGCTTTTAGATTGCACGAGGCTCGCAACACGGTATCCCTGCGGGCAAGAGATATATATATAGATATATAGATATGCGCCTTTTCATCAAGTCAGGGGCGCGTGCGGCAGTGGTGTACAGTATGAGCTTGCTGTCTCTCCTCTTCAGGTTAGCTTCTTTCAGATTCGACGAGGCCGCATTGTTGTGTCCTTTTATTGCAGTTTTTAGATTGCGCTAAGCTTCTCTCGTGTTTAGTACAGACGCAAAAAGCATCGGCAAGCAGGCGCTCGCTGTGCCGCCGCCAAAGACGACAAAAAGCGGCCAAGCTCTGTTGGAGAAGTAGGGAGCCGCCGCCGGCAGGCAGTGGGGGTGGGTGGGTGCGTACGTGCTTCGGCTGGCTGCGTGTGGTACGGCAGTGTGTGCGTGGGCGGGCGGCGGCGGCGCAGTTTTGCCAGCGAACCGGGGCGCGCGCTAAGGCCTGCAGGTGCGGTAAAGCCTTTTGTCTCTGGCCGCCAGAGCGGTGCCTGGAGCGGCGGCGATTAGCCCTAATCCCCGGGGCCTTGCGCACAACAGCGCTCCGGGCCGTTCGTTTCTCTTTTCCCTTTTTTTCCCCCCACTTCTTCTTTTGTCATTTTGCTCGCCTCTGCTGCAGCAGAGGACGAAGAGGACACTTTTGCGCCTGCCCCTTCGTACGGCTTCTGATCTTTTGTTTTTGCCCTCTATCCCCACTGTTCTCTCTGCCGCGTCGCTTTGTCCCGCGCTTTGTGAATAAAAAAGAGGCACGCGCGCACTCTTCGTTTGTGTACCACGCGCGGGACGGATGGTGTGTCTGTATCCTTCCTCCATGCAGGCGCTCTTTTCCTTTCTTATTTCAACTTTTTCTAGTTTTTCCACATCGCGCGCGCGTCCGTTTCTCGTTTCGCCTTTGCCATCCCTATCTCCCATTCATCCTGCGTTTTCGGGAGCAACCTTTTTTCCCTTCGCCGCCGCGCGAGTGCTTCATCCCCCTTTCCCTCCCCCCCTCCCCCCAACCCCGTCGACTTGCGTAATGGCGGTGTACATTGGAAGAGGATCTCCATCCTTCTTTCTCCGTGCCTGAGGGGAAAGCGGGTGGGGGGCTTTTTCGCAGGGAAGCTAGGGAGAGCTCGCACGAGGATCAGGGAAGGGGGGGGGGGAGTGAGGGGGAGCTTCTATTCTTCGCGCTCGGACGCGGCTGCCGTCGTAACACAACGAGCGCTCGACGGGATGCATTTTACCTCTTTTCCCCTGCTCCCTTTCACCCCCCCCCCCCTTTATTTTGTATTCGTTCCTTCCTGGCGGGTTCCCATTTCGCCCAAAAGCTCATCGTCCGTCCGTCGCTCGGAGGGGGGGGGGAGAGCAACCACTCCCCTTTTTCCCCCGCTACCCCTTCCAGAGAGCGCACATCACCGGAAGGATTGACGTCGACGGGGAGAGCGGGGACGGTGGGGGGTGGAAAGGGGTTTCTTGATATGGGAATACACGGGTGGGAGCCCTCTTCCCGAAGCAAAGCCGGCTTCGACGACGAGTTGGGGCCGCGGTTGCCCCGGCAACCGTTGCCAGGAGGCGCGCAGGCGCGTCGCGGTCCTGGCCCCCCTCCTGATGGGCCGCTCCGCGCTCCCATTGGTCGCCGCCGGGCGGGGATTGTTCGTTTGTTGTTTCCCCATTCGCCGGTTTTTGTGTCCAGGTGCTGCGCGCCGCCGCCGGCGGGATCGCGAGAAAATGGATCCGGAGACGGATGGCGAAAGGAATGGGACTTCGGGTCCCCACCGTGTCCGTTTCTCGCTGTTGCACGCAGGGCTGCCTGCCGCGGTTGTGAGATGCGTGCAGCGTGACGGAAGCCTCAGCACAGCCATTATATTGGCGCATTTTTTAACGTTGCTTCGTCTTACCGGGACGTGAAACCTTTCCGATGTTCATTTTTCTCTCAGTGTAGTTGTTCAAACAACTAGTTGGTCAGTGTGACCACAAACGCCATTAACTACCGCGAAAACAGTGTCAACTTTGAGAGCCAAGTGCGCTCGCATAGAGTCGTGTGCTCTGACTGTACTGTTCATGACTCGCTTCGCATTTCTCATCTTCACACACGCGGCGTGTTCGAAAATGGATTGCCAGAAAGGTATCGGCGGCAAGCTAAGGCGGCCCCGGTGTGTGATGGCGCGTTCGTATAGAGCTTGATGGTGGACTGGCTGACAGCGTTCGAGTCATCGACGTCGTCTTGCCTGGCACGGCCACCGGGATTGTAGTTGGCAGTCTTTTCGCGAACAATGCTAGCGCGGGCTTCGTCCCCTGGACTTGCGCTGTCCCTGCATTGCCTATAAGTAATCTTAGCTTTGTGTGAATTTTTCGTTTGCGAGCTCGAAAAAAATGTGCGCCTATGTACCACTCGTTTGCGGTACAAACCTTCTGCGATCAGAACAAAAACCACATTGTTCACCTTAGCGTCCTGTAATGTAAAAACGCGAGAAACCCTCTCACCAATAGACTATTTTATGAGTGGATTTCGGTGCCGCCATGTTGGGCTGTTAACCTTGCCTTTTTGTATCTTTAACAATGAAAGGAACAGTGCTACGGTAGACGCATGCTCATGAAAATGGTTGGGTTGGGGCATTCGATGTTTCGTGACCTTACCAATTGACGTCACGATACACAAAAATAAGAAAGCATTCGTTTAACAACCAAAAGTGGCGGCGCCCATGTGTCTTACGTAAAATCGTCTCTACAGGCTGTTGCAAAGAAGTCGCGTTCTCTGCCGTGAAGTACATCCTCGCAAGTCTCTCTCTCTCCGCGTTGTTAACGACTTCGCGTTCCGCGTCTACTTAACCGCTTCACAACCTGTGACGGCCTGCCTACTTCTTGGAAAACAGATTTTTTTTTTTTTTTACGTCACAAGAGGCTCGCTTCGGCAGGCCACTGACTTCTCCGCCCATTTTTATTTATACCTCGGTACGTTTCGGAATAAGTGTTGGTGTTCTCTCATGGAAACGCACTGGCTCCACGTATCTGTCTTCTTCCGGTGCACCGATTACAGCGTAATTTTTTCGATTCTATTCCGCCCTCGGTCGGAGGAAAATTAAAGCCCCTGTGCTCGCAACTCCAGCGCGGCCTCCTCCTACAGTAAGCTCGCAACTAAACCGGTAATGCCGGTCGGTCGTCACTGCAGGCCGGTGTAACGCGCCTTTAACGCGCGTAATTACCGAAGCAGCTGCTAAGTCAGACGGCTATTTCACGTTCTCTCGCACATGCGTTTATAATAGTGACCGATTCCGTGCACTCTGCGCAGCGTTTTCGCGCAAGCTGGAGTTTTTTATTATTATTATTTATTTAATTAGTTTTAGTACGGTGAGCCCTTTCGGGCTGTTACAGGGTGGGAAAATTTACAACACTGAGAGCAAATATAAAGCATAACACGAGCAGCACAATGCGATCTGAGACCGAAAATGCGTAAACAGCATGTAAATATATACTTACAAAACAGCAGATAGAAACGATGTAGTGCTATTGTATATATAAATAAGGACTGTTGAAATGATTGTAACTTTATTTTTTTTTTTTTTTTGAAAACTCGCGAGCGAATTCGTACCATGAAAAATTTCCGAGCTATGTTTATTCATTCTTGGATAGTTTTGACCAGAAACGAATGTTTGTAAACATCAACTCTAGGCGCATAAGGTCTAACAACGCATGGGTGGGAGGACCGAGGTGACACTGCCTGGAGGCCGCAAGTAGAGCCCAGGATTAATGTGTATTATACAGCTGACAAAAAAATGTTAACGCAGGAAATAGCCTGCGTTAAGCTAGATTTGGAACGTTTGCCTTATCGATCAACGCAGTAACATATTCAGTCATTCTGTACTCCCTCAGTCTGATTGGTTAGACACACTACGCTGGCGTGCTCCGTGGTGGGTTGAACAATCGTAATGTAAGCCTTGGGCTTTACGTCAGGAGTTGCTGGTTTTAATTTACGTCGCAGAATTCATTCCCAGCTTTCGCTGAACCGATCCACAAAGTTGTAGCGTCTGTCTTTCTATGCAACACTGCAGAGTGATCTGGTAGAATTTTGTATCTGGACGTGTTGTTCTGGCGTTCAGAGGAAGCCGAAAATGCCGCGATCGGTACGATACCGGTAAAAGTGCGTGTCGAAGTTGTTCGCTAAGCGTACGGAGCACGTGATCTAATAAAGATACCCTCCCGGTGCATCAATTAGGAGTTGGCATATATTCGCCTTCTGCAATGTACGCGCACCGCAAGACCAGGTTTTTGTGCTGTTGCACGGCATTATATGGATACGCCCGCACGTGTGTACAGAGCATTCGTGACCGGAAGAGAGAATCTCCGCGGCATGCAACTCCGCCCACTGTGTTAGGTCGCAGCTAGAGTCACTGTATATGCTACCTTTAGGTAGCAGAGTTGCGCATAGGTCCGGCTAGCAACCACAGCTATGCGGTGAAGTCTCACTTCGTTTTTGCAGGCGACATGCCTACCGTGTCGCCGATTAACCTGTCTGGCGTGTCGAAGACCGGCGATAAAGATTGGATGTCGATGGCTAGTGTTAATTCAGTTCTCTGCAGCGGCAGCCTCAAGAAATAAAAAAATTAGCCCAAGCGGCAGCTTCTCCGCAATGCATGGTTGCTAGCGGCGTTGGAAGACAGATGCGCAACTCTGCTACCTAAAGGTAGCATATACAGTAACTCTAGTCGCAGCTGCTCAAGTGCGCCGCCGCGCTCTCGATGAATTCGTCCCAGTTTCACGACCCGTTATTTAAGCCATTGTTTCGGCGGCTCCCGACGTCAGCGGTGACGTCTCATGCATCGTGCACGGACTCCGGCAGCGGTGTCTGTATAGCTTGTGTTTCATATGGGGCGGTGACTATATGCAGTGATTCACCCGTACTCTGTGCTGTTCCGGTGAATATTCTGCCCCTGCCCGACTGAGAATGTTCGACTGTCGTTTTTCACGCTTAAATGAGGGGAACGGTACTTCGGGGCATTTTCTTCAACAAGAAAGCTGCTCTGTGGCCGAATGGGTTTTTACGTCTCGTTACTGCGGTAGTCTTTACTTCAGCACCAATTTGATGTTCCGTATCGGTGTTATTTGATGTTCCTTACCAATTTGATGTTCCTGTATGACGGCCCCCTGTGTGCCGCCATATTGCCCGCTGAACTGCTCAAAATGTGCGTGGGCCCGCCTAGAACAGCACTGTAGAAGCGGGAGAAGTACTGTAGAAGTGCTAGAGGCCCGTGTTCTTAGATTCAGGTGCACGTTGAAGTACCCCAGGTGGACCAAATTTGCGGAGCCCTCCACTACGGCGTGCCTTATAATCATATCGTGATTTTGGCGCGTAAAGCCCCATATATTATTATATTATTTTTATAAATCGTATCCCTGGACGGCACACTGTATGCCAGAGGTTCTTATGTGACGAATCTCTGGTCACCACGGCGGTATAATGGCATGCCCTCGTCGCTGTTCGTCGTAAAACCGAGCTGCGAGGTTGCCGGTGATGCTCGGGCGAACGTTTGAGTGATGACTCGCGCGCTCTTCCCGATCGTTCGGGGCCGCCGAGGCGAAGCCTCTTGTTGGCGTGGTGCCTGGTTGACGTAAGACGCTGTCGACGTACTGCGCGCTTCGTTTGGGAAGTGATGCAGCAGGGCGACCCTGCTGGCTCGCGCAGCAGCTCGAAAATGAAGCAAGCCCTGCCACGTGCCCAAGAGTGATCGGTTGTCGCTTCCTGCGCGAACGCGTGCCCGGTGAACCTGCTGAGTACTCGCGGAATTATTTGCGCAGTCACGGAGGGGGTTCGAATGGCACGGTCTTAGCTAAGCGCGCTTGCCGCCTGCCTCGCTTTGTCGAGTGAAGTTTGCCTAAGAAAACCGTGTTCGTATAGTTGGCGAAGGAGGTAGTTGCGTCGTACGTTGTTAAAATATTCTTCTTTGAAGTTCATCCTTACAAAGAAATTAGTACCCGAGCCCCCCTCCCCCCTTCCCTGATGTTTTTCCGTGGTTTAATGTAACTTATTGCACTTCCTATGGTCTTATCTGTCTCGCTTTTCTTCACAGTATGGCTAGTTCTCCATCGTAGAAGTTCTACTTTGCCGTGTTTTCCAGGCTTCAAGTTTCCCGAGATATTCCCAGTGATGTGTACGTTTGTTAGATACGCCCTACGGGGCTTATTGGTCTTGACGTGGATGTTCGAACAAGAATCATCCACGTCAAGAGTTATACTTACAAGCACCGCACTACATGAACAAGAATCTCCGGAATACGTTCGCAATTCCAGTACAGCAGTGTCCGTGAATGGGACACAGTCAGCTGCAGTGCAGGTGCAGGCGTAATTTCCAACATTCTCGCCAAGCAATACTTGCGAGACGCAGCCATGGCGAACTCTTCGTTTCAAGCGTACGAACCACATAAGTGATCGCACCATCGCGTCATCCCCTGCGTGTTAGTGGAGACGGTAAACTTGGCTAAGCAGGAACGCGTTAGAAATCTTCATCGATGTTGTGCTCGCTTGTGTCTTATCATCCTGCTGCCACGGTGGGATGGACGCGAAGCTTCGCTTCGAGTTAGGTCTGTCTGGCTCTTTCTTTACGCCGATCGTCTGCGTAGCAGCAGCGAGCGCTTTGCCGCCTCGGAGGCGAACACCTGTGCGACCCGGCGCACCTGTTTTTTTTTTCTTCTGTGCCGGAGGAGATGGCTGGCTGTCGTGCGTGTATGTAGGCGATATACATGGATGCCCTCAAGAGAAGAGGAGGGGGTATCTACAGAGCCGGCGGGAGTGGAAGAACCGGTTCTGGGTTGCGTTGTCTGCGCGAGGCACGTTCGTCCGGCATCGTCGGTAGCATCGTTTCTAGCATCGTGGTTCTCCTGTTCCATCGGTGGCATCGCACTGTGGTGGTATTGCTTAGCGCGTGCGGCTTAAATGGGGACTACATTGAAACACTAAATCATTTTTACACTGATAAATTATTTTTTTTGCAAACTCTATCGTCGCTGTGAGCCTACCGGGCTAGTCCTGGTAGGAGCCTAGTCCAAGGCTTCGAAGTGTTGTGGCGAGGACAGAAAGTTGAGCCAGTTGTTAGAGGAGGTATCGCGGACAGAGTAGGCGTTTTTCTACATGAGAAGTAGCAGTGGCGTTGTCTTGGTCTCTTGCGTCCGCGTTTCCATGCCTTATATTTTCCTCGATAAATGCTCTTCACGGGCATTTTCCTGCGGCCAGCGATCTACGCATCTTCAACAACCCCTTAGATGCGAGGTCGTTGGGCTGTGACGTCATTGTCCCTATAGGTTTCCTTCCAAGCGTCACCCACGCACGAACTCTCTTACCACCGGACCGAGCCGAAGCGACTACCGAAAAGTTGCGTGCTGGGGGCGTCGTGTCCCTCGTCTTAGCTCGTCGTTTTCGGGTCGATCCTTTGTTTCGTAGTTCGTTCTTTGTCGTTGCTCCTCTCTCGACCACCGTATGCATTCACCGTGCTTTCGGGAAGCTGACAACCATCCCCTTCCTCCGTGGTCGTACAGAACTTGGACCCTATAGCTCTTGTGAAGGAGTTAACAATCCGGTCGTGTCCCCGCGCACCAGCCGCGGTCTGTGCTCGTTAAAAACTTCCACGCCAGCAGTGGCGTCGTCCTCGTTGCGACGACGCCAGGCGAGTAAACGAACTTGCTTAGCTGCGCCGTCGTGCGAACCAAGGACTGTGCCCCGTTTTTCAGCTCCAGTGTATATGTGCGTCCTCGGGCTCATGCATTCCGCCTCGGTTTCCTTTCGAGTCCTCGCGTGCCCAGCCGAGGTACACGGGGGAAGAGAAGAGATCGTTAAACTTTCTCTAGAAACGAGTCGCGCGATCGCGGTGCTTCTCTGGAAGTTCTATTTTTACCCGAGAGACAAGAGAGAGGCCGGTGACAGCGCGCGCTGTTGTAGAGCTTTGCGGCAGGCGGCGACGCGACGGTCTGCGAACCCTGGCGTTGTTTTGTTGCTCTGTGGCGGCTCCGTGTACGTGAGTGCGTACGACGCCATCTGAGACAGTTCTGATTGCGGCAAGGTGTGTCGTTAGCCAAGTCGATCGCACGTTTGGGGCAGTGAACGGCGACGTAGTACGCGACTCGCGACTTCGTTCTTTGTTTTTTTCTCGACAGCGTGGACGGATTACCATTCGGAGCCTATTACCCTGGCCTAAATGGCCAACACTCCCGTGATTATCGCGTACGGGACGAGCATGTGTGTGTGTGCTGCATAAAGGACGTTCAATTATGCAAAGAGACACGGCGGCGTTGACTCGTGTCCAGAGGCATCACTTCGGTCGCCGTGTCTGCCCGTGGTTGCCGTGGGCGTGTCGGCAACCCTTTCTGTAGCGGACAGTGCTCGTGTGAAATTATGGTTATTGCCTGTTGGTTGGGGGGGGGGGGACGTATAATAAGCGTCGATCACGGATTTCTGGTCTGCGTTTATCTGCGCCCTGGGCGCTCGGGTTTGGACGAACGCACTCGGTAACCGAATGACGAGCCATCGTATCGCTGTGGTTCGTGCAGTGGCGCTGTAGGATCGCTCACTGCGGCGCGTCCCGCTAGCAGGAACGGGGAGTTGTCACGACACGATGACGTCGTGCAGAAGCCAAACTGATTACGACGACGACGTTTTCTTGCACGTTAGACCGCGGTCTTCGCATCCACTAGCTATACGAGTGCACGCTGTTGCTGTTTTCAGCGAAGACTTCCGTCCACGCAAGCGATAGGAAAGGGGTGCTGAAGGAGGCTTTTCTTCCGAGCCATATGTCTGTCGTGTTGTTAGCTAAGCGTGTGTGTTGTAGCCAGTTGGAAGATGCATGAGGTGTCCGCAGCAAAGGACGCCGCCGGAGAGCGCGCGCTTGTTCGCTGTCGAGGGAACGATATCGGCGAAAGATTCATTTGCATTTGGACGAATTTATTACGTTACTTAACGAGCAATCTTTGTTGCATATACATGAGCGCGCTGAGCAATGGCGTCGTGGCATTTGTAAGGGCTGGTGGGGCCTGGCTTCGGCTGTCGGTCGCTGCTGCGCTGGATGGAGCGCAGAACACACTATTGGAGGGGGGGGGTGCGGCGGGGGGGAAGAGAAACGGCAGTGTATGCAGTTGTGGAGGGGGGAGAGGGGGTGTCGCTCGACGAGCAGGGGAGGGAAACCGGGCGGGTGGCTGCCGCGTGCGTTCTTTATTTTGTCGCGCCGAGGACGAATGGGGGAAGGCCTGTGGCGTCACGCCATTGGTCCCGTGTTCGGGAAGGACGCGAGGAGCATGGCGTTTGAGCGAGAGGAGGCGGACGGCTGAGGAGGGAGAGGGGAAGAGGAAGAAGGCCTGGCTGCATGTGCGCGAAGCTGTGTGACGGGGAAAGAAGCGGGCCGGCGCCCACCGACACATGCGCGTGAAAAAAATAAGATAAGAAAAACGCGCTTTCTGCGCGCCTGTCGGAGCTGGAAGCCGGGCAAAATCCTACTTCACCCGCGCCCAAGGTAAAAGACGAGCGGGCGAGAGAGAGAGAGTGGATATGTGAGGGATGGGGTGGTATTGAGGGGGGGGGGGTCGAGAGAGAGACGACAGAGTGGGAAGGAAATAGAGAAAGGGGGAGTGGAAAAGAAAGAAAATAAGAAGGGTAGATAAAAATAAAGATTAAAGTGCGCCGACTCGGCAGTGGTCCAGGTCACGTGGGCTCGTCAGTTGGCAGGGGCGCTGTGGGAAACGGCGTCACGTGACCTTCCGAGCTGCCAACTCGGTCGGGGGACCGTATACGCACCTGCCGACGGAGCCGTGGGAAGCGCGCGCCAGGTAGCCCCAGCGTTATAACGTTTCGGCCCCCCGACCGACCTGGCTTCCTTGGCGAGCGAAGTTTTTCTACCCGCTGTGAAACGGAGGGGGGAGTCCGTTCGCGGCGCGTTTTGGACTCGCCCGGCAGCCGCGATTCCAAAGGCCGCCGCCGCACACTCGCTTGCGACGTTTTCATGGTGTGCCTTGCTAGCTACTGCAATTTTGTGTGCGCTGGTGCGGTCGAGTGCGAATAGTCCAAATTGACGGCGTTTGCACCACTGTTGTCCTGTAGCTTGGCAGCCCTCCAATCTGTATTTTTCTTCCTTCTTTGTAGGCCGCATTTCATTTTTATGTGTTCAAACGTTTGCTTGGTACTCTCGCAGCCATGAAAATAGTAATCGAAGTTTTAGGAAGTCTCGAGCTGCGGTATTTCTCCACGCATGGGTTATATGGCTCATTTTTGAACTCGGCGAACTGTTTCTTCTTCTAGAACTCGTTTCTGGGCGAGTTGGTGCCTATGTTTACTAAACATGTCAATTCTGGTGCAGTGGCGCTCCTTTGTCTTTTCTTCATGTTTCATACATTGATCCAGGAATAACATGTTTACCAATCTTTCGTGTTCGGCTGCAAGTCTTTGTTTTAATGTCGTAGCGATGCTTTATCGCTGCGCTGCAAATGTGGTTGATGAACTTTTGATTGTTGCCATTGTGTGTTCGTGTACGAAGAGCATTTGAAGATTACACAGAACGTTCTAGATGTTCCGCTCCTTCTGACTTGCAAATGCCCGTGTTTCATGCAGACAACTTTCCTGCATCGCACGGCGCTGGGTCACAGCCATGAATAAAAATACTGAAGTTGCGCGCATGACGGCGACTTCTCTTCTCATTTAATTATTATTTGTGTAAGGCTGGTGGCGAGTACCAGAATATTCCGGAGCGTCGTCCGATGTCCACGCAGCTAGCTACTCGAACACAGATATGCACAGATAGCTACTACCTGCCAGATTGTCGCAGACTCTTGTCAGAAAAGCCTGGCAAAAATATGCCGGATATTGTTCCGTTCTTTTTAATTAAGTGGCTTTGGTACAATACACGTACATTATCAAGTGTCCAACATAAATTGGTGGCACAGCAGGAGAACGTGACGTGATAATTATTTATATCCAGAGTGGTTTCCTTTAGGCAGCGGAACTTGCGTGTATTCCCATATACAGCTAACTTATTGCTGGCAAAAAATGTGAGTCGTGTGTTGCAAACTGCTCGTTACATTTTAATTGTCATTGAGCATGCACATTCTCCTGTGCTAATGTTGCCGGACATGCGACACTAGTGTCAGACAAAAATCCGACACCAGCGTCACATAAACGGCACCGTGTGAAAAAATAAATAAATAAAAGGTTGTTTACATAACATGGCTTGTATTTGCGCAGTTGTATCGATCGTACACGTTTGTAGCACAGAATTTTTATTAACAAAATTTCGGTAATACTGTGAATATTTAGCATACAGAAGGTTGATCCCATGGTAGGTAAAAGACAGTATCGGGACCTCCTGCGTACATCCTCAATACATAGATACACCTGTTCACGTACTCACGGGAAAAATGATGCCGGGCCGGCATAAGTCAGCCTCGTCGTACTTACGGATACGCAGCTAAAAGTCTAACGTAGATGTTGATTGCACAGAAGACTGAGCGAGTTGTGGCACATCTTGCGCTGTGCACACCACCATACCGTTGGAGTGCACATACAATTTATTGCACCGGCAGCTTAGTACGAGAAAATTCTCCAACACGCAACTAACCGAACGATATTAAAAAAAAAAAAAAATGTTCGCATATGCTTGCCGTATTCTTCAGTCTCGACTTACCTTCAGCAAGAGGTCGCGAAATGGACTCACGAATTCTCATGCAGAAAAAAAAAAAAAAACACTTCCCTGTCTGCCTCGAAGTTTACCGCTGGGGAGCCAAACACTGGTACTTCGGATTACGGTGTTACACAGAATACGCTGAGTCAATCAACCACACATCTCGAGTTGCGTATGTGCCTTCGTGAAATAAATAATATTTCTTCTAAAGGTAGTCGACGAAAGCATCAGTCGTCACCGAAAAATATTCTCCGCCACGATGGAGGATTTAACACTTCCCCTCGAGTACCTGCTGCCTATCTCGTTGCCTGACTGAAGTTTTCAACAATGAACGAAAAAAAAAATGCCAGCTGCGTTTAATGGTTTAAAGGAAGCAGGCAGGAAGCACGATCCTTACCCACTGGGCTGGCATATCGCCGTGCAGTTCAAAGAAAAACAGGATGTCATCACAATTTCGGCGACGATAGAGAGGCGAAAAAAAAAAAAAAAGTACCACGGCCGCGCTGCACAATGCATGAATTGCACATTTAATGAGTCTTTTCCTCTATTATAAGTATAGCCGTTTGTGAAACGAAGGTCACCTGTGAGCGGGATGGGCCGGCGCACTGTGCGTGCTCTTTATGTATACTCCGACTTCGCCGCTGTCGATGAGAGGAAAAATAAAAGAAAGCTAAGAAAAATGGCATTCCCTGACTCAGTACGGTCGTCCTGCAGACGTTTTCCAGCCGAATACGAAACTCGCCAGCGGCGTTATCCCTCGCCTACTTACAAATACGATGGGGAGATAACTGCCTACGTGGCAATTCGGGGCGGTTTCGATCTAGGATGGCGCAGCGCAGTCGTCGTCCTAGCCGTGTCGTTCCTTCTGGCCCGTTCAGCGGTGCGCGCGCGCCCTCTTCTTCGCGCCTGCGCACAGCCGCCCATCTGGGTACTGCGGAAAAAGCCGGGGGTGCCTCCGACTGCCTGGAAGAGCCGTTTGGTCCAATCGGAGGCTCGCGCAGCTGTCGCGGCCCGAAAACGGCGAGCGCTGCGGGGAGTGCGCGCGCGAGAAAGAACAGCCAGGCCCGGTAGATTGCGAGTAGGAGAATAAAATAAGCGCCAGGCTCGAAAGGAGAATACGACGAAGAAACAAGAATAAATAAAAGGCTGACGTCGTTTCGTTCGCTGCTCCAGCGTTCTCTGTAGCCGACGTGCCTTTCTTTCCCCCTGCAGTGCTGCGGGCTGTGCTGGCGCGGCTTCTTTATTTTTTCTGCCCTGTCCTTCCTCTCCTCCGGCGTTCTTTTCAAACTCTGTGCCGGCGGCCCGTTCCTCCTCCCAACACAGCTCTTGTGCGGGCTTCGTTCCTCCCTGGACTTATTCTAGGGGCGCGCGCAGCGCGCCCGCGTTCTTGATGTTCTGGTTTTTGTTACGCTTCTTTCTTTCTGTCTGCGTTGCTTTTTCGTGTCGGTTTTGTGCTCCACGCACTTGTCCGGGCGCCGCTCGCCTGGCTCGCGTTGTTGCTTTGGTTGCTGGGCTGCGGGGGGAATTTTTTCTCTCTCTTTTTGTTCAGCTGCCGGGGCTTTGCGCTGGAGCAGCAGCGTTCGTGTAGCTAGCTCGCTCGTCGCTGACGCGGCGGTGCAATTTGGACCGGCGGCGGCGTGTTTCTCTCGGAGCCTTCTTCCCTCCCTACGCCACGGCCGGCGCGACTTCAGAATGACGACGCTTTTTTTTCGTGGTGCCTTTGCCTTCTTGCGTTCTCTCGTAGCTCATCTCTCGCTGTGTGGGAGCCCGCATCGGAGAGAGAGAAGGGCGAATGAAAGAAAAGGGACGGGGGTGCGATTTCTGCGAGATAATTACGGGCCCCGTCCGAAACTAGTGCGAACGTAATTGCGCTCCGCCGGCGCAGCGAAGCTAGCCAGCGCCTACGGCTTTGGCCGGCCGGCCGGCTACGAGTCGTGCCGTGCTGCGGCACAACTACCACTACTACTACACCACCGCCGCATTGGAGGCAGGCAGGCCTGGGGCGGTATAGCTTTGCCTTTGCAGTTCTAAGGGTGCGGCGTGTCTGAATTTTTTTCAGTTCTGGGTGGCTGCAAAATGATCTGGCGGGTCTGAACCGCCATAGGCGCGACGTGGCTGTTAGCAGATGAAGGGATTCGCTCGCGATGCGCTGCTGCAATGAAATGAACAACATTGATGTGTGTTCGGTGGTGGCTTGCTTGATAGTAGAACGAGGGTCGTGGACTGATAAGCTTTCCTTTCGCAAACGTTGATGCTGAGTCACATTTGAGCAGAAATTCTGATTTGCCAGTGTCTCTTCTCTCCTCACTTTTGTCGAATTCCTTTCCATCGCGCCTACTTGGACAGAGTATAGGCGGGAGAAAAACAAGGCGTTCGGTTATCGCAGTACTCCCTGTTGGTGCATGTTTTGTATCAATAGTAATCTTGGCGCCAAGAACACGACCACGCAGAAACGTGTTGACAGGACGTAATGGTCTTTTCTGGCGCCAAGTTCACTATTGCTTCGAATATTAGCAACCTAAGCCTCTTCGTTTCGTTAGACTTGGCTTAGGATGGCATATTTTAGAAGATATATTCGGGTGGCCTGCAAGCAGCTTGTTTTCTGTGTGTTCTTTTGTGCGTTCACTTCTTTTTATGCCCTCCGTGTTGGATTACAACGCCCTTTCGAGCACTTGACGCACTTTCTGGAATGTCATGCGCGCACAGATGACGTCGAGCGGTCATAAATTTATTATGAATGAGGGGCACCGAGGTCGGCGAGGTCGTTACTCCTTCGCACACCTGCTAACTTGCACGATTTTATTGTATAGTGCATGACTTTTATGGAGCTCGTTTACTACTGTCGCGTTTTTCAATAACCACGATTTATAACTTCTCTCCTGTGTAGGGTGAACGTTGTTTCTAAAAGAAAGCCAATATGGGTTCTCCGTGACCAATTCGTAAGCGGTTCTTTTCTTGCCCGCTGAACTGAATACTATCACAAATATTCGTTTGCCACATTCTTGCCACTATACCATCGAACAGAATGTATTTTCACAATATTTCTATGGAGAGCATACTTGTCGTGTGCTTTGGAATAGTATCGTTGGGTTCTGACCACAGTATTTTTCACTCTCCGCGCATGATATTCCTGCCTTTGTAGTGAACACCTGCATTGTGCCCAAAGGAGGTCCTACAGCCAGTGTGCGTTGTGTCTGATGGAAGCAGAAAACTAACAGCGCTTTCCTAGTCTTTACTTTATATATATATATTTTTAAATTCTAGCGTAGAGATAGTAAGGTAATTGAAAATAGGCGGAAAGGCAACGTGCCGCAGGGTTAAGCCGAACCCAGATATATACCTCACTACGTATATGCATTTATTTATCATGACCACGTATAACGTCAGCCTACAGCGGTGCTGCTCGAGTTCGACAGAGATCGGCGAAAGACAAGCTCAGGCTCAACTTTGACCACTGCCTTAGAGATCCCTTCTGTGAGCTTGCTCTCAGAAGCGCGCAGGTCTCGAAAGCGCACGGGTCAAACAAGTCCAACGTCACGTGACGACGCATGCGCGAATGCTCGAGCTTGTCTGTCGTAACGGAACGCGTGCTCGTTTGTTCCACTCTATGAGGAATAATAATGGGGGAGCCCGTACTTCGGGGAGGGATGCAGAGTATTCCCGTTCAGTATAATGGAACGCGGGTTATTTGTTCCTTTATGTAGGAGGAGTCGTATTTCGGGGACCCAGCGTATTCCACTATGCAGTATAACGTTACGCGCCCCTTTTCTTTGGAGCCTCGCGCGGGTTTGGCGGCGTATGGTATTGGCGTAATAGTGCACCGTGCATCGAAAGGCCTCGCCGGAAGCAATTTCCGTCCCTATGTGGTGGTGGTGGCGCATCGGCATCTCGTTACAGGGGGGCAGCAGCACTCCTTTCTGCTGCGGCACAGCTTCCATCAGCCTCGTGCTTTTCCTTCCTGGGCTTCGTTTTTTCGCTCGGAACGAGGAAAATGGCGTAAACACGAATAGGGTGCGGTTCAGGGAGGGAGGGGGGGGGGGGTTAGAGGAAGGATATGCCTATGAGGCACGTTCTTTTCTGTATTATTAGTACTTCGCGCTTTTTGTTCTGTCGAGCTGCCTTTCGCTCGTGTTTTATGTTCTGTCCTCTTCCTCTCTCTCTCTCTCTTCTGGCGTTCCTCTTCACGCCAGGATGACTGCGTTCTGCAGTGGCAGCGTCCTCACTAGCGGCTCGTGCGCAGCTCTCTTTCTTTTTCCTGATGACGTAAAAAGTCGCGCTGCCGAGCAGCAATGCGGATGTTTTCATCGCCTCACCGATGCCTCTGCGCGGGAGGGGCGGAATCTCGCCATCCATGAGATCTCCCGCTGCGCCCTGCTGACGGCGCAAAAGCGACAAGTCCGTTCTCGCTCTCTGTTCCATCACTCTCGCCCTCTTTCGTCACTCTCTCCTTCTAACACACACACACGCACACACACACACACACACACACACACCTTCCCTTATGCAAGTGTACCGGGCTATGGGACCTGCAGCATGTATTCCTGGCAGCCATGGCTGTCTTGTTGTTAGTATTTCAGAATGCAATCTCTCTCACACACGCACGCACGCACACCGTCATTGCCACAGCATGGCGCTCTTCGTTCGTTCCAAGAGCCAGCTAGTTAACGCTAGAAAATACAAACGTCAACACTCGCAAGCCGCATGAGCGTTGCTCGGCGTGGCACGACCGCTTTGTGAGGAGTGTGGCCCCCGCATGTTATATGTATGAGCTTTGCGGGGTGCGGTGAACCCTGCCACGTGTGTTCCGTCCTTCCCTGCGTCCAGAAGGTTCATGACATTCGAAGTGATGACGCAAGGTGTGTTTGCCCGTGTGACGTGGTGTAGGAAAGTGGGGCGAGCCGGTGGCGAAATGGTGCATCGCGCACTATAGTTAATTTATATGATCCCCTCGGATCGTATAATCATACATGTATCTTTACAACCGCTCGCTCACAGACAGGAAAATCCTAGAGCACTGGCCTTCAGAGACTTCAATACGAGTCGCTGTAAAGGCGTTGCTGCGATCCCTTGGACTCAGGGACTCGGCCAAAGGCAGCGCGACTTACAGATCGACGCAGACGACGCACCCATAGAGACACTGGATTGAGCGACACATTGCGACTGTGCATTGACAGTGTTTCTTGGTGTGTTAGTCGGGTATTACCATAGTCATAACGACATTGCGGTGTCTTCACACACACCTTTTTTTCTCTTTCATGCGCCCTTTCTCCTTCAAGATCTCCTCTGTTTAACTATCCCGTCTTTCTTTTAGCCCTCTTTTTGTCCTTCCTGGAGCACATGGGGCATACAAAGCAGTGACTCTACTGCTGGAACGACGCTCTATGTATTGTGTGTTTGTTTGTTTGTTTTCCTAGTAAAGATTACAACGCCTTCGCCGTACAAACTCCAAAATCCTTCCATTCCGCGGAAAAAAAAAAATTCTGTCTACGCCTCTGGTGTCCGCGATGTGTTGGGTGCCGGACTGCCTTTCCCGTATTCACTGCGATGTCTTATGTATGTATACAGGTTTAGATGCTCGTCTTTTGCTCGTCTAGATGCGCATAAAGACTTTTGCGCATGTCCTGTCCCCGTGCAAGACAGTGTGTACAGTGACTCATTGTGCCATACCGTAGTCGCCTATCATCACACCTCCCTCTTTCTCTTTCTTTCCCCTTCCCCCTTACCCCCGTGAGGAGTAGCAGGCTAGAAACCCGCTATCCAGGCTGACCTTTCCTCCTCCTTGTCATTAAAACATCTTCTTCATATGTATGTATTTGCTCACTACCGTTCATCTCCAGTGGACTTGTATACAATCATTCAATGATGCACGTTTGTATGCATGCGACGGAAAAAGCTAACTGACCCTATCTCGTCCTCGCAGGTATGGTAAGGTGCAGAGCGTGAAGATCCGTCGCGATGCGGACGGTGTGTGCGCGACGGTGTCCTTCATCGACCTCCGGTCGGCGGCCAAGGCGCACGTGGCCGAGAACAAGCTGGATGAGCGGCTCCTCAAGACCGAGTACTACGAGCCGCCCGCGGCCACCCTCTTCTCGCACGACGACGGCGCCGCCGGCGCGTCGGCCTCGTCGTCGTCCTCTGCCTCGGCGGCCGCCTCTCGGGTCGCCCCGTCGGCCCTGGTCGCGCCCGGCGGCGCCGTCGTGGGCGGCGGCGGTGCCTCGGCGCTCGTCGGACCCGGCTGCCCGCCGTCGGCGGCCGTCGCGCCTCCCGGCGCACCCTACGCCCCGCAGGGTCCCGCGAGGAACCCGAGGTTCGTACTTCGTTTTTTGTACCTTTCTTTATTCACTCAAAAGTCGCAGCGTCAACGGCATTATTGCGAGGGGCATAACATGCTATAAAACAAATGATCAGAATTTTGGTTCACATCCTCAGGCGGTAACAAGTGGCAGTCCGATATAGCGCGCGGAAAGAAGGAATACTTAACGAGACCCATTCATCCAAATACCTCATTTTTTGGTTGTACGTTGTCGTTGTAACACAGTCGGACCCTGTGTCTTCTGTGGTTGGTGCACATCCATTTGCAGTGATTGCCTTTGCCGTCTTGATCGTCTGCTGCTGTTGCTGTCGTCTGCTGCAGTGTGTATACACACGCGAGCTCTGTAGGTGTTCCACGGAAATGCCATCTTCTTTGTGTCGATAAGCCGTTCGTCACTCTTTTCTGCTACAGTGCGTAACACGCGAACCCTGTGGTTTCACTGGCTGATACATATCCACTTGCGGTGATTGCCTTTACCGTCTTGATCGTCTGTTTGCAGTAGGTACTACGCTGCCCCGCAAACACTGTAGCGTGTTGAACGCAAATGTTGTTTTCTTTGTGTCGATAGCTTATCATCATTGTTTTCTGGTACAGTATAGGCCGCCCAAACGCCGTCTGGAATCCGCCTTTTTTTTTTTCACGATGCCACTGCGCATGCTCCCTTCCCCTAGCGGAAAAGTCGCGAAACTCTGGCTTTCGTCCTGGCGATGCCAGTTGTCATGCCTCTACCAAAACGGCAGGGGGCAGCACAGTAAAATATAAAAGGCGGATTGAAATGCAGGGAGGATAATAAGACTTTGTCCAATTTGCTACCGTACAGGTGTGAAGGAAAATTGGGAGTAAGAGAGAGAGAGGACAGTCTAGATGATTCGCAAGCCTACTGTGGCGTGCTAGAGTGGGGAGCTTAGGTCAGTCGTCCGAAGGTATTGTAGAAAGGACCGTATGATCTTGTGGGCTAGTGGGCTGTGAGGCGCTCAGTATGGTAGCCTTAGCAACGCTCTTAGGACAGTTTGTGGTTTGTCCTGCACTCTCTTGCAATATTGTCGGAAGTTGTCCTTTTACGTTTGTCTGTGGCATCTCCTTTTGTGGCTTCGTTCCATGCAGGGACAACTGCTAAAGATAACGAGCGATCGTTCTCATACAGCTCGGGGAGGCCTGTATGTGGGCGCGCAGATGTGCCCTTAACTTTTTCCCCCCTCTAAGTATGTCGCGCGGTTGAGTAATGGCATTCGATGCAACCCGCGCAATTGTCGACCTTGAACGGAGTGCCGGACGACGAAGCCGTCTTTGCTAATGCATCACACGGCAACATCGGCGTCCTTGAAGCTAGATACTTACCTGAAAATGACTTAGTTAATCTTTATTATCTCTTCTTTTTTCAATCTTTGCAAGTCCAACCATAAAAGGCTCGTTGTGAGCACTGTACAGTCTTATTTTCTTGCATAACTCCCTGCATTGCTAACATGTATATATATATTTTCATTTATTTATTACTCGCGTAACGCGATTTCGACTTCTGCTGGTGCTGTTGAAAGGCCGCGTGGAAGATAAACGAACGAGCGAGCTAGCCAGTCTATGTCAATGATGATATACCCGCGTACCCTTTTATTGACGTCATTTCCGTGACAGAAATTACGTGCGTCAATAAAAAAAACACTTTCGTGTTAAAAAGCAGTGCTGGAAAGATAGCTTGCGCAGTTTTCCCACCGATAGAGGTGCAGAGAAGCGTACAGTGTGTTGGTGTGTGCCCCTGTGGTGTTTGGTGTTCCTTTCAACGATGGCGCGACTCCCGAGGCGGCGGAGGATCGAGTACGGAATCTTGGCTGCCGTGTTGCATCTCTTCAAGCCGAGGAGAGGATACCGCAGCGACCACGTGCGACGTGCCCGCACCACCCCGGATAACTTGGTGACGACTTCGGCCAAGCCGTGTGTTGTACCCGCGGAAGTGTGTTTTACCCCGCAGTGCTCGATAAGTCCTGGCCTCTGGCGGGAGGTTGCGAGAAGCCGCGCGCCGGTGTGACAGTGCGGTTGATCCGTCGTCGAAGACCCCGGATACGGATTATCGTCCGGCCGATGTGGTGATCCCCCCTTTTCCTCATTACCCTCTCCCCCTCATCCTTTTCCTGCTCCTTCATCAGTTCCGCGGATGGATGTCATCACCCCAGGATTACCCCTGTTTGGTTTACCACTCATCCCTGGAGTTTTATTCTGAGTTTCTTGCGTTTACTACATGCTACACTGCGTGAGTGTGACGCGCCCCCCCAGGATTAAAATCGTCGTTGCTCGACCCGTCGTCCCGTGGATAGATTGTGGACGACGATGGTTTTGTGGTGATACCCTACACATCCCCACCTACTCACCCTCTCCCCTTTTTAAAACATCACCTCACTGCACCGCGCGTGTGTGTGATCGTGACCACGACGATGCCACGGCCCCCGCACATCGTGACGCACCCGAAGACTACTTTACCGCACCTGCCATCTTAGTGTGGGACTGCCATGTGCCTGCCCTGGATTGCACTGTTGGATGCTGCTGCTGCTGCTACTGCTCCCCGTGGTTGTGTTTACTGTATGTAGTCTTCTGGGTGATTAGTCGTCCCCCCCCCCTTTTTTTTTCTTAAGACATGCGTCCTTGAATTATATAATTTCGCTTGCTAGCTCGCCCGTTCGTTCATATCGAAGTGTGGCTCACGTGGTGCCCGCGGTGTACAGTCTGGTCCACTGTTAACGGGAACAAAACGCGTAGTTCCGGTTTCTGGCATCGAATATCGGTGAGGTATGTCGCAGGGACGCGCAGATATCTTTTGCGCGTTAGAGTATGTCCAGTTGGTTGTATCGGGGAGCTTTTTTACCGACAGTAGTGATGCTGCTTTATTTAATAATGGCTGACTGTTCCTTTTTACAGGGTACGGGACTGTACAGTTCCGGCTATATTGTGCAATTTGCTGAACTTCTATATAATCAATCGTAGAGTTTAAGCGGCGGTAGAAAAAAAAAAAAAAAAAAACCTTGCGCTCATTACGACCTCGTGCGTCTGGTGTAAGGGCCGCAGTTGCGCTCAAGCTCTAATTACGCGCTAACGTTAATTAACGCCAACGTTCTCGCGTGAGCTAATTAAGACCGCCCGTAAATAGCGAAAACCTTCGCAGGCGTTCCATTTGCATACAACGTAAGGAACATGTTCAAGGAAACAAAGTAACGTAACGAACTCCGAACACAATGTACGCGACGATATTTTATTTCTCAATTTTCTTTTCTCGGTCTTATTTCAAGGGCGCACTTTGAGAACGTTTTGTGTGCGGATCCCGCGGACTCTGTAATATATGTGACGGCGGGGTGCTTCGTTCGTGGTCGTAAAACGTATACCATACCATGTATGGTCCGTGTATAGCATGCTACATCGCCGGCAGCGTGCCTCGCAGCATTTCTTATGACGCGGGACCTTGGAAGAAAAGCTGCGCCATAGAACGTGCTATACGGAGACGCTTTATTCTCACTTTATTTATTTTTTTCCTTTCTTTAAAACTCCCTCTTTCTGATGTGTTAACGAGTGACCTTCTGAAAAACTTGTACAACTAGTCGCCTTAGCAGCTAAAAAGACGACGACACGTCGCCTGCCTTGTCGGCAACGCCATCTGCCATGTCGGCTTGCCTCCTTACGTGGTCCGCATGTAGTATTAGGAACGCCACGTGGCGTTGATCCTTCTGTGTGGGAGATGGCGAAAGGTGTGCGATATCTGACGCTGAAGCATGACTGAAATTGAAAAAAGTGGGGGGGGAGGAGGTGGAGGCATGCGTCATGTGGCCCCACTAACAGAAGACCCGCAGGCAGCTCTTTTTTTTATTTATTTCTTTCTTGTTCATCTATAACGAGCTTTTCTTCTGCGCAAGACGTGGTTCCGCTTCCTGCATACTGGCTTCTCATGTGATAAGTCCACGCCCCTCCCCCCCCTTCTCCTATTCCATTTTTCGCGTGACGTCAGCGGTGCCTAAAGAGTAAATAGAGACTGTCCTTATCGTGGCTGCGGTTTGTGTAGTCGAAATAATGGGGCCCTCGTTTGTTTGCCTCTGGTTGTATGTGCGCATGTGTTTCATTCCATCCGCGCCTTTTTTCACGATGCCACGGCGCATGCGCCCATCCTCTAGCGGTGAGGTCGCGAAACACCTTTCGATCTCGGATGCTTTCGTTTTGACATTACCGGTTGTTCCGGCACCTACGAAGACCCTGCCAAAACGGCAGAGGGCAGCACAGGAAAATGAAAAAAAAAAGGCGGATTGTGTAGGGGAGGTATTTTGCCATATCAAGTATCTGTCACCCTAACCCCTCTCCACCCTAGCCTCCCTCCTCCCCCCACCTCCATTGTCTTCCTCCCGACGTCGTCTTGTTGTCTGTTTATGCTGACACGGAGAGATACAGTGAGAAATGACGATCTACTACCCTGCACTAGGGGAAGGGAAAAGGGGAAAGAACTGCTAAGCGCAGACCAAAAGCATGCGTACGAAAGACAAACAGACCTTGCGGCAAGCATAGCGTACTCCCCACGCTAAGAATTCACACAACAAATGGACACATAAGAAATGAGGAATGTATGGCGAACCTTCTAGCGCGTTATGAGGAACACGGACGAAGAAAGTGACGATGCGCTTCCAGGTCGATTCGCGATGGGCTTAGGGTAAAGGCGGGAGGGGGGGGGGGGGTGTTGCCAGACGTGGGAAATTAATACTTTCTAATCAGGGTCGTAGTTGGAGCTGGTCGAAGTGCCGCCGCTGTCGTGCTCCGGTCTTTCTATCTTTGGGGCTGGACCAGGTGAAGAAATGTCGTGGTCCTCTCTCCCTCTCAACGGAGAGGACGTTAGCGAACGCTTCCTGGTGCTCGTCCCGTTTATAAACCGTCCGGCAAATATTCTAGAGGGCGCTGGTCCGGCTCGCGTGTCCCGCGCCTTGCCTAATCGTTTCCTAACTAGGCAGCCAGCGCCGGTCTATCTTTGGTCGTGCCGCTTTTGCCGCGTCTTCTTCTTGTCCATGCGACATGAGCGCAAAGAAAAATATGGCAAAAAATGACGAAAACCGAGACTCTTCCGTACGAGAGCTTACAATCCGTTGTCTGGTTAGGTGCGTCTTTAGTGATATAAGTTAGCCCTGTAAAAATATATTTTAAAAATATAAATAAAAAACACATGCACCATAAGTACTCCTCATATACCCCAATTATCCGACGTACGGTGCCTATCGCCGTCGTTCAGAGGCCATGGCATGCTGCTGCTCTACAATCAGTGTCAAAAGTTTATGTGCCACAAGGCGCGCGCGCGCGCGCGCGCACGCACGCACGCACGCACGCACGCACGCACGCACGCACGCACGCGCACACACACACGCACACGCACACACACACACACACACACACACACACACACACACACACACACACACACACACACAAGCGCGCGCGCACACGCAAGGAAGCTGAATATTCCCGTTGCTTCGGCAGGTAGCTTTGAATTTAGATTTCCGACACGTTCTAAAACTCGCTAACAACATGTGCTATGCAGTTCGAGCAGATACAGTCGCAAATTGCTGATAAATTCAACGTTTTCTCAGGCCTAGTGTTCTATAAACTTTTGACGCCGACTTCACGTGCAACAGGCAGCAGGTTGGATTCCCTGCTTCATTCGCGAACAGGGAGGTGGAGGGCAAGAAGGACGCTCCAATGTTGCGCCTCGAATGCTCGCTGGAGAACTCAAGCTGGTAAAAATTAAAGCGGGAGCGCGCATAATTGCCACGAGGGAAATTGTATCCGACAGGCACGTCAGTCGCCTTTCTCGTTGACCAGCAATACTGGGTTGCCACCTAGGTGAATATAGACAGAGAGAGAGAGAGAGAGAGAAAACGCAGTTTGAGTGTATTTTCAGAACTGAAAGGAGCCCGCAGAGAGAGAGAGAGAGAATTAAGAAAGAAAGAAAGAAAGAAAGGAATGGAGAAATCGTCCTGGTTTTTTCCCGTCGTTTCATTGTGCGATGAAATTTTCGTCGCCTGATACCACTCACCTTGCTGGACACTACCTAGCGCTTTGCGTGCGAGTGCGGTGCGCCTCGCCAGTGACGCTGAGCGTGACGAGCCTATTCATTTCCCGGTTACCCTCCCTCCCTCTCTTCCTCCTCTCTCGTCTCATTATCCGCATTATATGCCGCCGCAACCTTCGTATACTGCCCGATGCTTAGCGGCCTACCGAGAACCACATAAAGACGGAAAGAAGGAAGGAAAGAAACGTGTGGCGAGGTTTTGTGCCAAATGTATACTACGGCCGCGCGGAAGGGAGCTGCGTATGCATATGCAAAAGAGGCAGGCGCGCGCGCGTCAGCTCGACGATAGACAAACAAGTAGACAAGCAAACGTTAGCACATTCGTTTGATTGCCCCATTTATAAACTTTGATGAACTATGTTGTGACCGTCTCCTCGTGAGTCTGCGATGTTGTGCAAGGGTACGAAAGCATTGATGCGCTTCTTGGGACGTTCCATCCTGTTCGAACGTGTGTGTGTGTGTGTGTGTGTGTGTGTGTGTGTGTGTGTGTGTGTGTGTGTGTGTGTGTGTGTGTGTGTGTGTGTGTGTGTGTGTGTGTGTGTGTGTGTGTGTGTGTGTGTGTGTTGATATATCGAAATACGAACCTGTCTCTTCTTCCTCATCTTTGAGTCCCATTTAACCAGCGTAGGTATAGCAAACCCGGCTAAGCATGGCTAACCTCCCTACCCCCTCTCTCTCTCTCTCTCTCTCTCTCTCTCTCTCTCTCTCTCTCTCTCTCTCTCTCTCTCGGGCTGGTCATAAAACGTATAAAGGAAATTGTAATAGAACGGTTTCTTGTACAAAGCTTACGACGGAAATCCCCCATACGGATTTTCTCATCATGAAGGCTATCCCAGAGCTTGCGGAAAATTCGTCCCGGTCAGCTGTTCGAACCGGAGAGCCACAGTTTTCAAAGGTGGTCGCTCTTCTATTCGAGCCACCTTGATGGTTGAGCGACCGCCCAGAAAGAAGCACAGGTCCCGGGTCTGAATCCTAAACAGGGGCGAATTTTTCGTCGGCTCGAAAAGCTTTCTTAGCAGTCCGTATGATTTAGATTCCCTTGTATAGCTTCAAAACTTGATTGTGAACAAGGCTTCCGTACGGAAGCCGGAACGTCTTTTCTTTTGAACCTTTATTTGGTCTGTGTACCTTCTTTCTTCGCCCTTCTAGCTTCGCGCAACAAGCGGTTGAATGGCACTTTTTTTCCCTTTCACGAAATTTGCTCCACCTCGGGGGCTTCCGCGCAACTGATTAGCCATTGATGTACTTAACGTTACTCCTATGCAAGTGCGTGGTAGTTCTAGTTCACTGCACCGTGCAATAGTTTTGAAATGGCGGCGTCAGGTAAAACGTTTATCGCCTCGCCTTGCGCTAGTTTCTAGCTTCGCAGCTAATTGGAACAGCGTTTATTCCGAGGGATAGCCCGAGAGCCCCGAGCGTACGTGCGTGTGAGTGTGTATATATATATCGTGCGTGTGAGTGTATTTAAATTTGAGTTGTCCTTCGAAGAAACAATTAAATGTTCCATTAGCGTGCGCGTGCAGCGTGAAAAAGTAGCGCGCTTTATCGATGGAACCACGCCCACGCGAGTTGTGCCGACCGAAAAAAATGAGAGGAGTAGTTAGCCCGCTAAATCATTTCGCTGTTATGGCGTCGTCTTCTAGCGCGTAGAAATTTAATCCTTCTTTTTCGAGTTCCGATCGCCGGCGTTGCAACGTCAGACCGATGTGTCCCAGCAGCGGCAACGAAGCATTGTTTGAAGTTTGAAGTTCATTTTCTTTCTTTCTGAAACTGAGCCCTGGAGGAGATGGGAAGAGGAGGAGGAGGGAGGTGCTGTGGGAGAGGGGCAGAAGGTTAGAGAGCCCTAGGCGCGAAAAGTAATTTCCTCGCAGTATTCGTCACCCACGTATATACTACTCGTTCGTTCCGTTTTCCCTGCGTGCGTTTTTTTGTACTGTGGAAGGTCAGCAGGCCTTCCTTCCACCCCGCCAGTTTACAGCGGACGCTGTTGGCCGAGGCGAATCGCTGATCTATTCTACGACGCAAGATCTGTCTGTCTGTCACACAAACGCACACACACACATCTATTTCACTCATTCACTCTGCCTCTATTTCTTGCCATATATTTATATGCCTGTCTCTTTCTCATATCTATCTATCTATCTATCTATCTATCTATCTATCTATCTATCTATCTATCTATCTATCTATCTATCTATCTATCTATCTATCTATCTATCTATCTATCTATCTATCTATCTATCTGTCTGTCTGTCTGTCTGTCTGTCTGTCTGTCTGTCTGTCTGTCTGTCTGTCTGTCTGTCTGTCTGCCTGCCTGCCTGTCTCACTCACTCACTCACTCACTCACTCACTCACTCACTCACTCACTCACTCACTCACTCACTCACTCACTCACTCACTCACTCACTCACTGTACCTTTTTCTCTCTCTCCACCATCGACCTTTTCTTCCTGTCCACATGGGCGCAGCGGGCTACACAATCCGTTATTTCGTCCTCATTACGTAACACTCCCAGCGGGGACACACACACGTAGCGATCGGGATACAATTACGTCCGCTTGCCGACTGGGCGGACTGCCGCTTCCATATCGTTTCTCTTTATTTCATTTCGAGTTCCTCCGTCTCGTCGCGTTCTCTGTGCACGCGCACACGAGAGACATGGAAGGGGGGGGGGGGTGTTTCTGCGAAATTATTGCGCCCTTATATTGTTTCCGACCGTGTCGCTGCTTGCTTATCCCCTGCGGGACCCGCACGTTCGCCGGCCGCATTACGCAACGCCTTCGCGGATGTGCGCAACGCCTCTATTGCGACTCGATTCTCGTCGTTATATACGGGGGCAATCGTATTCTTCTCGTGCCGTCGCTGCGTATCACCCTGTATCGCGCTATCGTTGCGAACTCGTGTGGCAAATGGCGCGGTAACCGGGCCGATATGAACGAGAACGCTCGTGGATCTCGGCAGCTTCAAGTATTTGTTTAAACGCGGGGCGGGCATGTCGGGAACGTAGTTTGCTACGCAATATCTCGACTGTTGTGTAAAGTCCGGAAAAATAAATATTGTTCAAGGACTTAACTGAAGTGCACGTTTATAGTACACCCGGTGTTCAGAATTTACGGGGAGTATATCCCGCCACGGCGTGCCTCGTAATTATGGCGTGATTTTAGCGCTTATAAAGACCCCCCAAAAGTATTCTTAATTAGCTATGTAAAATCTCACCACGGTAAGGGGTAACACCTAGTGTTTACGGGGGCCGTGTTATGCCTACAGCTTATAGGAATCGAATCGCGCGGTGAAGGAAATGATCGTGAGAGGGGGCATTGAGCAACGCTGATGGAAACCGAGCGAGTTGGTTCATCACGTGATAGAACGCGCGGTAAGTTTTGAGTGTTCGTCGTTTCTGCAGATAGGTTTGGCAAAACATTACGTTATGAGCGCGACAATTCGCTATCATTATTGCTTAAACGTATACGGTCATGTTGGTTCCACGAGTTTGTTCTACAGAGGTTGTATGTACTAGAGCACTGCACGGGCCCGGGCCGGGTAAGGGATTGTTCGATCGGGCTCGGGCCCGTGATCTTCGGGCTCGGGTCGGGCCTGAGCCAGACCCGTATTAGGCCCGGGTCTCATACGTATCTGTATAATCACGCTCCGGACACCCGACACGTCAAGTCGACGGGGATCGCTATAGAGGCCGCCGGCTGGTTCACTTCGGCGCTCTAATAGACAGTTGTTTTGGAAGCCCTTAGTCCGGTCTCGCTTTAAGGCGTAACATTTTCAAAGATTGAAGGCGGTCATACGAAGACGACGAGACAGCCATCTTCAGGGAACAGCGAGGACGGTGGCTCGCTCTCTAACGGGTGTGCCTCGCTTTGACAGATCTATGGCACTGCGGTGGCGGTGACTCGGGGAAGAAGGGTGGGACGAAGAACGCTCTTGTTTTGAACACGAGAACGTTGTGTACGTTGGGTGCAGTTGCCTGCCGAGGAGTCAACACGACAGCTTTAATTTATGTAACGCTGCCCAGCCTGGTGTATTCCTACCAGAAGCAGCTAGAGAACGTTTTTTTTTTTTTTTTTCATTGTGCAATGGATGAAGTTTGCAGACTTGCTACTTTTACTCAACAGCCCTAGCTCGTATGCAATTGATGTAAAACTGAACTAAATTGAACTAAAAATGTCTGCCATGTTTTTTTTTTTTTTTTCAGTTTATGGAGGTATATTTTGTAGTCGTTCTTTGAAATGCAAAAATAAGATTGCGTGGTTAGTACTGCGTGCCTACATGAAACAGCCAGCTATGACTCAAATTATATTTTATATCGCCCTGCAATAATTTCGCAAGAGTGTTACGGGCGTAATTAACCGAAAGTATACACAGTACCAGTGAAAGTCGTGACACTGAAAAAAGTTTCCAAAACACTCTCTAGAAAATATCTTGTGTGTGGCGGGTATCTTCACAATAACCGAAGGTTGGACAGTGCCTCCTTTATGCTCAATGCATAACTAGCTGAAACGGGCCGGGCCGGGCCCAAACCTTTCGGGCCCGGGCCGGGTACGGGCCACATTTAAGAACACCGGGCCGGGCTCGGGCGGGCCGGAGCATGGCGTTTTCGGGCCGGGCCGGGCCCGGGCCGGAAAAATCGGCCCGTGCAGTGCTCTAGTATGTACAGCAATAAGGGTTTCAGACAGGGTGGCCGAGGTTTAGAGGCGTGCCTACAGGAACGTCGGTAAGCCTGTGTATATACGGCTGTACGATCAGGAACGAAGTGCGTCAACCGTATATACAATCGTATATTGTGTTGCGTCATCATACGTGCTTCTTTCAGCATTAATTAATCTTCTTATCATCACCATTTTCTCTTTGTGAACATGATCCTCAACCTAGCTAGCATCATAGTGGGCGCCCATCTTGAAAAGCGTAGAGATATTGGACGAGGTGATGAAAGAGGTTGGTGGGTGGGTGAATTCCGCTTCAGTAAAGGTGACGTCCGCTGCCTCTGCACTCCTCCCCGTCTTTTCTCTCGCGATTGTATAGTTTTATAGGATAGTTCGTATGTACTAACTTACGCACGACAGAAATTTCTCGTAGTATAGATCAGATATATTATATAATCTTTTTTATGCTGACGCAATGGCTGATCGAAAAACTGCTTCTGAAACCCTGGTGTCTTTCATATACTATACTTCTCATTAAAATGAAAAAAAGAAAGAAAACAATATCGCGTGGAGCTCTCCAACCCCACCCCCCTCTCCCTCCCTGCCGGAAATGTCATCGTCACAATCGTCGCTTCGCTTTTGTGCGAAGCGCATATTCTCGTGTGATATTTCCGGTACGGTTTCGGCGGGTCCGTGAAAGGAGAGCGAGTTATGAGTGACTTATTGTCGTTTCTTCTATATCATCTCTGGCGTCCTTTTCTTTTGTTCAGTGTGTGTGTGTGTGTGTGTGTGTGTGTGCGTGTGCGTGCGTGCTGTGTGTGTGTGTGTGTGTGTGTGTGTGTGTGTGTGTGTGTGTGTGTGTGTGTGTGTGTGTGTGTGTTCTGGACACAGCCGGCTGGCCTCCTCAGTGCAAGTGTATAGCATTGTGTAGCTGGCCTGCTTTGTGACAGCAGCAGCTGTCAGCAACGCGTCACCTAGATGGTTACGCAGTTGGCTCAGGAAACACTCTCTCGTGCAGGTACAACAAAAGAGGTGTTTCGAAACCAATGCGCGCACCCGGGAACTGGGTTTTTGCGTGCACGCACGCGTATATGTCGCTACTGCGTTGTGTCGATGGGTGCGCTCTGTGAAAATGAAAGCAACCGGGAATTCACTCGCGAAAAGCGTAATAGTTGAATGCGCCGTGATTTCACGCTCAGGATTGTGTATCGGCTCGAAAAAAGACTGACAAAAATTTTATCTTCTAATAACCATCCTACCACTGCCAAAATTATAGATTTTCTATGTAATAAAATTTTCATATGAAACATGTGCCACATGTCCAGTAATCTCGCATGATCATGCGAGAACACATACGTTTCATATGTGTTCATACGAGGTTATTAGATATGTGGCATATGTGTCATATGAGATTGTTTTATGCGCATTTGAAAGCATTGTTTATCAATATAAACACAGCAAGCCAGTCTTACGCAAGGGAGTTGGCTCCGTCTGTGTAAACTACAACACGATCTCTGTAGTAGTTATACTGCGGTAGTTCCGTCAACATGTCCGCAGTTGGCGAGCCCAGCCACGCCGCGGCGGGGAGGTTGAGACGCGCCGTAATTTGCGCCAGACCGAGATAGTGCGCGGTAATAAATCTTTACAGCGTGCCGGGTCTATTGGACGCATCCAAATAAACGAGCTGTGTAGTTTCGGCGTTTACACCCTAATCAGTGATTCCACTCCTGCGCCAACTGCGCCAAAGTGCGCCAAATTGTATTTACTGCGCCATCCTGATAATATGGACGAAAATTGCGCCAAACTGCGCCAAAGTCTCGCGTTTTATCACCGGCAATCGCACCGCCGGCGTGTCAGAGCATGTGCAGCTCGATCTTGGGGCTGCAGTCGCAACCATGGACCAAGAATTATTCCGCTGAATAAATAGCGCTCGCACGTGCGTTCCGAGTAAGCGACGATGCCATGCACGCAGCTTCGGTTCTGCAAGTCGGCTCGACAGCAAAACGCGCTCTCAGCAGAGGCTCGTGACGTCTAGGCCTATCGGTAGCGAGAAAGTGCGACGGTGATTCATCGGTGGACGTCGTCTGTTCCAGAAACGCTGCTGATAGCTCGTTTCAAGCGTTGCACGCCATGTAAGGAAAGCAATGTTCAGTAATAACTACACGCGTGCCGCTAAAATGTCTGTCACTTCTGTTTCCGGACATAGCGGAATGAAATCTGGGATCGCCCGCAGTATAATATATGGGACAATATCGAATTTTCCTTCTTCGCGTTTATGGAAGAGCACGCGAACGGTGTAAACGCGTTGACACTTTTCCTCGGATATACTTTATCCATGGATCTTCATCCAGAAGAGCTTTTTCGTAATTCCGCCTGCACGTCCGAGTTTGTAATCACTCTGCGGTAAATACCCCCTAAAAGGCCCTGCCCTTTCGAGCTCACGTGCTAGGGTTCAAATTCGAATTTTTTGCTTGCTTTTTTAAAAATGTCATCTCATTAGTAAAAGCATATCTCCTGGTCGGAGCAGCCGCAAATGCGCAGCTGTCAGTAGCGGGCCCGTCGCTGACGGCCCACAGTGAAGCGGCTACACCATGTTACACGACCGCCCCTTGCTTTCAGGGGTCAATAGCTAACGGTTAAAAAAACTCAGTTTCGCTTAAGGGTGAAGCAATGAATGCGATACCAAAAAATTCTATTGAAGTAAGGCTAGCAGCTAACTCTTTTGGATCCGATCTCGCGTAACTCAACAAAACACTGGTTTAAGGGAATATGGCAGCTCCAGGAACCGAAGCGTTTTCTTACTCTGAGCTCTCTAAACGCGAAGTAAGCGTTGAGAGCACAGCAAGTTTACGAGCCGTCTCCTGATGCCTCGAGATAGCGCGCGTGCAAGCGACTGCGCCCTTCGAACGATGGGGTCCCCTCCGCTTCCCTGGCGTCCCTTCATGCTCCTTACGAAAGACGGGCGGGACGTTTCCTCTCTGTTTGATAAGCAATCGAAGGCAGGCCCGCACGTGGGAAGATGTTATCTCATGCGCTGTCAGTGCAACGGAGACAGGCGGCCGGCTAGTTTAATCTCCGCTTCAGCCGCGTTCGTCGCCAGCGCTCGCGAGCTTTTATCCGCGGCTAGAATGCGCGTGGTGATGTTATTAATTTGGACTTTATACGGAAAATTACGGCAACGGGGACGGCAAAAGTCCGCCGAGAGTGTCCATATAATTGCTATCACAATAAAAATTTTAAAAAAGTTGAGGAGCCATTTCACTCTGTGAAGTGGATGATAAGCGAAGCTGTTTCGCGCACGGCACAGAGGTGACATGGTGGAGGACAGTTTGGTATGTAAGGCTGTTAACGTTCAATACGCAATATTAATGCGAAAGCCTTAGATGCTTTATCAAACACGAAAATTGACCGTCGGCGGCGTCAATCGATTGATGCTAAAAATAATCATGTGATGGCGTCATCATCACGTCATAGATCGTCAAAACTTGTGACGTCATCATGGCGTAATATATCGTGATGTTACGTGATGACGCCATCACATGACATCGTCACTTTACACTGCTTCCGTGATCGGTGCGCCGATAATGGAGCTAGCGCAAAACCAGGTGAGGTGCAGAAAGCTTGCAGAGGAGGAGGAGGAGGATCTACCCGTCGATCGAGAAGAAAAAGAACCTGGCTTTCGCCTTGGGGTTGTCTTAGGGGAATGCATCAGGGACATTGTGGCTCTTTGGCATTGAGGTACTGCTGTACATCACGGCGTTTGTCTACCATGTCTGCTGATAACCACATAGGTGTATTTAGAGTGTTATTTCATAACGTACAATTTTCTTGACCCGGTATCCTGTTTAATTGCTAATGTCGAAAATAATCACCGAAGAGGTTAATCCAGAACACTCAACTGTATGAGCCATTATTTTTTCATTAGCGAGTGAAATATGGAGGTCTCCTGAGCATAGGCGTGCGCAGGGTTACCCATCGGGGGGGGGGGGGGGGGCGAAGGTTCATCGCAGCGCCCCACCCCCACCCCGACCCTACTAAGTAAATGTACGGGGCAGATTTTGTGCCCCCCCCCCCCTCTTAGGTGACTAGAAGGGTCAATGTCCGGGGCAGATTTCGCCCCCCCCCCCTCTTAGGTGATTAGGGGGGGCGGCCGCCCCCCCCCCCCCCCTGTGCGCACGCCTATGCTCCTGAGATGATTTTTTCCATGAGATTTGCAATGAACCGAAATATTTCTAGCCTTCATAAGAGCCCCATAATAATATTCAGGTGCTTGAATGTTAATGCAATATGCTTCTGTAGTGCACTACAGGATGTAAAATTCGCTGCTCCAGAGTGCTCCCAGATGCAAAATTATCTGCTCCAAAGTGCTCCAAAACGGAAATTTTGCTGCTCCAAAAATTGCTCCAAATCAGAAGTCCTCGGTAGCATCACTGCCTAATGACGCCCCAACGTAATCTTCCCGGTAGGAAGGAGCAAGCAGCTCAAGGAGGAGTTACGCAAAGCTAGGCTTTACATGTACAGTCGTGAGCATAAAGAAAGGGAACGCTGAAATTACCTTCAGGAGACCATAGTGGCTGAACGCACTTGCAAATTTCGTAACACTTAATGTTCGATACGAAATGCACCTCTTGTTAACAGACACGCCGGATTTGTACGCGCACATCGCGAGTAATGATTGCTTGAGCTTTGTTTCCGTGTTTGCATTCATATTGCTCACGATCGTACGCGTAGGGCACGTGCTGTACGAAAAAGCGATGACTTCGAATCCATAATTCGAATCCTGGAAGGGCTCTCGTAGAGTAACGCCCTATAGCTAACTAGGAGACTAGGAGATCGCTGCACGAGGCCGAATTAAACGGATTAGCCTGTTATGAGAAGGTCATGAGAAGGACATCGCAGTCGATGGATGACGGTGGAGGATTATCTACGACGGGATTAAGCAGACATATAGCGGCGAAGGTCAGAGTTGGCTGACACAATACACGCGTGTGTGCGTGTGCGTTGTATTCGCCATATTAAATTTCCCCTAATCTCTCGCGTAATCCTCCGCACTGCCCCTTTACGTTGACCTTCCCATAATTGGCTAATTCGGTTAATCCGACGGATATATCCGAGCTGCGCGTTACACCGCGTGCCCAACTCCTCCCTTTGGTAATCCTGCATAATGCCCAAAAGAGATTTCTACATAGAGAATACGTTGGAACGATTCGTTTGAATGCTTTTCTGGAACCCATGAAGTCTAGATTTCTACAAAATAGCAACGAAATAGTACTAGAGATAGAACCTAATTAGTGTAAGAAGGTTCTGTTTGTTGTGCACCGTTATTAATCCTTCCTGGAGCTTTCCAATAATCCGTCGCCTCCCGGAGTGGGATTATCAATGTTGGTTTGTTCGTATGACTAGCCTTTGATTGTGCACTGCACAGAATTAATTAGGCACAGCATAAAGGTATTCCGAGTTATTAATTAGGGCCCGAGCCTTCTTACACGAAGACGATGCGGGCCCGGGTTCGGTGCGTAGACGGCGCAAATTAGGCGTCGATGTTGTGACGCGAGACACTGCGTCTCGGCTGTGCACTGGCAGTCGTCGGTGTAGTGTTTTAGCGCACTTACTAGTGTGCTTGACGCACTGCTAGTAGTGTCAATACAAGCTATGCCGGTCAGTAGTGTTTTAACACATCGACTTTATATGTATATATTTGTATGTATAATTTATATGTATCGACTTTATATGCGCGAAATCACCCGTGCACATATATATGGCCGGGATTCGATCCCGCCACCTTCGGGTCAGCAGTCGAGCACCGTATAACCACAAGACCACCGCGGCGGGTAGACAGAATTTTCTTGCTTGCATGCGCTCGCTGCGTCGTCCTCTGCTGTTTTGCGAGTGTGCGGCGGCTCTGAAGTGCGCAGCTGCGCAAACTGGCGTCGCCTTTATCGGGTGCCGAGCCCCGGTCGAACGACCTTCTGCGCGAGCACGGTTGGGGGTTGATAACGCCGCAGACGGCGGCGGAGGCGGCTCGTTATATGGCGGCCGGTCAACGTGTACACAGCAGCAAACGCAGCACGTGCCGCACGCCTTCCGGGTTTTATCGGGGAAGCTTCCGGCCCTCGTGCGATTGTCAAGCGCGGCTTTGCTGGCTGTCTTCGCTGCGGCCTTCTGTTATAACGGTCGGAATTCCTGCGGTAAAACGCGCAGCACGGGACGGAGAAGTCGTGCGACGGGACCCGGAGCCTCCTCTGTCTCTGCAGTAGGGTGTTTCAGCAGTGCCGGTAACACCGTGCCGTCCACGATACGGTCTTACCGTTCCATGTTTAGCTGCGCGATTCGCTCGATGCGCATGCAAGCGGTGTATAAGGCGACCAGAGCGACCAATGACGAGACGGTACGGTATTGCCGTATGCTTACCGTTTTACGGTACGATAAGCAGTTTACGGTACCGTTAGTACAGAAATACCGTACCGCCATGGTCGGCACGCATTTTCTATTTTTTTGTTTATGTTTTGCGGCGCCAGTTGTTCATTGTGTGCGGCAACATGATGAGATGATTAGAGCCTAATGCGGGTGTTACAAATCAAAATAGCGACGTGCCGGCCAGCCGGCCACGACGGTACGGTATTTCCGTACTAACCGTACGTTAAAAACCAGCGCTGCTAAAACACCTTATTGCCTGAAACTGTAGACTTTCTATTCGGTCAAAAATTTAGTTGCGGTGGGCTTGGTCGGTATAGGACCGCGTTTAGCCAAATATCTGCCGTAAGTTTAAGTTCTGACAAGATTCCCGTTTCTGGTTGTTCTAGTCGCTCTAGTGAGCAAGGATTGGTATGTTCTCCCGAAGCCCGAACGCCGCATGTGCAAACGTGCGCAGTCGTAGTATGGGGCGTTACGCTGCAGTTTTTCGTGTGAGCCGTTCACGGATAACGTTTAAAGGGCGTCCGTAAATTAGGCTCTACGACCGAATGCGGCAGTTAGGCGGCTGTAATAAAACGAATGGCTCGCATCTTTTACGGCTATGCTAACGGAAAGTTCACTTACCTGGAAGGACGGCGCAATGAGTCGTGGCCTCGTTTTATTATTGCGCAGGTAATTTTCCGTGCTTTTAACGGCTGATGTTTAGAGCTTTCTTTTGCTTGTGTGTGTGTGTAGGGGTGGGGGTTGGGGGTTAAGTGCCACGGCCGTGGCTTGGATTGCATGTTTTTGGGATGATGTTGTAAATGTGGAGCGCTAAAGTACTATACGATCGGAACGAAAGGGCGTCAAAATGCTTCGGATAAATAAACGCTGCCCCGGTTTGAACTACAGATGTGACTGCTCGTTCCGTTACCATGGTTACCGTCGCCTTATACATTGCCAACGAAACGTGCCCATTTCAGCCACACATAAAACGCGCAATTTCGCTCTGAACATTACCTAAATGACGACTGCAGGTGCAAAGTGTCCCCCCTTCCCCCTCCCGCCGGAGCTTCTGCGCACGCGCACTCGGTGCTCAGCAGAAAGCTAATGGCGCGCATCTAATCCACCCTTTCGGGAGTTTTTCTGTGGTTTAGAGAGATATATAAAAGGAATACAGGAAAGGCATGGAGGTTTGCTACCCTACACAAGGGGAGGGAAGAAGAGTGTAAACGAGAGAGAAAGTAAAAACCATCAGTGCACACATTTTACGACTCAGACAGTGCAGCGTATCACAGGTGGTCGCTCAGTTCTGTTGCCTTCAAGAGCTGCAGCGGGGCTCGTGTGGCTTTTTTCTGCGGTTTACGTTGTCAAGTGGCTTGGTGTCTTTTTTTTTTTTTTTACGTTCGTATGTCCACTGTTTTACGAACGCACAGACGGCGTGCCCGGGTGACAAGGTGGGACTATACGCGAAATGAGTGAGAGAAAAACGTGTTATCGATAAGTATCGCCGATAACGTGCCAATCGGCTTGCGTGTCCGTGCGGTCGCCTTGACGATAAGCAGGTGAACTTGGAACAAAGTCGCCTCCAGTTCGAGAGCGTTATGCGCGGCGGCCATTTTGAACGTCGAAAGGGTCCGTGAGTGCTGCTTGACTCCTTCGGGCCGCCCAAAGTGCGTCATTCGCGGCGTGTTATCACCTTTGCCAGCATGCGCACTTTAGACGCTATCTTTTTTCTTTTGCTCGTTTCTTTCTTTCCTTCCGCTGTTGCGCATGCGCTTGCGTTAATCGCGCCTGTTTCTTTTGTCACCACTTACCGTGTGCGTCATACTTTGGCAGCAGCACCGGCGTGTTGCCGGGAAGACTTTCGCGAGGGGCGGTGCCAGATCAGGCGAGTAGCAGACGATACAAAAGTCCCGGTACGAAGCAGACGACGACGGAGTCGTCCGACATTTTTAAGCGGAGCTTCTGTAATTCGCAGATTTCAACGGCGGCGTTGTCATTTCACGTTGTCACACTTCGTTGTTGCCTGGATATGAACGCATGACCGGCGTCGTCGCTTGTAACTATTTAAGTGTTGCGCTTCTAAGAACGTCGATTGAGGTCCAATTCCGGGCATGGAGGAAGGAAACAGCATTGGGCAATGCGATAGAGGGAGCATGGTGGGGTATGAATCTCTCTACTTAGAGTTATGTGGTCTAGCAGACAGCTAGCCCACACTGTAGCCAATGCTGATGTTATCCGATTAAATATGGTATAGGTTTCACGCAAAATGTACACTTTTTTGTTTTCAAAATTAATTAATGTCGTAGTGGGTACTTCGTCCTCGATAATAGTTTTAAATGATGGATTGTATCTCCTACTTACCCAGAGATTTTTTTGCTTCAAATTCTTGCTTGTTTATTTTCCCATGCTGACTCTTTAAAAACAGCTTTTAAAGCCCAGTTAACTTCCCAAGGAATGTATTAATAGCAGTCTTGAAGGAGCACTTCTTGAATATAAACTTGCTTAGTGTTTTTCTTTGATATACATGTAAGCTGTAGACATGGATTTGAGGAACCCGCATCGCACGAAATAATAATAATAATAATAATAATAATAATAATAATAATAATAATAATAATAATAATAATAATAATAATAATAATCGTCATCCAGCCTGCGTCGTTCTTCGCGCGGAAGCACTCTTGCAATCTCCATCTCGGCAGCCTGAGCTTGTCCTTCGTAGTTACGTAATTTCAATTACAAGTCGGGCCTCGTGCAAAACGACACCGGAAAAGAGCGAATGAAAAATAGAGTGAAAGAGCTCATCTTTTGATGCAATCGTCTTCCAAATGCGCTGCACCGCCTCGGTAATCACAGCGGCAGAATGCATGTCCTGTCGCTGTACCAAGCAGGCTTTCAGGTTGTTCCGCATGTTAGTATGTGTGGTAGACGCGTGGCCACCACTACTGTAATCTCGCGCTGGATCGTGACCGACCTTTCGCTCTTAAATTTCATCTCCCGCGCTGACGAGAGGCTTGTGTGCAAATTTATGTAACGCCATTATCTCCGTCACGTCTCTCTCGACGGTACTTGGCGCGACCAGGAAGCGCGGTGATATGCGGTGCTGCTGTGAGGAAGGCCAAGGTCTTACAGCTTGGATTCCACGCACACACACACACACTCTCTCTCTCTTCTCTTTATTTTCCCTTCCCTACCAAGACTAAGAGTGTGCATTGCGCGCATGCGGTTGCCGCAGCACTGTCGTCGACCAAGTACGAGTTCAGGTTGTCTGAGCGGCGCGCAGTGGTTCTTTGATTTGCTCAGAATAACTTGTGATTGGAATGAGAGAAAGCTGAGCTATAGTTTGAAGGGATTCATGTTAAAAGACGGGGCGTGCAAACACCGACTGACTGTGTTGTGTTCCTGAGTTCCCTCTTGTGTCCGTGTTTGCGCGCCCCGTCTTTTAACGCGAAAGTTTTGATTGGATTCCGAACAAAACGGTAGGAGGTGAAGGGCTTGAAGACATGAGAAATCGTTGAGCAGGTAATAAGGTCGCTGCATTTGAAGGCCTGATGAAGACGAGTCCTCTTGGTCGAAACTGTCGGTGGCTCATTCTCGGTTCAACGATTTCGCAGCACATTGTGTGTGTGTGTGTGTGTGTGTGTGTGTGTGTGTGTGTGTGTGTGTGTGTGTGTGTGTGTGTGTGTGTGTGTGTGTGTGTGTGTGTGTGTGTGTGTGTGTGTTTTGCGCTTAAAAAGGTTCTCGTGAAACACGCACCAACTTTTCGTCATTTCGTTCTGCGCATAGGCCGGTACAGGGTTCTCGATTAGTGCAGTGCGAAGCTTCACCTGTACGCACGCCTATGGTTCTGCGGTAGGTGGGGCTGTAGTCAACGTGCTTACAGTCAAAATGTAGTTATTTAACAGGGCTGAGTTCGAACTGAGAATGTACGTTTGGATGTTTATAGAGTGCGTATTTGTTAAGAAATACATTCGACCGAGTGGTTTAATTGACGACACCCACTTTTTGCATGCAGTGGCGTGCACACAACAGTAGGGAGCGACATTAAATGTGCCACGTGGCAGCAATCTCATTTATTCTTTCCTTTCTTTTTCTCTCTTTTCTTCCTCTCTGCTCTTGCTGTGTCACGTCTTCCCGCCAGGCGAGTCATCTCGACGAGGAACAGGTTTTCATGAACAATTCGCTTCTATGTAGCCAGAGCTTCCTGATTCTCTCATCTAACAACTACGACGTTGTAGATTCCGGTACGCTGCGTCGTTCTCTTGCGTTATTTGTTCTCTTGTCGCACATTTATGCATGGACGTCCGCCAGCAGTATTAGCGGCTGCAGCACCTCCCGGCTCGCTCAAATTGCTTTGCACTCGGAGGAGGAGATGCGCGCCGAGTGCAGCGATATCTTGCCGCCCGCTTGCACCGCGCAATGCATTGTGGGAAAAGAAATAAAAGAAAGAGCACGTGAGGACATCCTTATCATCGTCACTTGCCTTTCTGACTCTCTGTCACTGCGCAAATCTTGACCCTCGCTTCAGTGTAGCGATAATCTCGGGTGGCTCGCCCCACCCGGACATGTATGCACGGATCCGGTTGAAAGGAGTTGCAGCGAGCATCTGTGTAGCTTTGAACTGCGCTAGGAATATGATGATAAGATGCGCTCGATAGATTGCGCGCGTCCTATTTCAGGTGTTTGAAGGGCCGGTCTTGCCTAAGGCGGGAAGCTCGGTGAGCCGGAAGGGTTGCAATAACGTTGATGATGGGCAGCGACGCCATCTTTTACGCCGTGACAGGGAACGCTGACGAACGCTGACGGCGTGACCTGTAGTGTTTCGTCGAGAGAGAGAGAGAGAGAGAGAGAGAGGCTAGTGGAACAGTAGCGTAGCCAGGGGTGTGGTTTGAGGTCCCTCGAAATTTGTACATTTTGTATGTGTTTATACGCATACATACAAACACACGCACGAACCCTCCCCGAGGAAAATTTCTGGCTACGCCCCTGACTTGGACGTCCATAGTTGTCAGACGCGGATGCAGTTTTATTCGAGCGGGAGGGAGGGAGGTCGCGGTCTGATTTTTATGCGGGGATTTAGGGTGACGATGATTGCACGGATGCTTACGATCAGCAATAATAAGCTTCGTCTGGTCCTATAAATAGCGTTCTCACGATAGCGTAAGTGGCGGGAAGGGGCAGGTTGGAAGAAGGACCTCATTAGCTTGTCACACACTGTGCGCTGGTCGGGACGTGCCCCGTTGAGCCGCGCTTTGCATTGTACTGTACAGTTGTTTAAGTGCTCCTAACGGCTAAACGCAGTTGGCAAGCGCAAAAGTTTTCGTGACACCAAATGCTCGAGCGGAAAGGTACCTCACGCGTCACATTCATATCGGTACATTACAAGTAATCGTTGAAAATTCGGACGTTTCCTTTCATATTATTCCCGACTGTGGATATTTGGGTACATATTTAGGGCTTCAGGGAGGCACCTCGTTAATGTACACCATGGTGTTCGGAAAGCCGCGATTGGAGGTGAGGGGTGGGTGTAAGAGAGGAAGGGAGTGCTGGATGGGTGAGAGCCCCTGTGCACATTGTAAACACCGATGGGTGCCCGGCATCGAACCCCGTACCTCACGAATCGGAGTGAACGCTGTGCCACTTCACCGCTGAGTTGCTGTCCGAGGTCCCGTGGCTTACTCTTGGCGCTTTTCCAGTGGCGGCGCCAGAGGGGGGAACGAGGGGAGGGGGGGGCTGCCCCCTTGCTACCCCCCCCCCCTCGTCCTCGCACCCCCAAGAGGAAACATTGTCCAAACATAGCGCGTAAGTTCTCCGCGTCCCTGTCCCCCCACCTCTCCCCAGAAAAAAGAAAATGAAAATCCTGGCGCTGTCCCTGCGCCTCTCACGGCTGGCCCTGCGTAAGTAATGTAGCCGAGCCATGCCCCCCACGAAGGTGTGAAAAAATAGCTCCTTTTTCCTATCTGCCTGAGTCACCCTATGCCAATACCGTTGCATAAGGAACGCTACACACTTCCGTGTGAGCCGTCTGTCCATGCTTGTGGCGTGTCCTCATTTGTTTTTTTTTTTTGTTTTTTTTTTTGTCTTAAAATTTCATCCGCTTACTACGTGGCGTGGCCTCGTCGACGTGTCTCCTGCTGTATAAACCCCTTTTTCTTTTTTCCTCGAGTGTTGTCGTCCGGAGCAGCAGCGGCGGCTGACTCAATTCATTGTTTGGATTGCATCACCCCCTCCACTCTACTGCCCTTGTATATATGCCTGCTGCAAGCGACCGCCGTCACCCATTTTCCTTCTATGTTCTCGATTGCTGCCCCAATGTGAACACGGCCAGGGCTGGGCGGTGATCTTTGTCTTGGGAAAGTCGCCGGTGCTGCCTTTTTCCCTTTTTCTGCGTGTGTGCCGCAGCTGCTGCTGTTCTGAAAAAAAAAAAGGGGGGGGGGGGGGGGGGGGGCTCGCTGGTCTGGGTGCGCGGCCTTCGATAACACCTGTTGGCTGACACGTTCCTCCGCTAAAAGCGTGAATATTGTTTACTGCTGATGACTCACCGGCACGCGCTTTTGCTCGCACGCTAGCTCCGCCACAGCGTGCCGAGGTTGGCAGCTTGGGCGTAGAGAAATGTCTTCGCTTTCTCGGCCGCGGCGTCGATGGCGCGTTGTTGTTCTTGTTTGTTGAGAAGTTAAGCAAAAACTTCACTGTAGGCCATGTCAGAGCCGTTTATACCAAGAGCCCGAATTCGTTGATCAAGTAATAATAATAAAGGAAAAGCAGTGGCATTAGCAACAGCACTGGTAGTGGCGGTACCAGTGGGATGTAGTAGTAGTAGTAGTAGTAGTAGTAGTAGTAGTAGTAGTAGCAGTAGTAGTAGTAGTCCCGTTGTCACGCCCCCTGTAAGGTCTCGCGAGAGCCCTTTCGAAGTTGTGGTTTTCCATCCACGCTCTACTGCGGTCACGACTTCACTTGAACAGGGTGCTGCTGATAAGCACGAAGTCGCGGGTTCGATTCCTTTGGCGCGGTAGGCCGGGTTGCAGTGAGTACGAAATGCAAAGAAAACAAAAGAAAGCATAAAGCAGGAAGATGGGCTGCGGCAGTTTGCAATGGTTTTACAGTTCGACAGCACTGCAAAATACGTCAGACTATGAATCAACGCTCGTGTGGTTGGACGTAGCCCGTTACTGCATTTAGCTGGGCTAGTTGGTGCTTGACCAATCCATAATGCTAGCGAGCACCCACTACAGACTACACGCAACGACACAGGACAACCGCTAGTGTCCTTTTGTGTAATGTGTAGTGAGTGTTCGCTAGTATTAATGATTCATCTAGATGTAGTCGCACGTTAAATGGACAACGCCCTGCAGTCAACGGCCATTCAGAACAGGTTATTGCCTCGGTGTTTACGCTGAAATAAAGACGGCATATGGAAAACGAAAGTAATTGAAAAGAAGTCGGAGCGCACGCAGCCGCAACTTGCTAAGCCGCCGGTTGGGTTTAGTGGTTGTGGCGTCGCTATGGTTACTACTAAAGTACGAGGCCGCGAGTTCGATTCCCGCCGTCGGCATCCGCGTCTTCACAGCGCCAATAGGGTTGCCCTGGGACGCGAAACGACGCGATTTAACTTTTTCACGTTGCGTCGGGCGCCTTCGATGTCCCTGCACGGCGCAAAATTAACTTTCCGTATGCGCGGCATCGCTCGTCGGCGCTGAAGAATTCATTCGCAGAATGGTAAATCGCGAGCTCCTTCGTGCGTTAACGTTATGCAGGACGGACGGAAGCGTGCAGTCCAGTGTGCTCTCCAGGGTGCAGTCGCTAAACCCAAGATGCTTACACTCAGCTCGACATAGCGCGCATGTGTCCGTGCACTTTGCGCAAGCTTTGTTCATTATTTACGGGGCGCAGTTATATGGACCGCCGAAAACTTCTGGGCGTACTATCTTTTATGCGTCGCATGGCGTCCGCGTAATATGATTCAATAGTGATGGCGCGTAAACGATAATGAATTTCTGAGAATAGGGTTTCGAAATAGGGGGTAGGTTGTTTGGTTGGTTGGTTGGTTTATGAAGTTTAACGTCCCAAAGCGACTCGGTTATGAGGGACGCCGTAGTGGAAGGCTCCGGATAATTTCGACCACCTGTGGTTGTTTAACGTGCACGCACAGTGTACGGACGGGCCTCTACGATTTCGCCTTCATGGAAATGCGACCGCCGTGGCCGGGATCGAAACCGAGTCATTCGGGTCACTAGCCGAGCACCATAACTACTAGACTACCGCGGCAGACGAAGTTTTAAAATTATGTGAAATTTCTGAAAAACTGACGTCTACGGGGGTGGAGAGGTAGCGCTAATGTGACTCGGAGGGGGGAGGGGGGGCAAATGCTGGTGTGCCTTTTTATTTTTCCTTATAGTGTGAGGGGAGGGGGGAGGGGGGCGCCGGTGTGGCTTCTGATGCCGACGCCCATGTTGCCTGTGCGTGTGTGTCAACACAAATCTATCTGGCAAAGTTATCTCGCCTTCAGCAGCCGGTGTTTTTTGCGAGGTCGTCGTCGTGGGTGTAGTCGCTGTGGCGCTTGTGTGACGCCGTGGCTGCAGCAACCCGTACTCCGGAAGCCGCCGGGCCCGGTTGTGCGGATGCGACGCGTGCACGTATTCCGGCGGCGGCCACGAGGCGGCTTCGTCGGTCGGACCACGAGGCCGTGATTCCTCGTCCGTCGCGCGTGTCATCGCGACAGCAGCAGCAGCCCACCGCTGTTGTTTTCCGGAATCTCTGCTTCCCGGCGTTTTATTATCCGTATCCGCATTACTCCTTGCTTGCTTTATGTCTGCTTTCTTTATTTTTCTTTCTTTCTATTTTCTTGCTTTATCGCGCGAGTTTGACATATGCGTTAGCCACATCGCGCAGGGCGATGCGATGCGATTCTGGCGCGCTGCGGCGGTCATCGACCTCGCGAATATTTAATTGACCGCTCACTTTTATACCCCCGGAAAGACGGCTTCCTTACGGAAGCGCCTGATGTCGCCGGATCGAGTCCCGGCCGCGGCGGCCTAATTTCGGTGGAGGCAAAATGCTAGAGTCCCGTGTGCTTAGATTTAGGCGCACGTTAAAGAAACCCAGGTGGTCGTAATTTCCGGAGCCCTCCACTGCGGTGTCCCTCATAATCATATCGTGGTTTTGGTACGTAAGAACCCAACATTTATCAAAATATTATTATTATTATTATTATTACGGAAGTGCCTGTGTTTTGCCATCTACGTGTAGTGGGTAGGGAGGGGCGTAGCCGGGATTCTATTTGGAAGGAGGAGGGGGGTGGGGGTGGTACCCCTCACGTAGTACGCATGTGTGCGTATGTTGCATGTATACACACATCACCTGTACGAAATGGCTCTGAACTCGAGGACGCGGGTTCTATCCCCGTTAACGGCGACCGCATTTCGAGGGACGGCGAAATGCAGGAAAACATGCGTGTAGTAACTCACCTTTAAGTGCAAGAACCCCAGGTGGTCAAAAATAAGTCCGGAGTCCCCCGGTATAGCGTGTCTCATAATCGTATCGTGGTTTCGGTGTGTAAAACCTTAAAAGCTTGAGAACATCGTGGAGGATTTTATAATTTGATTTTATGACCCCCCCCCCCCTCCCGCCTCCACCCTCTTTCCAAACTTCACCATAAGTACGGCGCTACGCCTGTGAGTGGGAACTTAAGGGGGACAGTATGGAGTGGTGCCTGAGAGCTTTGGCTGTTAAAAAGACGTGTGCAAGAACTCATGCTTGCGTTGCGTCTGGGAGGCTGCGAGTTGGGAACACCTAGTCGTACAAGAATTCAGGAAAGTTCGAGGACAATGTTTTCGTGCTGAGTTATGTCTAGCTCGGCAAGTACTAACCCTTTTACGTAACGTGTGTTCTTATAAGATTTTTTGAGCACGGAATGGCACCGAAGAGCGTGCGTTACATTTCATTTTATTTACCTTTCGATGGAAATGTAACTCGTTTCTTTTAAATTGAACGTCACGAGTGACGTAGTTTGTAAGGTTATGATTTTCTATCTGCGATAATGCCTAAAACAACGGCGCATTACTCACGTAGTTAAAAGAAGCTCGCAGCTGGTCTTTTCGAAAGGTCATTCGGTAATTATCGTTGTTCATGTAGGTCAAACAGCGAGAGAGAAAAGCGTTTACATATATGTTGCGGTCGTCTGCTTTCCTTGCCTACACTATGTCGCCATTGTTTACAAACGAGTGAAACGATGCAGGTCGTCTGCATACACGTAGGAACAGACGTCAGTAAAGCGTCAGTTGCTACGCGCAGAAACATGCGCGGTTTCGCAGACGACACATCTAGTAATGTCACGGTAGGACAAAACCTCACATTTGACTCCTTCTCTTTGTCATTGTCTGCGTACGCACGTTACGAACGTGGGCGGGAGTCTCTTTCGGAGAGTCTATTTCTTATATGTATTTACGCTGAGAATGGTTGCACCCTTAGGGGCGTCTTTCTGTCGCACAACAATAATCCTCATTGTCCCAAAAGATGTTACTGCTTTCTGGGTGACAGGAATACGCCGCGAAGGCTGCAACCGTTTTTGGGGTGTAGCAAGAGTACACGAGTACACCTCAAAGGGTGCTACTGTTTTTAGAGTGGCAGGCCCAAAGGGTGCAACTGATTTTAGTGACAGGAATATACCCCCAAGGGTGCAACTGTCTTTAGAGCGTGGCAGGAACACAGCCCGAAGGGTGCAATTGCTTTGAGTGTTGTTGGAATATACCCCGAAGAGGGCAACTCTTTTTGAGGAATATGCCCCAAAGAGTGCTACTGTCTTTAAAATGTGACAGGATTACACCCCAAAGGGTCCAGCTGGTTTTGGATTGTGACACGAATGTGTCCCAAATGGCGCAACTCTTTTAAAAAATTGTTAGGAATGCATCCCTAAGGGTGCAAATGATTTTAGAATGTGACAGGAATGTACGCCAGAGAGTACAGCTGCTTTTAGAGTGTGGCAGGAATACAACCCAAAGGGTGCTAGTGTTCTTGGAGTCTGACAAGAATACACCGTGTGATCTCAAAGAGCTCCCTTTGGGAGCAAGAACAGAAACTAGGAGTACCGACGCACGAGGAAATGTATCACATTACGTCCTTGACGAGCCACGTCGCGCCAAGCATACAGTACATATACCTTTCTTCCAGGTCCGTTTTTGTTGCGTCGTCGCCTCATGAGCTTAGCCAGTGACTGCCTCGTTCGTCGCAGCACGAGTGTCAACAGCTTGTCCGTGTATAGCAAGTTAAGCGATTAGCTAAAATTGCCTGGACGCTCTCCGCAATCGTCGTGTGCACGCTGTCGTGTTGTATCTTTCTTCCCGCAGCGTTGTTTCACATAGCTGCGGCGGCCTTATTTGCATATCTTGGTGCGCGCGCGTTCCTTTCCTTTTTCTGCGTGCGAAACAATAATCGCTTTCGCGCGGAGGTGTTTTCCCCGTGAGTGGCGCTCTCGCTCGCAGCAGGTGTGTCCTTGCGTGGTCCCGAGTGTTTTACTGGCCTAGCTTACCGCCCGCGTCGCTAGCGCGAATGAACGGCGGCAGCTTTTTAAAGGCCCTTCGCGAGCGAAATGACCTTCGAGGGCTTGCTTGCTTGCTTTTGTGGTGTGAGTGTTGCGAGTGTGCGTGTTTGTGCTGGCGGGGCCACCACCACCACTATATACCATGAGGTACATCGTCTTGAAAAGAACACTCAACAACTGTTTTCCTCAGGGACATGTCCTGCGTGCAGCAGCGGCCTTCCAGTTTAGTGGCTTTGGAACGCATGCGCACTGACCGCATGTTGCCCCCACCTGCCTGCGGGAATTGATGTCGTATGTTCGAGGCAATATGTAATTACTACTGGCCTACCCGCTTAAAGATCTCTGAAAGATCCCCACCCGCTCGACTGTAGCGCTGTCACTGGTGGCAAGGCGAAGCAGCCGTATAGATAGCCTGCAGGCCCAATTCCTATTGTCATGTTATGTTGCCTGTTTATTACTACTGCTCTCTACATCCCCCCACAACGTGTGGCTGTATGCACCATCAGATAGAGGAAAGTTCACATGTTAACTTTCCCGTTTTACTGTTCCTTGTCGTATACCACTGCAGTGGTATGACGACAACGCACAGTGAAATACGAGACTATATACTCGCTATTTTACTGGAACATACTCACTATTGGCAGTATGTTCGTGGGCCCGGAACCTGTTACGTATAGTTTCGCTCGAAATTCCCTGTAGATGGTATATACTGTGGCGCTGGTGTCTATGGGAGCTGCGAGTCTGGCGGTTGCGCTAGCGTAAAGGTTATCTGGGCAGTATATACGTTAAACTTTGTGGTTGTTCCTACAGACACGGCCTTGCGACATCGCAAAACTGATCGTTCTCGACGGAATATATTGCGTAACGAACGCAGCGACCCACAACGACTACACGCATACACTTATTGCATCGCGTGTGTTGGGCGAAGCTTATGATTAACCGGACAATTTAGAAAGGTAATGCGTGTAACTCCGCAACAATGGGCTGAATTGAAAAGCACAGATCTATAGCCAAATCCACGTAGGCGAACGATTGCAGAGCCATGCAAGGTGTATTTTCTCCATTAGTGTGTGCGTGTATGTGCGTGTTTCGGAAACCGTACATGGAACTAACAAGAACGACGCGTTGTTAGGGACGAGTTCGATTTGTCGACCCGAAGGCCCTCTGCGCATACGCCGACGCTGCTCATTGGCTGGAATCAATGCCCGCGTAGGGGCAGTCCTCAGCACGTCCGGTGTACGACAGATCGAAAAAGAGACCTTCGATTTTTTCCCGTACATCTAAAAGGACGCGAGTCCTTTCGAGGAATCTTCGGACCCATAGGAGCGTATATCGAGGAGTGCGCTGTTTTCTGTTGCTTAGCTCGAGGGTTGCGCCGAAGTCCGCTTACATTGGCCGGCATTGGGTTACTTATTCGAGTGCCATTCCCAGAAAGGTACGCGCTGTACGTTTTTTTCCCCCCTTGGTGGCTGAATCTTGACGTCTCTCGCATACCCTTAAAAAAAAAACCCGAACTGGAAATGAGTTGTGAATGCAGTTTGGTATTCCGTAACTATGCGGTTAACAGGAAGCGCTTGGGACAAATACTGACGCGAAAGGGCACTGCGCCTAATATTGTTATTTCTTTTACTGGGATGTGCAGACTTGCCCTACTTGTCCTTGTTTTTTCACGGACAAGTAAGGCAAGTCAGGCAAAAAAGAAAAAAGATGTTGCGCTTCGATCCCTTAGCACTGTACATGATCGCAACTGCGCCTATCACTGTGTTGAATAGACTGTCGTTTTTATACAGCGCTGTTACGCTTGCATCTGGAACTACGTAGCACTTCTAGCCTCCAATCCGTGTGCTACTGCTGGCAGGCAAGGTGTCGCGAATCTCGATCAAAGGCAGCACAGGCTGTCGTCCCTCTCACCTCTTTCGAGACCTTAATTCATCTCCCCCCTCTCGCTCTTTCTGCGTCCATGACTCCTTTTTCAATAACGGAGGAAAACGCACGGCCCGCCTCGGGGCGACAAGTAACGCTCCGGAGCAGCGCGGCCGTCTCCGCTTCGCGATTTCGCTTCGCAAGTGTAAACGACACGTGTCTCTACAACGTGCAGGAGGTGTGTGTGTGTGTGTTTGTGTGCGGCGGTTTGATTAATAAGCCCCGCGGCTGCCGCTACTGCTTCACTCGCGCGCCAAGTCCTCGCAGGCCACGTCTAGCATCAGGCTGCAGCGCCTTCGCACTTCCGTGGCGGCGTCGTGCGCCCTTGAGATGGGGTGACCGCGTTTTAGCGTGACGCCCCCCTCCGTCTTTTCCGCCGTTGGCGGCGTTGCAACGGTAGCGGGGAGCGTTTGATGCCGCCATTTGATAGCCGACATCCGAGGTAGCGGTAGAGCGGCCGTGTAAGTCATTGGCTCGTGCCGGTAGCGTTATATATATTTTTTTCGTTTTTCTTGATTCTTTCTTTAATTAGAGGTCAGCTACCTCAAAGGCGCAGCCAATTAATTACAATAAAAAGGGGGAATCGGTATATGATACAAGCTTGTGGATACTTAAAATAGGAGCGCGTAACTTAAACGAGGACTTCGGAAGACAAGGACAAGCGCATCTCGCCCAATCAGCCATTTTAACAAGCTTGTGGAACGATAACACTAACACTAAGCACTAGCGTAGCGGGGGGGGGGGGGGGGTCTCCTCGAAAATATTCAATTTTGCATGCATGTGTGCACATTTACGCGCACTCATACAAACACACGCGCGGACATATATAAAGAATAGACCCCCCTACCCCCACCCCCGAAAAAAATATCTGGCTACGCCCCTGATAGCAAAATTAGGGGTGGCGCTGTCGTATGCACTTCGATGCCACGGACAGCACAAAGAGGCGCGACAAAATACAGAGACCGTTCTTAGCACTAGTGTTAAGTGAAGTTTCTCGAACGCTATCGCGTAAGCTCCCTCAGTTTCAGTATCCGCGGAGCTTCGTGATCCCCAAACTTCAACTGCAATATTGTTATATGCGTTAATTGGGAAGGTGACGTCACATTCTCTTCGTACGTTAGTATCTCGCTGTCCCACCCACGCTTTGTTTAACAATTTCCTGATGCTCGTACCGTATAGGTGAAGTAGCGCACTTTGACCAGTACAAAAGGTCGTGTCTTTCTCGTCCCATTTGTCCTCGCCAAAGTGCGCTACTTCACCTATGCGATATGATGACCAATCACCTACTCGCCCAGCTTTCTACCTTATTGAATTTCTTGAGAACCCGCGCCCGACGAAGTTGAGTCCTTGTGACTGTGTGCGCATATCACTCATCGAGCGGCCGCCACCATATGCGCTCCCCGTTTAATAGGAGGTCTGTTTGAGGTTCTTTTCTTTTCTTTTTTTTTCATTTTCTGGCAAAGTTCGTCGTCTGGAGCCCCGTTCGTTGAACGCGCATCTGGCACTGACGGCGCGGCGTCGTACGACAGACACTGCTGTGGTCATCAAAAACACGAGACCGCATGGCGCATGGACGTCAAAGCGTCGTTGTATGCCCTGGCAAACAACCGCAGCGTGGCCATCACTGTCGTCTGGAGTTAGTCTGGAGGCCTGTTTTCTGTGCCTGGAGTGCACACACGCACGCACACACACCAGTAGCGTAGCCAGAATTTTTTTTCGTGGAGGCGGGGGGGGGGGGGGGGGGCGCAATGTACAACAATACTTGGGTGCATAGATTTGGCAGTCGCAGTGTCCGCAGTACGAAAAATGAAGTAACGCGAAAGGGAACTGTTTTCGCGACGTGTGGCGCGGCGGCCATCGCACTGCAGCGTGCATACATAAAACGACTACGAAATTTAACGAACGGCGGATTTTCAAGACAACCCAGAGCTTTTGTTTCATGATAAAATACGGACACAAGAGAGAAGTCGGGACAACACAAACGCCGAGACTTCACTCTTGCGTCCGTGTTTGCCCGTCTACCGTATTTTATCACGCACCCCTACCAACTAGCTGAGCTTTCTGTCATTCTAAGCTTTTATTTCATGGCGCCACTCATCGGCTGTCATTAGCAGCTTCGGATCGCGATGGGCCATCGTTTCGAACGCGACTGATTTGGGACTTCGCACGTTCCGAACGGGCGGCTGTCGGCAATTTTCGGACACGTTCCGCGTCTGGCACGACTTATCAGAACTGTCCGTCCCCCTGATCTCATCTCCATGTCACCCACTGCCTGCAACTCGTCATTGCTACGTCAGGGAACCTAGAGCGCAAGGGAAGACGATAGACGAGGAAGATAGCGCACAAGCGGCCGGTGTTCGTGCCCAATAACGAAAGCCGGCTGTTGTATTCCGAAGAAAGGCTCGTCCCTTTGTCACTCTGGTGTTCTTTTCACGTTGGCTGAAAGCTAGAATGCAAGGAAGTGATGATTGACGGGCCGGATTGCGCAACACAAGCGCGCGATGGCCATGAACAGCTCATGTAATGAGAACCTGCTTCAGTATTCCATGGAAAAGAAGGTTCGCCCATTGTCACGTCCTAGTACTTCCGCAGAGGAGCCCGTCTGGATTTCTCTTCGCGCTAGCCTCCCCGACACTTCGCAGAGATCACATTACACCCGCCTGCCGTATGTTGCTGCCGAGCACGCCGTGGTGTTCGTAACACTGAGATTGAACACGCGTCGCCAATCGTGCTGCGTCGACGTCGTCCGGTCGTCTGCAGCGACGGCAGGCCGTCGCTGGCGTGGGGGGGGAGGGGACCTTGGGCTTCGCCAACCACGCCTGTGCCTCATCGACCAAGGACGCGCCAGCGGGTGCCGCCATGCACGAGTCGTCGCCCGGCAACCTTTCGTAAACAGCCAGCGCCGTCGCCTACCCGTCCCTCCTTTTTCACCGAAGGGTGGAGTCCCCGATCGAATCCCCAACTCCCCTACATCGCCTGCGCAGAACAGGCGGGTGCTGCCGCCTCGTAATCGCTGCGCGTGCCCAGCGCGCGAATCTGCCGTGCCCAACGACACAACACGCAATGTGGCCGTAATTGCCCTCGGCACTACCGCTACACCGTGCAATTTTGCTCTCATTACGGTAGGCGACATAAGGAAAGCCAGAACAGTAAAATTATACCCGTATTGTGTTTAGGATAGCGTGCAGGGCAGCCGTGTACACATGTACTGCACGCTGATTCATTATTAACAGGGTGCAGATGTGCTGACACACAGACGCTGACGTTCAATTGATGGTGTATATCTGTAACCGCGCCCCCCTTTGTGGCATGAGCGAGGAGTCCTGTAATTGTTATTTTGAGCAGCATGGTGCCGGACGGATAGTAAACAGAAGCGTGCAGACAGGTTTCATGCTGGTACTGCTGCAGCAACATGAAATGTGTCGTCATCGATCATATTTGTTTGTAAGGTTCTTCAGTCTCTTTGTGCACGTTGTGTTCAATTGGTTTGCAATGCGTGATGCAACGTCAGATTGACAGTGCTTCAAATATGGCATTACATATTGCGAACCCTTTCGCATTAACTGTATGTGATAATAGGTGCACCTTATGCGCTTTTGTTCGCCTTTCCATTCGTCGTTTCTGTGATGGAGGATACATCAACTTTATGAAGAACAAAATCAGTTGATGGATAACGAATCAAGAATCATGGGCATTGGGGTTTTGACATCTCTGGCTACTTCACTTGTGCTTCTCCATTCCGATGCTGCTGCACTCAGTTCCACAGCCCTGATCAGCAGTGGTTCATATATGTGCATCCCATGTAAAATTGTGGTGCAGAATGTAGAGCACCTAGTGGCTAGCACGATGTAGGACTTAGAAATCCAAGCCAGGCAGGGGTTCACAGCAAGGAGACTTGGAAGTGTCAACTGTGGCTGAGCTACATCAGTCTTGTCTTTCAGTGTGCTGTTGAAACACTGGCTCCCACCTAAGGCTCACTTTGTTCAGCCGCCGTTGACATAAGTATTTGGCCATCCATTACCATCGCTGCCACAGTGTGTGAAGGACACATGCTTCTCTAAGCCTGTATCCTCAAGGGATGTGCTCATCATTAGCGCTGAAGATTGTCCATCGTCAATGACTCTGATAGAAACCTATGGCCAGAGCAGCCATTGTGGTCTTCCGTCTTTTTGTTGCTGCTGCTGCTGCTGTTGTTGTTGTTGGGAGACACGTTACAGTTTGTCACTCATCCATGTTATGACACCCATAATTTGTCTAAGTGCCATTGTGAGAGAAGTGTGCAAATTGTTACTATTAAGAGAATTTACTTGCAGTCTTGAATTGTTAGGAGATGTACTTCAAGGGGATGCATGGCTTTTTCGGTGATTTTGTGTCAATACTTGGTAGGTGTCACTCGTGCGCACAAGACACAGTGCACCCTTCAGGAATCGCAGAAGTCTGTCGTTAAAGAGAGACCTGCCATTGAGCCCATTCTGCTCTTTTCAAGCTATCGAAGAAGCGTCACAAATAATTTTTTTCCAAAGGGGCAACGCAGGTACACATGTGTGCTTACGAGAATTTCAGTGCATGGGCACAGGTATAAGAAGACAATTCTACCATCTTTACTCCAGGTTTGGTGATGAACGAGGTTATTACTATGATCGTACGGGGGACCGAGACCCGTACGTGCGGCGAACAACGGGCTATCACGACGAGGACAGCTACCAAAGCAGGGGCCGGTCGAGAGATCGGTACGCACGCTCGGCGGCCTCCAATGCCTCTGCCTACCAGGATGGGACAGACAGGTGCCAGGCCTCCTCCATCTTACCTGGGCAGTACGGGTGAGTGCTAGGAGACCTTCATTCTTGCACTGCGGGTGCATAACGAGGACGTTGCATGTGGAATAGCTTAAGTAAGATGCTGCATAGACAGGTACACATTTTACACGGGGGTGATTTAAAGTTCGGTACGATGTGGGAAATGAAAAAAGGCATGAGTGTGCGCTGGGACGCTAGTCGGTGTTCACAGCCTCTAAGTAGAAGCTAGACTAGGTAGGACCCACTTACAGCAAGAAAGGTGTTACAAACAAAGGAGTTCTTGTAATGATAGGGCTTGGAACGGAATTGGATTGTTTTTGTCATCATGCAAATTTCTGTAGTAATAAAAGGCGGCAGCCACCGAGGTGGTAGCTTGCCTCATAAGCCTTCTATTTTCTCCTGCCAGGAGTGGAAGCCATTTCCGTACTCATGGCGTATCAGCGCGGCAGCCGGCACCACTGCCACAGTCGAGCCACTTCGACCCCCCAGGCGGCTACGGCTTGAGTCCGGCGGCCGAACCCTACTCTGACGACAAGGACAGCGGTTCGCCATCGGCGGCACGTAGTGGGCTGGTATCACGGAGAGGCTCGGCGGTCAGTTCGACGGTCACCTCTCCTCCACAGCAGCCGCAGCTGCAGTCACAGTCACAGACGCAGCAGCGGTGTCACAACAAGCACGTCTCAAGGTCCGAGTCACGGTCGCGCTCCAGCTCTCGAAGTTCAAGCGGCAGCCGCCTAGGATCATCATCTTCAAAGATTCGCTCCAGTTCTAGCGACAGTAGTCGCTCTCTCTCACCTAGCAAGTCACCCACGTAAGTTGGCGGGACTTGTGCAGTGTCACAACTTTGCGTTCTTTAGTTTGTGTGTTTCCTCCCACAAGTGCTTGCCAGTAGGACTCATCTTTTGTGTTCGAATATATATCTCTCTCTCCTTTCTTTGTGGCTTCGTTTCAGACACCATTCAAGCAGCATCAAGACGTCACGCAGCGAGCGGCCAGCGAGCGCTGTGACGGCAGCACCATCATCGAGTTCATTCTTGCAGTCAACCATCTCCACACCAAACAGTAGTAGCACCAACGCCAACAATGGGAGCAGTAGCAGCATCAACTGCTTGCAAAACAACAACAACAACTCCCTCGACGGGAGCAGTATGGGCGACAGGGAGGACAAGCGGCCACTCGGCATCTGTGTTCGGAACCTACCGGTCAGGTCCACTGGTCAGTTTCCATTTCCTGGTCATTTCTCGTGCTTTTCGTCATGCTTACTAGACCACGCATCGAGTTTTGCAAGGAATGTCATTTTATGCCATGTTAGCTAATTACACTTATGTAGTAAACCTAAAAAGGCCACTCTTATCAGGTAAGCAGCAGAGATGTGAAACTGAAAGTGGTGGTGAGGTCCTAATGGTTTGAGGTTGAAAAAGATGCCTCCTTTTGCAACTCGTACAGGGAGAGAAATATAGAAGAGGGCACAAAGGAGTGGCCACCTTCTGAAGGTTCTGAGTTTTCGAACTTTTTCTATAATCGGCAGCCCAAGGTGGACCTCTAACACAAATATCCTAGTGGACTTAAAGGGGTACTGACACGAACATTTTCAGTTGTCGTTTTTTTGCGTCAAATGAAAGGTCAAGCCCTCAAGAGCCTAGAAAAGGAATTGCTAAGCGTGAGTGCGCCCTGAAAAAGTAACTACAGTGTGTTTTTAAAAGCTTGTTTCGGTTCCTACTGTACCCTGACGTCACAACACGGTATGAGCGTTTCGTCACGTGCTCGCACAATATATAGTGACATTTTCACGGCCGCTCCACACCGTGGCTCTGTTGGTGACGCACAAGCGGCCATTTTGGAAGTTTTGATGATGCACAAGCGGCCATCTTGGAAGTTTTGGTATCAACGTCATCACAACTAGACAGACTGCTGCGTGAAGTCGCCAGAATTTGTACTGTAACCTGACGTCAAGCTAGTGTCGATGTCAGTAGGTGCTCCATGGAAAAATTGGCTTTAATATCTAATTAAAATATCATCAGCATTTGCTGAGCCTCACACTTGCTCAGAGCTGTCTCGGCATACAGGAGATTTGTATGGCAGAGTAAACTTGCCTTCGAAAAAAGGTGTCAGTACCCCTTTAAGCTGATGATGTTGAGACGGTGAAGCAGTGTCTGCCCCCTTAAATTACAAACTTGACCAAGGCAGACAGTGTCTTTCTGTCGGCACATGCATTCGTGACGGGGCGCAATTTTCTCACAGTTTTGTCATTTACATTTCAGACACAAGCTTAAAAGACGGCCTCTTCCATGAGTACAAGAAGCACGGCAAGGTCACCGTCGTCAAGGTCATTGGGCAGGGTACCGAGCGGTACGCTGTGGTCTGCTTCAAAAAGTGAGCATCGTTTCTGGATCACCTTCGTCAGCGGCCGAGTGTGTGCGCGCATTGAGCTGTGGAGCAGTGTGCATGCATAGCTAGGTTCAGTACTGAAAGAAATTGAAATCTAATACAGTCTTAAGGTGTGCTTAAACAATAGCGGCTCGAGACGTAGGAACCACTCAAATTGAAACATGTAAGAGAAAAATCTCGGTGTAGCTTGATCATTGTCATGAGATTACCCACCTTCATTATGGTCGTGGCACTATATCGGCAAGCTTTATTCCCGAGTTTTCTTTGTTTGATGAGGTCACGTCTCATTGCAGTCTCTTTAACCATTGTTATTGGTGTTTTTCTCAAGGGCTTAGTGCCTTGTAGCATTGCCCGTTTGATCTTATATTAAGGTGTAGTACTATAGAACATTGAGCCACAGTATAACTTGAAGGAATAGTTAGGCTGCACCCCATAGCGAATTAAGAAAAGTTGGTGGTGTCCGTTCATGCTTACTAATAGTACTAAGGTAACTGAAGTATGCAAGAGTGCTCAACCGGGTTGAGCACTCTTGCATACACACATGCGCGAGGTGCTTTGTGTGGGTTGAACCCACACAAAGCACCTCGCGCGTGTGTGATGCACAAGAACGCGGCGGCACACGTAACATACTAAACATCACAATGTCAGCTTCATGTAACGCGGTGATCACGCTTGGGTAGTTGCTAGAACTAACGTTTCGATTCTCTCGCCAGGCCCGAGGACGTGGAGAAGGCGCTGGAGGTGTCCAAGGACAAGCTCTTCTTTGGCTGCAAGATCGAGGTGACATCGCATGAGGGCCTAGACGGTGAGGACAACGAGTTCAGGCCGCTCGAAGCAGAGTTGGACGAATACCATCCAAAAGCAACGCGGACTCTCTTCATTGGCAACCTCGAGAAGGACATCACCACCACAGAGCTGAGGAAACACTTCGACCAATTCGGTGATATTATTGTGAGTGCTGGTGCCAAAGAGCTGATGCTCAAGGCCGTTTCTTTATGGGGTGCTGCATGCCGAATGAAAGAACGGGCATTTAGATTAATCGACAGGTCATTTTCCATCTGAAGAAAAAGATAGGTTTGGCTGTATTACTAAGTTAAAGTGGCAAGTTGGGCAAGTTTGTATGGATTTGTGATATATTAAACAAGGCTGATGACGAGGGATTGGTTGAAAGGGAAGAAGGACAGGCGGATCTCTTAGATTGCGATATCTCAGAGGGAAATAGCATATTTTGATGGCACATCTGCATGATGAGAGCAAAGTAACCATATGTAGTGTGTATCACATTCTTCTCCTTTTCTTTTTCTGTTTCTTGTGCCACTGAATATGTTTTCCGATCGTATGTGATTAAAATTAGTTGAGAGTCAGCGCCTGTCCTGGTCTGTTTTCTACCAAACCCTTGTCACTTGCGCTGTGTAACATCACGAATCTGTGTTACTAAATTATGTTCCTGCAAAAGAAGACCCTCTTACAATCAAAGGAGGCATGGCAAGTCATGAAAATAATTGTTGATTTAGTAGTATTCCACACTATTTCATCTAATGTTCATCCTCTTATCGTGAACTTCACGAAAACAGTTTTGAAATAATGCTTCGTCACTTTATGCCTACATAGTGTATCTTTAAGTTCACTGGAAATATTCGGTAATGTTGTTGTTTACCCCTTGTTCTTTCTTCCAAGCCTGTGAAATGAAGTAGGCTTGTGGTGTACAGTACTCACAGACTGAAGCGTAACATCACTTTTTTATGTAGAACAACTGCTATAAGCTCTTGATAACCGCGTTGTGTTGCTGCCAGTCTGGCCGCTAAAGATAAAGTTGGCGCTGATGTAAGTGCACGAGTCAAAATTACACCGACATGACACAAACTGCGCCCGCTGGAAACGAAAATACGAGCATTACTTAGCCCCAAATTTTCACGTTTCAATCCGTGAGCACTGTACAGGATCTTCGTGTGTGAGCTTCTAAAGCTGGCGTTGCAACGCACAACCATTGCAGGAAATCGACATCAAGAAGCAGGGCTCGGCGTCGTCGTACGCCTTCATCCAGTACGCGGACATAGCGAGCGTGGTGAAGGCCATGCGCAAGCTAGACGGCGAGAACCTGGGCGCCAACCGCATCAAGCTGGGCTTTGGCAAGAGCATGCCCACCATGTGCGTCTGGCTAGACGGGGTCACCGAAATGGTCTCGGACAAGTTCCTGAGCCGCACCTTTGGCCGCTACGGGCCCGTGTCCTTTGCGGTGGTCGACCGAGAGCGCGGCCACGCCCTCGTCTACTTTGACAGCCTGGAGTGTGCGCAGCACGCCGTGGCCGAGATGCGCGGCAGGGTCCTGGGCGGCAAGAAGCTGCAGGTGCGTCTCCTACATACTGTGCCTATGTTCCAGGATGGCAATCCTAAGGTCGGTCCCGTCATACCAATCGCCGGCTATGATCACATTTTCGCGTTTTCGTGAACATCAGCATAAAGCGTGCTAGTCTGCACCGTAACGAGCTAGCTTGCGCAGAGACGACCGATAAGTTGTCTTTGCCAAGTTCTGGGCCGGTATTTCGTAGATTTGCATTTTTCTCGATTCTACGCCGGTCTTGTCCTCTACCGCTTGTGACTGGCTGATCTCGTTGATAATGTTGGCAGTCACTTGCTCTGACTACTACTCGCCATGGTGGTCTATTGATTATGGTGCTCAACTGCTGACTCGATGGTGCAGAATCGAGTCATGGCCACGGCGGCCACATTTCGATGGAGGTGAAACACTGGAGGCCCGTGTGCTTTAGATTTAGGTACATGTTAAAAACCCCAGTTGGTCAAAATTTCCAGAGCCTTCCACTACAGCGTCTCTCATAATCATATCGTGGTTTTGGGACATAAAACCTCACCTTGTTATCGTTATCAGAACACTGCCCCCGCATTACTACAAAATACCAGCCCAGATTTCGCGTGCTTCGCTGCAGAAGAAGCTACTCTCAGTCGGCGTTCAACAGTTTGCTTGCATGGATGGAAATTGTTCTTGAAATGTGTCACCCTTCGAAATGTCTCCGAGTTTTGACAAATCTCCACTCTCGCTTTCTTTTTTCCCCCTGTTCCGCAGGTTGATTTTGCTAGTCGTGAGTGTCAGAATGCTTTCTTCGACAAGATTGAAATGTCTGGTCAAGTTCTCCAGAATGACCGGGTCTGGGAAGGAAGGAGGGAACGTCGGCAGGAGTTTGACGTGATACGAGACGAGAGGTTTACAAGGTTGGTAATCATATCCCTACACCCTTTGTTTTTGTCTTCTGAGTAGCAACACAAAGGAAGGATTGCAAAAAAAAAAAAGAAATGTTGGCTCAAGCACCAATTACTAGATTGCTCTTCTAATGTAGCGAATACTAAGATATTTATTCTGTTTCACGGTTCTTTTTTTTCTTTCCTTCTTTCTAGAGAGATGTAAATTGATAAAGGTAGCAAGTGCAGAAACAAAAGCTGGCTGTCTGCCGCTCTGTCATAGATGGGACTAAAGGGCGGCTGCAATAAAATTTTTGACCACATACAGAAGCCCCATTCTAGATGGCATAAATATAGAGGGGCCTCCACGCAAAATTTTACGACTGAAAAACAAGTGGAAGTGTTAAAGAAAGCTGGCAGAAATAACTTTTTGGTACCAAAACTGTAAAAAAAAATCCCACCTTGACCGCTTGCCAGAAGTTACAGTTGACGAGGAAGCGTCCTTGACGCTTACACCAGAGTCTGGAGGTTTACACCACCGAAGCAGAAAGAAATTGCTACCACGTAGATATAAACATCTAAACACATAAACAGCTGTGCTCAAATATAGATGGCTTGCACATGATGTCATGGAGGCAGCTTCTGAAGGGAACTGGGACTCCACGATGGCGGCTTTGATGACAAACAATTTGCGTCTATGTGAAAAAGACGCGGCAGGAACGTCGCTGTGCGTGAATAATGAAATAACCCGCGTGTGATGTTTCGATAACCTGAATGTGACATCGGAAACATCACGGTCCCACATGCTGGTGCTCCAACCCGGCGCTTTCAGTGACATCAGTGCAAGCCATCTATTGCATTACAGAGTATCATAATCGTTGATGAAATCTTCTTGTCCTCATAGTTAGACATTGACCAACTTGTCCGTGGATTGTCCATGAACTCCCTACCACTATATTTTTTGCAGGGACGGCCGGGGTGTAGCCTTTGATGGCCGTGGCTACGGTCGCTACGAAGCCCAGCAGCGCCCGGCTGGGCGGGGTCCCAGCCGCGGCCTGCAACGAGGAGGCACCTACAACAGTCGAGGTCGAGGCCAACCATTCGGGCTGCGTTATGATGGCACCGTCTACCAAGAGGAGTTGTGCGATCGGAGACACCGGTGAGCACAATTACGTTGCGCAAAGTGCATGCATGCTGCTAAAGGTGATGGGAAACTTCTCCTCTGTATCTAACACGACAAGCATGTATTGAAAGGTTTTTGCAGAACAGGCTTTGACAAAATAATTATCGTGGCTTCTGTGCCTGTCTATAGTGCAAGGGGCTAAAGAAGTAACGCGATTCGAAGAACGCTGCATTTTCTCACAAGAAACTCCTTCAGAGTTTTCAGGCTGCGTGAACTAAGTGTAGCATTGAAGATTGCTTACTTTACATTGTGCTTGAAACTCACAAGACCCACTATATTTTTCTTCTACTAGGTTTTCGGACAAAGACGACAGCTTAGAAGATATCGCCCCATACGAAGAACGGGCGGAGCGCCTCAAGCACATAGACGGAGTCTTGGGCACTGCTGACTGGGCGCCCCGCAAGACGAGCAGCAGCATCAAAAAGCACCGCAACTCGACGAGTGATCAGGAGAGCCACCATAGCCAGTCGCCACCGCAGTCCCGGCATCACAGCCGGTCCCCACCACCGTCAGTCAAGGGCTCTAAGAAGGGATCGTCCAAGGAGCGGCCTTCTCAGCGCCACCGGCTTAGCCCTGGCCGGTCATCCTCCCGGAGCCCAGTGGTTAGGGACATGGCTTTGGATCCGGAGGATGTGCTTGTGGACGTGCGAGACATAAGGCGGCGTTCATTAGACGGACCTCCCAAGTCGGACTCCAAGGAATTGCCACTGGCTTCTGTGTGCAGCAAGCTGGAGGCGTTTCAGGACTCTGGAGCAGAACGCATACGCAGCAGCAGCTGCAGCAGCAGTCGTGTGAGGAGGGACGAGGACGTTAACTCGACAAGCGATTCCCCATCACAACTGGAGCGCAAGAGACGCTTATTAGGGCTCAAGGAGAGCTCAGGTGGCTCACGGCCGGAGGACAGCCGCAGTGACACTGACTGTGCCGAAGGTGACGAAGAGCTGTCCATACGATCTGACAGCAAGCACCTTTCGAAGCAGGTGCAAGACATCCTAAGCTCCAGCGATGGCGAGTGCTCCCCGAACGCTGATGGAGCTACCAGAAAGAAAGGGAAGGGTTTGCCAACTGACACATCTGCAGCAACAAGCCGTTCGCGGCCTGCCAAGGACATTCCCAGCGTTGTGTCCAAGAGGCTGCCCACGAACTGTAGGACAGTGGGCAGCTTCGAGACAAAGTTCTCTGTGGAAGTGCCAAGTGTCAGGGTGGGCGAGCTGTTACAGAACGCAAGGAAGCAGATCGACCCAAGGCGGCGGTTTGACCACAACAGGGTGTCCTCCACCGTGAGTTACCTCCGTGCAAAGAAGGTGCATTCAGACCCGAGCCTGGTCTCATCGACGGACAGTGAGGTGGGATCGGACGCATCCTTGATGGTGCATTTGTCCAACAAGCACGGTGAAGACGGCATCGACGAAGTGTCCTCTTCGAGTGATAACCCACCGCCGTTAGTTCGGACATGGTCTTTTCTCGAGTCCGGCCCAATGTCCCTGCCCCTGCCCAAGTTCGCAGCTACTCTGCGGTCACCCAAGACATCCCCTGGTGTGACTGCGTCCCCAATGGCCAACTCGCAGAGCCCACGTGGAAACTGTTCACCCCTGAGTGCCTTGAACACCAAGAACGGGCCCGTGTTCCCAGAAGCCCTTGCTAGGCCCGAGAAGCCAGTCGAGGAAAAGCCAGCGGAGGTCATCCCACCAGAAACTGTGCCCGAGGCTCTCTCTCCAAGTCCATCCCCCAAGGGTCTGAAGGGCCCTTCCGATTCCAAGCTGCCTGAGAGCTCCTCCGACTCTGAAGGCTCGCTACCATCCCCAAATCGTCCGTCCTTTGATGAGCAGATAAGGGCACTCGATGAGAGGTACAATGCCCTCACGGGACCCACTCGAACATTTACGGGCCCTTCATTGGCTGGTACCGCCGTAGAGACGCCAGCACCGGTGACGATTGACTACAACAAGTACAACATCAAGAAGAGGCCAAGATTTCCAGCTCTTTCTCAAGAGTTTCGTGCCGAGCCGTCGGAAATAATGAAGACCCTGCTGGCCAAAACCACCATCCTGGACCAGGACTCCAAGCGGCTGGAGCATATCAATGAGAAGTATGAGCCGAAGGATGTCAAGCTCGACCTTTGCTCGAGCAGTGCCAAGCCATTGTTTCGTACCAAGGCAGCCGCCAAGGAGTTCTCAACTCCATTGTCCCTTCCTTCGCTGAGCTTTTCTTCGTGCACTCCCGCCACTGCTACCACTCTGCCCCAGGGCGCCTCTAGTCCAAGCTTCACACATGCAAGCACCGCTGCTCCTGGAGCGTCCCCTAGCCAAACAGTTCCTAATTGTCCTTCTCAGTGCACCACAAGCCAGACATTAGCAGCTCCAGCCCCCCTGACAGCGCCGGAGCCTCATCCGAAACACGTGCCGCTGATGGTTGCGACGTCTTACAATGACACTCCCACAAGAACTGTTCCACCCTCCATACTGCGGCGAGAATCTTCGCCACCCTGTGCAGTGAAACAGGAGCCATTCCAGAGCCCACCTCGAATTGCCACACCTTTGTCACCCCCTGCTGCGGTTGTGGTAAAGAAAGAGGTGTCGCCGAGAGCTTCTTCGTTACTACGGCGGGACTCCTCCCCTCCGGTTGTGGTCAAGCAGGAACCCTTCCAGAGTCCGCCACGAACTCCCGCTCCACCGGTGCCTCTGGCCGTGGTGAAGAAAGAGCCTGGGTCAGAGACCGTTCCTACAAGGAAAGATAGTAGGAGTCGAGAGCCGTGTGCGGTGAAGCTGGAGCCCGCCGCTGTAAAGGAACCAAGTGTGAAGAAGGAGGTGCACAAGGACATCAGCATCAAGAAGGAGTCCCGGAAAGAACATCAGTCGTCTTCCTCAAAGAACTCACTAAGGGAGCATCACAACACTTCGGATGCTTCTTGCAATTCGGCGTCACACAAAGAGAGAAGAGATTCGCACTCTCACGACTCTTTGGACCTACCCGCACCCCTTCCACTGGCATCAGTCAAGCAGAGAGTGTCGTCCGTCGACAGCAACGAGTCTGACTCTGCAAAATCATCTCGATCGAGTGATGCCTACCTCGAAATTCCCCCAGAAGCCACCTGGAATAGAAGTGAAGATGAAAGACGGTCCATGGAGCCAGATGCAAAGCGGCCAAAGCTGTCGCATTCCTCGCGTGACAGAGACAGCTTCGACAAAAGCCACTCGTCCAACAAGTCGAGCTCTTCACACTCAAAGAAATCTGAGAAGCGACTTGAGAAGTCGTCATCCTCATCGTCTTCATCTTTCAAATCAGAGCGAACGGAAAAATCGCACTCATCCTCCTCGTCAAAAAACGAGTCCGGTGACAAGCAGGATACGAAACCATCGTCAGAGTCCAGACGCGATAGCTCTAAAAGCAAAGACGACAAGAAATCGTCAAAGTCGAGGGACAGTAGGGAAAAGTCACGCGACCGGCCTAAGGAAAAGGAGTCGAGTAAAGAGAAAGGCCAAGATTCGAAGCACGGATCTTCTTCTGGGTCTCACGCGGGAACCAGCAGTAGCAGTTCCAAGCAACGGAGAGAGCATGGGTCTGACCGCTCTGAAAAGGAAAAGTCTAGGTCCGAGAAGCGTACTTCGTCGACAAGCGAACAATCAAGGGACTCGAAATCAAAGTCCAAGAGCAAAAGCGAAAGCAATTCTGCATCGGCCCCTCAGGCGTCCGACTTCTGCTTCCTGGATGATGAGCCTGTCTATTTTTCCATGTACGACAAGGTGAAGGCACGTTCGAGCCAGAACCAAACACTGAAAGATCAAGCAAACATGGAAACAATGCGGCAAAAGTTCAGCCGGCTCAAGCAGAGTCGTGCCAAGAAGGGGAAGTCTGCGGACATGGACTCCGATCGGGATTCAGATCTTTCTAGTCACCACTCCTCCGACTCCGAGGGCAAGTCGAGACCACCTCACAAGTCCAAACAACTCACCAAGAAGCGCAAGCTGGTCATCGAGAGCTCGTCCGACGAAAACGAACAATCGTTTGCGATGCGACTCTTGCACAAGGACGATGACAGCAGCGACTTCTGCTCCGACTCCGAGGTGGAATCGTACAAGGAAGCCTTCAACAAGTGCAAGGAGAGAAAGGTGGACATCTCTGATGTCGAAACCTCAGACTCTGACGAACCATCTCACTTGATGGCGGCATCTCGAAAACAAAAGCGAAAGCAGCGCCACTCCTCTGAGAAGTCCAACAAGTCTCGGCACGGAAAATCTGACATAGAGAGTTCAGACGCAGACATCAGTAGATCGCTAAAGAGGAAAGAGCTCAAGAAGAAAGCGATGCGTAAGCCTAGCATTCTCAAATCTGATGCTGAAGGCTCCGATGACGAGTGCCATTCGAAAACAGACGAAGGCAAGTCAGTCAAGCAGAGATCATCGAGGCAAGAGGAGTCCAAGTCGGACATATCTCACTCCAAGGAAACTGTTGGTCACAGCAGCAGCAGCAGCAAAAGCAAACGGCCAAGCAAGGACACCGACGAGTCCAAACATGAAGAAGACCTGGATCTTTCTAGGCAAAGGCACTCCAGTAAAAAACGGAAAAAGTCTAAAAAGTCATCCAAGTTAAAAGAGAAGAAGTCAACTGAAAAGTCCAGTACGTCATCATTGGCTGCTCCATCGTCGCAGAAGCGGTCCGACACGCACTGGGATGTTGGAGAAATGTTAGACGAGTCTTCTGTGTCGTCAAAGTACATTGGCTCGCCAAAACAAACTCTGAATTCGCCACCTGTTTTGCAGCCAAGCATTTTCTCGGATGTGGAAATGAAGTCCGAGCTGTCGGATTACGATTTTGAGCCATCATCAAAGCCAGCAGAGAAGCTCAAGGACAGGCATGCTGAGGCACCATGGGACAGCAAGCACAATGTGGTGAGAGAGTTCTCGCCCGTAAAGGAGATCAAGCAGGAAAGAGAAGAAACATCAAGCGTGAAAAGGGAGAGCGACTCCGAACTGGACAAGATCGTCGACGCTCTGAGTGAAGCTGTCGAGCCTCGAGGTGCAGCAGCACAAGATTTTCCCACCACAGACAAAAAGGAAGAGTATGACGAAATGGACAGATTGCCCTATGACGACGTCACGTGTGATGTACCGTCTACCAGGCATCTCAGCGAAGATGATGACAACAAGGAGTCATCCTTGAGACAGGAAGACTTGAAAAGCAAAGAGCACAGGAAGAAAAAGAAGCAGTCGAAGGAAAAAAAGCGAAAGCACAAAGAGGAGGTCATTGCTCAGAGCTCTGCAGTGCCAGAGCTGATTGAAGAACCTGTTCCAACATTTCCAGCGGCAATGGATGAAGACAGCAAGCTCACTGAGGACATTCGCTTAGACGAAGACATAGCCGAGGAAGCAAGGCGTCTCGAAGAGGAGTTGCTGGCACAGTCCGAAGAGACCAGTACATTCGGCGATGGAGACAGTGTGCTGAGGAGAGAAGAGAAGCCACTGCAGGCAGAAAGGCACTTTGAAGAAGAAGCCGCTAAGGAAACAAAGCGGCTTGAAGAGGAGCTGTTTTCGTCTGGCAGGGACTCGTGGCACATGAAGGACGAGAAGGTTTACGATGACGTTGCACCCCAGAAGGAGCCCAAGACCGATGCTTTGGATGTGTCCTCAGCGAAAGACAGCAGCTATTCTAGCCTGGTAGCAACGGAGGAGTTGCCGAGCCGCCATTCAGAGCCGCCGCACTACCTCAGCCACGATGGGCCAGAGCAGTTCAAGGTAGATGACAAAGAGCAGAACACGTACGAGCTTGACAGCCCAAGAAAGATGGAGGATGACCTGGCGGTCTATGCCCTGCTCCAAGAAATGGGCAACGACGGCATCTCTGCCCCAGAACTTCCAAAGGAGCCAGACTACCTCGACACCATGGTGCAGCATCACCAGCCACAGCACGAGGAGTCCATGAGCTTTTTGCTGCCTGATGAGAGCTCGAGCTCCCTGCAAATAGATACATCCATGCCAGATCTCACGCAGGAGGAAAGCAGGGAATCTGGCGGTGCCCTCGAGTTCACAGACGCCTTGCAGTCTCTGCAGCAGCAGCAGCAACAGCAGTCGCAGCCACAGCAGCAGCAACAGCCACAGCCGCAACAACATCAGCAAGAGCAGGAACAGAACGAACAACACGAAGAGCTCTTGGAAAAGATTGCAGAGAGCCCTGTCGAAGAGACCTCCACATGTGGAGCAGCTGAGGAAGAGCCAGCAAAGGATGTAACATCAGAGCCACCTTTGCTCATGGATGCTAAAGAACCCGAACCAAGCACGGTGCCACCCAAAGAGCTTCCTGATCTCACAAAAGCTGTACTGCAACCGGAAGCACAGACTACATCGACAGAAGAGTCTGACATGGCCGGGGTCACAGCAGCTAAACCCGAAAAGCAGAAGTTCAAGCGAAAGCGGCGGCGAAGTTCAAGAGCCGAGAGCACCAATCAGCGGCTCCTGTCCGATACAGATGAAGAACACCAGTTTATTGGTGACAAAGGGTACGAACAGCCAGAAAAGTGCATTTCAGCTGACCCGTACCAATCTGCCAAGGAAGAACCAAGGCCACCGCTCGCAGAAAACAACACCATTCTTCCTACTGCAGAGGAGTCTATGGAAGAGAAGCCTGCAGACACCACAGGTGCTCCAGCCGGAACTTCGGATGATGAGCCAATAACTGCACAGCACAAGGCCCTTGAAGTTACTAAGCGGGAAGAATTGTTCGACGCGGCGACTGCACTTGTGCCTGACATTGCAGCTGAACTGAAAGACGAAGCTGAAGACACGGAGACAGTGGATGAAAACAACGAAGACACAGCAGACTCGAGGCAGAGCAGTATGCACCAGACCGATGTTCCCATTGAGAACGACAGTAGTAAGGATCAAGAGATGTTTGATGACATGTCTCATCGTGCACCGATTCTCGACATAATTGAAACCCTTAGTTCTCCGGTTGGAACTGGCGAAGCACATGAGGGTGATCAAGACGAAGTCGCACACCAGGAAGGTGACTCTTCCGGTGAACAGTTAGACAACACACTTTCAGCAGAAGAAACTCAAGCACATTCCACAGAGCCAGCAGTGGCAGGAACAGAGGGCATCAAGCGAAAGACAGGGAGCCGCAAGGGTCGCAAGACAAAATCGAGAAGGGCCTCTGTACCTCGCCTGGAAGTCACTGAAGTCCCTAAAGTTCCTGCAAGGAGAGGCCGTGCCACGTCTGCTGACAAAGTGCGGCGTTGTCTAAGGTCTGATAACATCGAGAACACGTTGTCAGAGACCGAGGACGCGTCTGCATTCCCATCGAGCGAAGTCAAGAACGAAGCTACCAATATGGAGGCCGAGCCGCCACATAGTGGAAGTGAAGCACAGCAGCACGACGAAGAACGACTGAGGCTCTCGTTCGACAGCAGCACGTCCAAGGAAAGCACCGACTCGTCGGCTGCCCCGGCTGCAAGCCTTGCCGGTGGGCACGGCATGGACAACACCCTTCCCGAGGAAAAACTTGGTGATTTCTGCATGGACCCATACAAGGAGGAACCCAAAAAGAGGAGAGGACGAAAGAAGAAGAGTTCTGGAGAGCATCATCCTGGTCGCATATCACCTGCTCTCGACAAGATGTCAGATCTTAGAAGCGAAGACCACGATTTCAAAGATGCAGACAAGCAAAAAGAACAGCGACCTCTCTTCATTTGCACGCGACAAGGTGCAGCAGCACACGAACACAAGTTGACAAAAGGCAGTACAGCGAGTGCATATGACGTGTACGAATTCAAAGATTCCGAAGATGAAGAGGAGACTCAGTTCGGGGGTACTGATTGGCAAGTGGCACCCGAGAAGCACCTCGAGAGGCATGTAGAGCCCGCCCCAAAGACTGCCGAGCACACCATCCACGAAGAAGGCAAGACGCACGAGTTGAGACCCGCCGAGTGTCCAGCCTTTGAAAGCAAACTCCCAGAGTCCAATGCTCACGATGCCAGGCTACACGAGACCAAGACTCATGAGCTGAGATCTCATGATGCCAGTAGAATGCACGACGTCAAGAGCCATGATGGCAAGGTTCATGACAGCAAGACCAGCGAGACTGTCAAGACTTATGACACCAAGGCCCATGATGCCAAAGCAAGCGACGCCAAGACCAACGAGGTCAAGGTATACGAGGTCAAGGCACACGAGGTCAAAGCTCACGAGTCACAGCATGAGAAGCGGCACGACGAGAGCAAGCACAAGACCTTCCAGCATGAGGACAAGGAGGCTTGCACCAAGGAGTACGTCACCGAGCTTAGTCAGCATGGCAAGATCTCCATCACCATCCGTCTGCACCCGAAGGAAGGTCATGATGGCAGCTCGTCCAGCACGGCTGAAGTGGTTAAAACATCAGAAGCAGTTGCTGGGGACGACACTCGGCAGGAGAAGGTGCCACCCGCCAAGCAAGAACCATCCGACGCTCATCAGATCAAGACCAGGAAGTCGGCTCGGCTCATGTCGCAAGCCAACAAGACCACCATTGATGAGACCATTGAAGACGTAGTCAAAGGTAAGGCTCGCTCCCTACAGGCACTCTATATGCCCTGTCATGATGGTTCATACTGTGCAGGGCTGTAAACCATTTGGAGCTTTCCTGTGAGTGGATTCTCTGAAAACCCTCATTTCACTCCACAGCTGCATTCATTAAAGCTACAATAACACAGATCTAGGGCCGGGCGAATATTCAGGCACTTCGAATATTCAAGGGAATATCACAGTATTCCAATTTGCTTAGACACAAATTTAGATTATTTGAAATTTCAAAGTATTCGAAGTGAACGAATGTATGTATATTTGACCGCATATCACCTTCTGTAAAAATGGTTTCACTGCAGTTGCGGCAATTCCATGTCATGAAATAAATTATACAGGCATTATTCGCACTGTCGCGAAGCCACACTTGAAGGTTAAATGTACCGTATTTTCCGGTGTATAAGACGCACCTTTTTTCCTAGATTTTCGCTGGTGCGTCTTATACAACGATGCGTCTTATATACGCAAAAAGTCATTCTGCGAGACCAATTTGTTTATATTTAATTTATGAGTACGATAAACTGAGCTCGAGAGCATTCGTAAAAATATATCTAATTTTGTTGTAACAATGAAGCGGCTGCGATCTTAGATGTCAGCTACTTGCTGTTCAAGCAGCGCGGCGCCCACGGAGATTGCGGCCGCAATAAAAGCCACCACTGTCGCGTGCCCCATTGTACTGTTTGAATTGTTTGTTCTTAAACGAAGAATTAAGCCCACAGAACTGAGGCAATAAATAAAAAAGAGCACCACAACGGTCCACTGCAACGTTGTAGCGCCCACAATATCACAATATTACAAAAGCGAAAGTACCACTTCATTATCATCATCATCAGTTTCCGTGTGAGACGCCGCTGCAGTCCAGCAGTAGTCGCAGCTTCCGGCTTCCGGTCGCCATTTACGTTTTGTATGCGTGTGTAGGTGGTATCCGACGATCGTGTGATAACCGTGCGGCGCGTTCGTTGTTTATGTGTTCTCGCCAAGTCTGGTAATGCCCTAAAGGTATGGTAGCCACCATAGTACAGGCAGTTCCAACGATGTGCTTCAAGGTGCTTACAATGCTGCGTAAAAGTTACTCAGAGGCTGACGACGGCAACCCAGCGATGCTGCCAACCGAGGCGGAACTTTTGACAGTGCGGCCGGAGGATGTGGCTTCAAATCCAGTAGAATAAATAGTGGTTTTCTGCGCCTTAATAAAACTGCTGCTTACAGATATTCAGTGCCGTGCGTGACTACGCATTTCGCAATCAATGTACTCTGCGTGGGTTGCCCCGCCACGGTGGTCTAGTGGTTATGGCGCTCGACTGCTGACCCGAAGGTCGCGGGATCGAATCCCGGCCGCGGCGGCTGCATTTTCGATGGAGGCGAAAATGTTTGAGGCTCGTGTGCTTAGATTTAGGTGCACGTTAAAGAACCCCAGGTGGTCGAAATTTCCGGAGCCCTCCACTACGGCGTCTCTCATAATCATATCGTGGTTTTGGGACGTTAAACCCCAGATATTATTATTACTCTGCGTGGGTCGTGTTTTATCATGTCGACTGAGTTAAAAATAGATGCGTCTTATACAAAGGTGCGTCTTATATATCATTTTTTCTTTCGAAAGTCGTAAAAAGTAGGGGGTGCGTCTTATACAAAGGTGCGACTTATACACCGGAAAATACGGTACATATTTCCTTCACCTCAATTAATTATTTTTTTAAGTTTAAAAGCATGTTATACAGGCTTACATGCGCTAAGCACAGTACGTAACATGTTGTACCACTTATAACACGAACCCTACTGTTATTTCATTCTTGCTACTATTCAAAGTTGCTTCCACTTGACTTTGAACCAAAAAAAAGGGACAATCACACATTCCTAGTTCAAGTGCAAGTTAGTTGGGTCATGACAAAAAGGCTCATTTTTCTTAACAATACGTGATATATACTATTCGAATATTTGGCCAAATCACTATTCGCTTCTAATTCACTTCGAACCTCAAGTTTGCTATTCGCCCATCCCTACACAGATCACGAACACTTGGCAGAAATAGCAGCCAAGCAGGATTTTCAATGAACTGCTGCAATAGTGACTTCAAGGGCAAAAATTGTAAACTTGACTAATGACTGCCGTATATTCAAAAATACAGTTATGGCATTTGATCTGTTTTGGACGCTTTGAGTAGGCAAAGCTCCTTGGGCCATTATATTAACCGAATTAAACAAGGAATATTGAAAACAGTGTCAAAAGGAAGAATTAGAGAGACGACAAAGGTGATAGATGAAGCACTGTCGTCTCGCTTTCTTTTTTTTCTGTTGTTGAGATTCAACTTGTGTCGCCCTTTCTACACAACATTTGCTTTGCTAAGTGATGAACAAACGTTTCTTATTAGCAGGCTGGTGCATTTTTGCGTGCTTTTAGTTGCATTTATGCAGTAGGGCAGTGCTGCGGAGAGTGTGGGCACATCTTTAAATTGGCGTAAGCAACAGATGAGTAAAGATGGTCCCACATTTGCTGAACCTCGCAGGACACTTCAAGGCACCCGAAGAAGAAGGTGACTTGCACTTGGAGGGGCCTATGACCCGAGCAGCCCGAAGAACCAGGTCAAGTAGGCGGAATGAGGAAATGCCATCAAAATCCGAGCCAGAGGGCACCGCTGAAACAACAAAAGCAAAGAACGAAACCCCGGTGCTTATCATAGCCGACAACAAAGTCAAGGATAATATTGAGGAGAGTAAACCAGTTGTTCCTGTTTCTACCATCATTCCACCCCCACTGCCACCACAACCACAACCACCACCACCACCACAAGTAGCAGCAACAGCAGCAGCAGCAGCAGCAGTAGAAACATCAAGTTCAGTGACTGACTCAGAGCACACTAGCAAGCCAGAATCCAAGATGTCTCTGCGATCCTTCAGGTTCACACGGTCTGCAGCCAAGGCAGAAATGTCGAAAGACACGGGAGTGAAGGAAGAACCTCCCCACGAAGCTGAACCCTCCAAAGATGACCTTTCCTCACAGCAACAGCCTAGGCCTGAGGCAACTCGCACAGACGTCTTGCAAGCAACAGTTGCTGCGCCACCAGTGAGGCAAGAACAAGCAGCAGTCAAGGATGAGCAGAAGACGAGAGCCTCTGCGGGCCTGGGTGAAACTGAAGACAGTGACTCACGGCTGAGCCCGACGGAGCTCATTGACCCTGTCACTGGCTTCCTGACACCTGTAAATAAAAGCGGAGAGCCCTCGGTGGTGGTGGCAGCGGCCGCTGCATCAACAACTGCTACAGCAGCAACAACGGCAGCAGCGGCCCCAGCGGCAGCATCCGAGGCCGAAGTTCCATCAAGAATTGTGAAGCCACAAAGCCAACAGACGGCTGCTAGCATCATAGACACCAAAACTACAGCTGTCAGTTCTTCAGTGGAAGCGAGCATTTCGTCCTGGACGATTCCGTCTCAGTCCATTACTGCGGACGACTCAAAATCACAACAGAAGGAAGGCAAGCCTCCTCTCGAACTGATCCAGCGACCACCAGTATTGGCACACTCTGGCACTGCAAAGAGCCACGGAATTTTGCAAGCTCCTGTAATCCATGGCAGGCCTGCACAACAAGCAGTTGTTACAACCCTGTCACCATCAGAACTGCAGAAGATGTCCGCTGCTCACGTAAGGCCCGAGGCAGCCATAAGCAAGCCATCTGAGATGCCCGTTGGCCCTGCCGTAGCAGCCATAAAGATTCCAGAGCAGCATCCGCCCAGCAACATGCCCATTAGCGCATCAGTGCCAACAGGTGCCATGCCAGGCCACTTTATTGGCGCCAAGGGACTGTCACTGCCACCGGTGGGACAGCCCCCCGTGTCACTGGGGCAGCCACCCGGTGTCTCTATGGGACAACCGTCTGTGTCACTGGGACAGCCAGCTGCGTCAGTGGGGCAGCCCCCGGTGTCACTGTGTCAACCTCCGGTGTCTCTCGGACAGCCCTCCATGTCATTGGGTCAACCTCCACTGGGCGTGTGGGTCGGACCCCGTCCGCCCATTGGACCCCAGTACCCATCGTCATTCACCAGCCTGACTGGACAGCAGCATCTGGTCAGGGGCGTGCATCCTTCGGTGGTGCGTACTCCATCGCTACCACAACAGGAAGCTGCCAACAAGATGCCCGGCCCTGCGCATGCGATGGTCGGAGGGCCCAACCCTGCACAGGTGCACTGCAACCAACCAAAGATGGAGGTGAGCAGGCCACGCTTACGCACATTGTTTTGGCGCTATTGCACACAAAGCATGCTAGTTTTTCCCATTTTACACGCTTCTGGTGGGTTGGATGGCCACACATGTGGTATGGCATTGGTTCAAGAATCCTGTTTGGCTTGTATGCCAACTGTGCCAGTGCCCTGCACTCTGTGCCCAAAAAGCCAGAACAACAGTCTTGAGAATTTCGTTTGCAGAGTGATGTGAAACATAGATTAAAAAGATATATGTATCAGGAGTGTGTTTTTTTTTTTTTTTTGCAGTGTTACTTTGTTTCTCATACGTTGTCATTTCTTTTTTCACCTTCAGGGTCCACCATCACAGCAGCCTCACCACCATCCGCAGCAGCACATTCAGTCACACCCGTCACACGCACAGCAGCATGCGCAGCTGCACGCGCCATCATCTCACCAGCAGCTGCTGCAGCAGCAGCAACAGCAGCAGCATCAGGTACCTCAGCAACAGGCATCACAACACCAGTTGTCTCAACACCACCACCAGCCACTACAGCCACCACCACAGCAACAGCACCAGCAGCAGCAACCGCAGCAAGGTCCGGGCTTGCACCCCTCGCACCACCTGGGTGAGATGAAGGGAGTGCCCGTGTCGGTGACCCAACACCTTCAGCCACCGCAGCAGCCGCACGTGGTCACCTCCAGTCACATCAAGGCCGAGGGATTTGCCATGCCCTCGCAGGCTGTGGGACGCGTGGGATCGGCGTCTCGCACGCCTCCTGCCCCAGTGCCACGCCAGCTGACCCTGGAGGGAGTCGTAGCGAGCAGAAGCCAAGGCCCTCCACAACAGCAGGGTCCTGCCATCATGACCCAAGCACCCACAAAGATTCACGAACAGAGGGCACCGGTCGGATCCAAGGGGTCCCTGTCAGGGATCCAGCATGCGGCAAAACAGACTGGCGGCTTCCTTCAGCCACCATTCGGGGGCTACGAACCATCGGGCATGGTGAGTCTGATGCAAAATCCTTCCATATTGGTTATCGAGGGAGTCACAATGTGCTCTTTGATAGCAGCGTACCCTGGTCTTGGGGCTGCTTTATCACCTTCATCACTTGTCTGCTGCAAAGAAAGGCCTCAACTCACATGAAAAATATTTGCTTTTCTTGTTTTCTTTCGTTGGCAGCATGTGTTGTTAAATGCCAGATTTGCAGGATTGTACAAGATTTTGATGGTAGAAAGCAATGATCTTAAATGCACAATACTTGTGTACAGGGCACAACCACCAATCTTACAAAGAGACAGACTACCGTATAACTTGAGAATGCCTGTGGCAGCTCTGTGTACTTGTAGCTCACTCCCCACAAAATTCCAATGCCACTCCATTGCCATGTTTACAGCCCGGAAGCTCGCATGCTGCCACTGGGGGCTCAACTGGGGTGGCTCCACCTGGCGGAGGCGTGATAGCCGAGCTTCTCCAGAATCCACACTTGATGCAGCAGCACAAGAACTACCAGCTGGCCGTTGCTGCTTCACAGTACATGGGAGGCGGGTTGGGGCGACCGGGAGCGAGCTTGCACGTCGGTGGCCCCAACCCGACTGCCACACCGCCTCAAGAGCTGTTGCACTTGCGCCCTTCACCCGGTCAGCAACTGCTGGTGGCAGGCCACCTGGGCATGCACACGCCGGAGCTGTCGGCCTACATGCATCACCAGCAGATGCTGTACGCAGCGGCACAGCAGCACCCTCACTACGCCCTGCCACCCGAAGCGCAGGGGCTGCGGTTCGCATACCCATCCGGCGGATTCCGAGCACCGCCCGAGCCCCGCGAGGGCGTATCGAAAGAAGGTCGTCCACCACCGCCGCTCAAAGGGAGCGATGCGGAGCCCACCGTAGCCGAGGGAGCACCCAAGGAAGTCCCCGGCAAGGAGTTGCTGCGGCCGCCGTTCCCGCCATTGCGCCAGACAAGCCCCCGGGTGGCTTCGTCGCCGCAGGAGCGAGTGACGGACTCCCCCGCGGTGGCCAGCCCCTACGGTCTGCGGGGGGCCGGTCACCTCGGGCCCGCGGACAAGGGTCCCTCCTCAGACGAGCCCCCCAAGCCCCCTGCCGCCCACCAGGGCTTCCACGAACCGACGGGGGGCCTGGGGGGCTCGCCGCCCTTCCTGCACTCGCCGGGAGGCGCGTTGGCCCTCAAAAAGGAGACCGACGTGGCCAAGAAGGGGGTTCCATTCGATCGGCGCCAGACGGGCCTCGAGGCGCCCCTGCACCTCGGCCCACCGCCTGCACATGCCTTGGCACCTCCGCCTGCGGCACCTCGATCTCAGCCGCAGACGCCACCGCATGCCAGCCAAGTGCCTCCACAGGGGGACTCCTTCTTGTTACAGGTAAGCACGCAGCTGCCTGGCCTTGCACCGATGATCCTCATTTTGTTAGACACCACAATTTTCAGTTGCCGCGATATGTCGCAGGAAAAAATGTTCTTACTATAGATAGGGTGGACGGCAGATCTAAATGAAACTGAATGTGACCATGGGTTGCATTCCGTTGTTTCGTGTAAAATAAGTGATGAAAGCTGGACCGGTTGGACTCGTGACCCTCGGTGATTACTGTAACACTAATATTGTGTGTCCACGTGTGTGTGTGCAGCGCTACCCAGTCATGTGGCAAGGCCTGCTAGCCCTAAAGAACGACCAAGCGGCCGTGCAAATGCACTTCGTGTCGGGCAACTCCAGGATTGCCGTCGCGTCCCTTCCACCCATGACCGACGGCTGCACGCCGCCAGTCCGCATCGCTCAGCGGATGCGGCTTGAGCAGACACAGCTGGAAGGAGTTGCCCGAAAAATGCAGGTGAGTCCATCCATTCATCCATTCATTCATTCACTTATTTCATACTGTTGGGTGTGTTGAGTATAGAAGGTCGGTGAACAAAAAATGTTAAAATGAAATTGCTGCTTAAACGGAACGGCTGCCTCTAATTTCGTTTGTTTTCGCTTTTGACTGCTGCACCTCTGTGCCTCATTCGTTGAAACTCATTTACTCCAGTCTTAAATTGAACCTAGCCACTCTTGCTGCACGGCAGATCTAGGTTTATGCACAGAAAACTTCCCCACCATGGAGAAAACTTCATTATTTATTGTGCCAGACTGCCCAGGCCTAAATTATAAACTCTGTTTGATCTCTGGCATTCAGACTCATTATAAAAACACCCATTGTTGTATTTGTTGTATTATTTCGTTCATTGTATACTCACTCCTTATGGAATACGCCTATTTGAAGTCTTTAAGGAGATTAAGTTATGTGATATTGAGCGCTACTGTGAGACGGCCAATTAGACGGCATCGAATCTGCATCGTGTTTGCCCCCAATTCTTTGCAGATGGTGGACGAGCACTGCATTCTGCTGGCATTACCCTGTGGACGAGACCACATGGACGTACTGCAGCAGTCCAACAACCTGCGCAATGGATTTATCAATTACCTACAGCTGAAGCAGGCTGCCGGCATTGTCAACGCGGCCGCCCCCGGCTCTCAGCAGGTGAGCCTCTTGGCTTAGATAATATACAGTTGAAACTCGATCTAACAAAGTGACGGGGACCCACGAATTATTTTATTTAAATCGGGAAGTTTCTAAAATCATGAAAGGGATTTTTCGGCTCTTTGAAATCTAAAATTGCAATGTAGCAACAACCACCAAACACTACCAGGCCATTATTCTTGCTGCCAATCTACTCTTGTGCACGTGAAAAGACCGCAAGGGCAGCCCTGACAGAAAGCCTCCTATGCCGCCCAGACATAGGGGGCACCATGTCCGGGCGATGCAAGCCAGAAAGATGGCCACATGAAGCAGTGACGGGCGAACGATATGCGGAGACAAGGAGAATGAATGAATTGATTGTGCGAGCAGAAATCGCGAAACCAAACACCACCGCCCGTAGCACCATCCGGTACGTAAGGGCACTACCGACTGCCAAGTCCATTGCTCCATGCATGGGTGTGGCATGCAGCTTCGTCAAACTACACTAAAACCGCATTATAACAAAGTCGCATCTGACTCGAAAATAAGCTCGTATTCAAAATTTGTTACAAACGTATATTTGTAACACTGTATGACAAGACTATTCTTCATTTACTTTGTTATAACCGATAATTCGTTATATCCGTGTTCATTATATCGAGGTTTGAGTGTAAAGCTGTAGGGCCTAGACGTTTCATTGTGACAGTGTTAGGGCGCACACTTGAAGGAAAACCCGTCTCTGCTAAATTGGAAAGAACTCACCGCTTTTTTACTCAGTTACCTTTAGGAAATCTTCATTAAATCGGGTTTGGTGGCAAAGCTAGTTTGTTATTTCAGGTTGATGATAACACTGGGCCCTATGGGTATTTGCTGGGGAACCGAGATTACTTCGTTAGATCGAGTTTTAACTGTATAATAATTGTTGCGGTTTTACATCCCAAAACCACAATATGATTATGAGGGACACCACCAGAGTGGAGGGCTCCGGAAATTTTGACCATCTGGGGTCCTTCAGCGTGCACCCAAGTACACGGGCCTCTAGCATTTCACCCTCATCAAAATGCGACCGCCGCAGTTGGGATTCCATCCCGCGACCTTCGAGTCGGCAGTCGATCACCACAACCAGAGAGTACAGTAGAACCCCGCTGATATGTTTTTGAAGGGATCGTAGGAAATAAACGTAAGAGACGGGAAACGTAAGAGCCGAAAAACGGGAAAAACGGCAAAATATTTAATGGTACAGAATTTTATTTCAATTCTTACGAGCAGCACGAAAATTGGCGCGCTCAGCCGCGATCTAGTCGATGGATAGAAACACGGAGCTTAGGACGGCCTCATCCACAGAAATGTAATCAACGTATGTGATTTTTTTAACAGCAACAGCTTTAGGCATGAAAGAACTAAGCACACGCAATCACGACCGGCGCGGCGAGTCCGACCGCGAACCGCACGCACGACCATGCGAGCTCCAACCAGCTCGAACTCCTCCCGTTCTCCGACAAATAACGATGATGATGAGTCTACGCCAACGCGATGGCAAAAGTGAATGCCAATCTCGAAGGCCTTGCTTTCGCAAGCAATTACGTCATACACGCCATGTTTGTGCAATACAAATCTCAAAGGCTATGCTTTTGTCAATAGTAAATGCCAATCTCGAAGGCCTTTCTTTCGCAAGCAGTTACGTCATAGACGCCATGTTTGCAATTTGAATCTCGAAGGCCATGCTTTTGTTTGCATCAATTGAAAGATTCTGTTGCTTGCGCCTCTCATGCGGCTAATATTACGGTCAAACGAGGCCAAGCTGCGTGAAAATGCACCATGGCCGCTCTCTTTGGTAGTCACTCGGTCGGCTCCGAGCGCACTTCGTGACATATCATACGTGAACGGTCCGACAGTTACGACGTAACAACGGGGTTCCCAATACATTGTATCCTATGGGAGCTATGCCGGGACCGGCGGAAAACGACGTAACAGCCGGGAAAACGCAGCAGTGAGGAACGTAACAGCGGGGTTCCACTGTAATCGGGGTGCGGCACAGCACTGAGGCGAGAAACACTTGATTGGTTAGTTACTTCAGTGAATGAAACCAAAGACGTAAGTGCTTATCAAGGTTTCGATTAAAGCATAGTTATGCTTGTTAGAGTGCAGTTTAAAATGTTTATATTGCTGTGATGCAAGAAATTTGCACGGATGTGCCAAGGATTCTAATATCGAGCGATATCATGAACAAGAGAAAGCATAACAGAAAAATGCCACTACCATAAAAGCAATCATTTACTAGAGTAGGGGACATGTTATTGTGGTCAATTAGAACTTCGATGAGCATAGAATCATTTCCTCACAGCAGAAGGCTTCTTACAGCACAATGATAGAGTGATCAGAACTTTTGCTATTGTTGTTTATTTATTTGACCTCTCTGTATCTCATTTTTCCACTCTAGCACAGTGTGATACCATTCTGAAAAAATGTGTAATCAAGCCGATATAACTATCATTTCACCGTGTTTGAAAAGAAGGCACAGGCATGCACCATTGAACGTACATTTTATGCACGAAGAAAGTGCATGTTAGTGAACCCCAGGTTGAAAAAAATTAATCCGGCAGCCCCACTACAGAATGCCCTGTAATCACGTCGTGGTTTGTAAACCCCAGAATTTAGTTTAAAACTGGCTCTAATGGCCAGGAAGTGTACCGAGACTGATCTCTCTGTCTGTTTGGCGCTTGCAGCCGGCCTATGTGATCCACATCTTTCCTTCGTGCGAGTTCTCCAACGAGAACATGGCACGCATCGCACCAGACCTGCTACACAGTGTCAGCGACATCGCCCACCTGTTGGTCATCATCGCCACTGTGTGAACGAGGGGACGGAGAGAAAAGAGACTATCCGCTGTTCCTCCTAACCCCCCTACAACATCCACGACAAAGAAACAGATCTCGCCGTCAACATGTCCTCGGCAGACAACAAAAGACTTGAAGTGTGAAGTCCCGTTGTTCCGCACGAAACCGCAAAAAGAAGTGAAAAAACAACCCAAACCCAAGAAACCAATGGTGCTCTGCTAACAACTTCGTTATCTTTTGGCCACTTGCATATTACGGCGCAGAGAGTTTTATGAGAGACGAAGGGACGGCAGCCCGCGCCACCGCCACAACTCGCCCAACCCCTTGACGCCCGACAGCTGTGTCGCCTGTTTTTCCCTTCCTGGGAGTTCTTCCCACATCGCCGCCACGAGCACCGCGCACGCAGTTGGTCGCTGCCGTCCCTCGTCTTCGCCCCTGTTTTTATTTCTTGTGTTGTTGAGAGAAAGAGGAGTACTATGTCGCACTACTGCATTTGGGTCGGCTGAGGGTCGGGCAAGTCGAAGAACGTGTGGGTGACCACACGTGCACCGGGGAAAAAAGGGGTGGGGCGGGCGAGGTGTTTTTCCGTTTCGTCTAGAGTTCTCCCGTCATTATCTGTCTTGTACATAAGCGATCGATGTGAATGTGTACATATATTTATGTATGTATACATACAGTATATATATATATATACATACACACATTATATATATATACATATTATGTATATGAAGTAATAATCTCCAGTTAAAAAAGAGAGCATCGCCAGTCTTTAACGTCGAAGGCTGGTTAGAACGTCGGAACAGGTGAAAGAAAAAAAAAAGAAGAGAGACGCACCGAGAAAGTGAAGAAAGAGGGGGAAAAAAGCGCTATATATAGATGCAGGCTCAAACTACCATGTGATATAAGTAAATAAGGCAAAGATTTTCCGTGTGTACATATTACTAGCCGAGGCGAGAAGGTTAATTGTGCTCTCCTTCAAAAAAGAAAACTGTTGTCCAATGCATGTGTGTGTATGTATGTACGTATGTATGTAGGTGTGTGCATATTGACAACAGTAGTAATGTACAGTTTCTGTATAATGTCTCACTCATAGAAGAAAAAGGGTGGCGCGAGAGGTGTTTTTTTCTTCAAGTCAGGGATTTCATTGCCACACACGTACCACACACACAACACCACACGCGCGCGTTTGCGTAAACGGCGTGCAAAACCATGCAGAGATATTCACGTCATTGTACCGAGCGTCGTCACGAACTGCTCCTTCGCTGTGTAAACAGAAAACAACAACAAAAGAAACAAAAAACATGGTTGTGGAGAGCGAGACGTAGAAACCACACACCCCCCTCGAGGGATTGTGAAGTGTTTTTTTCTTTTGTTGCATACCCACTGTACATTGTGTTGTTGCATCTTGCACAATATTTTTTTCGTCAAAATGGACTATATGTTACATCAATGACGCAAAGCATTATGCGGCTTTTTTTCTTTTTCGATCGTCGGTCACTTAATATTGTTCAGAATGTGTACAGTGGTTCTTCTTTGGTTTTTCACACATTTCTCATTTTCATTCATTGTGTTTAGTTGTACAGAAGAAAAAAAGATTGTACCTGGCATAGTTTTTAACTTTTTTTCCTGTTCTTGTTATTGTGGAAAAGCGAACTCTTGTGCATTTTATTCATGCTTTACAAAGGGTGTCGATTTTTTTTTCTCGCCTATGGAGACGAGACTTTTTTTTTTTTTTTTTGCCCCCATCCCCTCGTTGTTTTCGGGAAGGGATGGGGGTTGATGTCTAGGGGGTTCAAGTAGTAGTCTAACGCGACTGTAAATTTTGTACATAAGCTGCTACGTGTGTATTGTATTGTCTGTACATTCAACAACAACAAACCTTTCTCTTCAAAATTTAAAAAAAAAGAAAAGGGGGAAAAAACGATTCTTTGTGATGTCTTTTCAAAGCCACACCTCACATTTTTCAAAGTGGAAAAAAATAAGCTTGCTCGGAGGCGCGCGACAGTCCGGACGGGTCGAGACGCTTGTCACCGATTGATGGGAGGTTAACGAAGTGTCAGTGTTTTTTGTGAATCGCATTTTTATCCCAGTGATTTGATTCAGAAGCGAAGTTTATACTATTTATAGTTTGTTTGCGTGTACGATCATGAACCGCATTTTAATCGGCAAGCGCAGTGCCACTTAAAAAGGGACATTGGGCGTTGCATTTGTTTAGTAGCGGGCATTGCAGTTGACATAATTTTACACTTGCGTTGAAAGTGATGGTATGTAGGAACGTGTTGCCGCATGCCTATTGGTGCTTAACTCCTTTAATTTTGAAATTCAGGGAGAGGTATTTCAGATAGATGCACGGTAAGGAAGGCATCGCGAGAGAGGAAAGAAAAAGAAAAGGTGTGGACGAGGTAATGGAAGAAAGAACATGATGCACCTAAGTCTGTGAGGGGGGAAAAGGGGGGGGGGGGGTAAAAAGGGGGGGGGGTGTCGCCGAGTCCTCCTTGCTGTTTTTCTCCCGTTTGCTCAAGCCATTTTTCAAAGGAGTCTCTATCTATATACTACTACCAGCCGGTGTATCGTCAGACGTTTACTACATGTGGGGAAATGTCTCCCAGTCGTTTCACAAACACCAGGGCGTGATTTTCACTTTGTTTCGATGCGACCCGCGCGCGCGTTGCAGAGAAGAAAAAAAAAATGCGTAGGAAGGGGCGTTCCACTACCTTAACCAAACGACTGTTCTATATTCTGTTCTCTCTGCTACTCCAATCATTGTTCACGTGTGAGCTCCATTTTTAATGTGTGAAAGAAAAAAAAAAAAAGTGTTTACGTCACCTGATTTTTCATCGTCTGTGGCTGGCTGTCAAGAAAAAAAAAAAAGAGAGGGGGGGCAAGCCGAAGTCCTCTCGCACCCCCGTCCTCCCCCTTGGCTACCCAAACTTGTACATAGTGGCATCCACCGAGGGGCGCCTCGGGGGTGGCCGGGGGGGGTCGCGTCGGGCTCGGTTTGACACACCACCCCCCTCACGAGTTTTTCTTCCCCCTTTTTATCCCGTTTCTTCTCATGTTTTTATTTTTAATTTCTTTTTTGTCCATACCACGCAGAGCAGTGATACACATAAGTTATTAGTAACGTAAATAAAAACGAGGAGGTGTAACAAATGAAAAAAAAAACGGTCTCTGTCGTCTCGTTTCTTTCTCGTCGTGTGACGCTTCTCCGGTGGCACGCTCGTGGTCACTGCGCAAGAAGAGAGCCCTTGGTCAGCGCACCACACACGAGCGTTGTCGCACAACGGGACGTCACATTGATCGAACCTTGCATACACACCTAGTGTGGCAAAAATCGCTGATGCTTTTGCAATGCTAATCTCTTGCCTGTTCCTCATGCTGAAAATATGTGTGAAGTGCTTTGCTGCTGGAGCCAGAGGCGGCTCACAAAACTAAAGAAGTTTTAAAGGTAAACTCTGATTTTTAAAATTGCTTTTCCTGCATATCAAGTTATAAGTGTCACGTTAAATCGCTTTGTTGAATCATATTAGCATAAACCCTCGGGACTGAGGCCGATCAAAACAAAGACTGCCACCCAGTAGTAGCATAGCAGTAAACTCTTTGACAACACTTTCTGAGAAATCCATATCAGTTTCCTTTGAAACACTGCACTACTGCAAGAGGGATGGCAGTTTTACAACAAAGCTGTTTACTATAACTCTGATCCCAGAATTTCCTTGTCCCTGTCAACAAAACAGTAGACAGAAAACTATTACAGAATTGAAGCAAGAAGTGCCCGTCTCCATTCAAATTCAGCATGCAAGACACTCCTCAGTGGTACTCATTTCAGTAAAGCAGAACACAAGTGTCAAAACCTCATTGTAGATGACTAGGCAGGTTGAAGCAATGCAAACGCACGTAGCGTTTGCCAGTTGGGTTTCCTGTTAAAGATTACAGTTACATAAGCTGCAGTTGCCAGGAAGCAGCAACTGTAGCATGTGAACAGACGTTGCTACACTTTCATATGTAAAGGAAGAGCTCACCTAGCAACTGATTTGTGTTGTGATAATGCAGCGGAAGGCCATGCATAGTTAGGGCTCCCCAAGAGCAGCGTTTTGGCATCGTGCATTTGACTGACTTGCTGTCAATCATTTCACGCAGAGGAATTTCTCATTTGGCCACTGTTCACGTGACATTGGTTTGTTGGATCATACCGCAGCTTCACCGGCCAATCACCTTCACAGCATGGGTCAGAGCCAAAGTTCCCTTTTGTAGCTCCCTCCTTCACTACGCTAAGTGATTTCTATAAAATACTATTGTCTAAAGCAGTGCAAAAGCACTTCAAGACACAAAACCAAAATAGCACTAATAAATCTGCCAGCAACAACTTCCTTTTTCTGTTTTTCTACCCCCAGTGAAGTGTTAGCGGCATCCTTTTTGAACTGCAAGAATGCAACGGTACTGATCTGCTGGCCCAATGCTAATGCGTCTGTGTCATTCGTAATGCAAGAGACAAAATTCCAAACTTCAACGTATTTGCGCAGAAATGAACTTCCACTCAGCTCAACTGCATATATCTTTTTGAGCATGTTCTGAGGCCCTACCATTACTTATAGCAAGTGTGAGAGACACTAATCGGCTGCACGTGCAATTTTGAGAAACAACTTTGCGTAATTCATTATTTTGATTCGAGTAGCCAGGCCACAGGAGAGTAGCACATACAAATAGGTACTTACCCATGCTGGCTTCTTTGCTTGGTAGGGTAGCAAGTTGTGGATTCGCATGTGCTTGACCATCTTGCACCCCTCGGCGGTGCGTTGAAAGTCTGGGTCGTATATCGCTGCACGCCACATGAGCAAGAACTGCAAAGCAAGTGAGTTGTCAGTTGGGGAGCCCTTCTACCATGCTCGGTCACTCGTGTCACCAACCTCGCGGAAGTTGAGTTTTCCGTCCATGTCCTCGTCAAAGTATTGGACGATAGCATGCAAGCCACTTGGGCTGATGGGAATTCGCAGGCATTGAAACATGTTCTGGATTTCATGCCCATCAAGCAAGCCATCCTTGTTCATATCCCATCTGAAAAAAATGAATTGCGTTAGAAAAAAAACGGGCAGCGAAGACTGAGGAAACAGTGGATCTGGTGCCTTTATCTCCTCACCCTCACTTTCTTTTCACGCCCATCACTTTCCTTTCCCACTATACTGTACAAGACGATGCTATGCTTTACCTTCTCCCCCTCTCCCTCCTCAACCTCCATTTCCAACCCCTTGCAATACTATACTATACATGGATATGATATGCTACACCCTCTCCCCTACTCCTCAACCCTCACATCACCTTCACTTCACTTTCCCACCCCTCGCTATAATACTATACTCTGTTCCAGAAGTTCCGTGCAGCACTGTGGAAGCTACAGGCCTTCTCAGCCAATCAGGAGGGCGAGCACATCTAAGTGTATCCTTCCACGCCCTGTCGTCTGCTAGCGGCGAGCGCTGCAGCGAAAGCGGCAAGAGCGTCTCGGGACACTGTGCAACTGCGCAGTGAGATGAGCTGTAATTGTGAAAGCGGTTAAATATTCTCCTCGGCACCGTAAAAGCGCGCGTCTTCGTGATACTTGCACGATATCGCACAGGTGAACCAGGCGCCGCCATATTGACTAAGTAGTGACCAAATCTGCCACCGCGGACTAATCACAACCCAAGACTGGGTCCTCCGCGGCGCTGTGGACGCTCGGGCTGTGCGGACTACTCATAAAAGTTTAGACAGTGTCGTACCATTCCTTCGTACTTTATAAGTAAAAACATAACACATACGAGCCACAACAGCGTTATTTTTTCCGTCATTTGCATGTTATAACACGTACATGCAAGAACTCTTTCTTCAGTATCATGGAGCCACAAAAATTGTTTTATACAGAAAATGCGACAAAATCGTCATACAAATCACAGCTACAACACGCAGAGAAGCCTTCAAGTAAAAATCCTCCGACGAGACCGCTTGCAAAAGTCATGAGGACAAACAACGGCTACGTATATGGGGCACTACTTCTCGCTTCGCAACAACCTGCGCTCGAGGGTCGTGTAGCCTTGGCTCTGCTGCACGGAACTTCTGGAACAGAGTATATACATGGCTACGCTACGCTTTACCCTCTTCCCTCCTCCTCCCATCACTCCTCTTAGCCTTCACTTCCCTTTCCCACCCCCTTGCTATATTATGCAAGACTATGCTATGCTTCACCCTGTTCCCTCCTCATGACCCTCACATCACACTCACTTCCCTCACTCCTTGCTACACTGTGCTATACAATACCATCTCCCCCTCATTTCCCTCACCCTCATTTCTTTTTCCCACCCCCTTGCTATGCTATACTACGCTCCGTTCTTGGCTTTGCGCACCTAGGCATAACTGGACTGGACTCTCCCTCTCTTACCATGGCTCCTCCTTGCTCAACCAGTTAATACAGGGGGACAACGGAGTTTTGCCAAGCTTAAACATCTCCACTGTTAAAAAAGGAACTTGCAGAAAGTCTGTGTGCTTCTGTGAACCTTTCAATTTTCATGCCAAGCTTAGCGAAAAAGCTTTCGGTTAAGGCCGCACGAGGGTCTTGAGCAAAGAAGGCAAGCAGTTCAGACTGTCTTCGTTGCTGCAAACTGTCTTGCACCTTGTGTCTGGTTTTCTCGCTACATCCTCATCATCTTTCTTACACCAGCACTAACAAGTGATAGCGGCCATACTACTAGATTCACCACGGCTTGAAGGCAGCCACACATGCCAACACACACACAACATAATTCTAAGCTAGCTGTCCTTCATAATCATTTGCATATGAAGCAAATGTGCGCCCACCCCCTTCTAGCTGGCTCAGGGAACCTACTGCCCTGCTTGCCATCATTGTGGACAAGCCTATGATAAGAACACAAGATAGTGTGCATGCGAGTGTACATGTGCTAATTGGGATTGATGGCACCGGCAGAACTAGACAACTAGTCATCTTGCCATCATTGTGGACAAGCCTATGATAAGAACACAAGATAGTGTGCATGCGAGTGTACATGTGCTAATTGGGATTGATGGCACCGGCAGAACTAGACAACTAGTCATAGCAGACAGTTAAAGATAGTAATGATTGCAGAAAAGTGATGCAATGCACAGACCCTTCAATATAGTGCGCTATATGTAAAGAATAAAAATTTACAGCTTGCTCATAGCACTATCATACACCGCCATACGATATGCACGGTTAAATTTTATAGGTACCTGTGAAACCAGTCTGCCAGAAAGGAACACTGGTCCAGCGAGAACTCGCTGATAGCAGGGGTTGACTTGTTCATCACCGGGCATACGGATGCGTCATGGTACGTAATTTGTTCCTCGTGCTCGTTTTGGTCTGGGAGGTTCTTCTGCACGACTTTGTCGTCTTCAAAAGTCGTGCGTGCCCATTTGATGAATTCCGCTCGGCGTTCTGCGTGGACCTTGTGCTGCAGTCGAGTGCTTCCTGCAAAACAATACTGGCCATGGCAAACTATCTGAAAGAAAGCGTGCTTCAAGTTTACCTTCGTAAAGTGACTTTGCCTGAGCTATGAATGCTGCCCGCTGCTTAGCAGCTCCTTCGCATAGTTCTCGTGCTTCTTGAATCCGAGATTGAGGCAGTTTTACGTCAAGGGGTCGCCCTTCATCTCCTTGGTCAAGAAATCTTGATCGTACCTGTAGGAAAATTGTCCATTGTAAGGGTAGACATTCAAATAAGTGCGTGAGGCATGTGCAAATGGTCTCGTGTAATTCGCACATATGCATCACTGTGACTTTACCCATGGGTTTAAAGTGTAGCAGGTGCTGGGCTTTTTGTCAGAAGCAACAGGATAAATTTCAAACGCTTGCATGGTTCGCAGCATGGCCTGCCCTTCAGGTGTTGACTGGAACTCGGAATTTTCAGCCGCCATCATCCACAGGTATAGGAACTGCAGCAAAATGCATTCACTCATGAAACGCTCCTACCACGCAGAACAACGTGTGCAACGTACCTCTCCAAAGTTGAGCTTCCCATTCCTGTTGTCGTCTGCTAGGGCAATTAACCACTTGGCAGACATCTGCGTTACGTCCATTTGAAGACTTGTCCACAGGCGTTTGAGACCTTCCGCATCCAGATGGCCAGTTTCCTTTGGATCCCCACTGCGAATAAACAAAGACCTAGTTAGCATTCACTCTATGTTGGTCTAGGATGCGTGTGCTCAATCACATTAATTATTTGCCTAAATTAATTTGAAGTTGCTCTCAGCAGACATGCATTTAGGCTCCTTCGCTTCAAAATCTTTTTCTTTTTTTTTAATGCGTCTCGCTATGAGCGAAATCAGCGATCGATGACTGGAGGTGTAACACGTACCTCCTCATTTCAATGCCAAAAAGCCACATGGACAAGGCAGAACTCCAAGTAACTGCGGCTGATATTATCTGCCTTGCCGCGAGGACGCTCCGACGCGTACGCGTCGCCTCTCTCTCCCCCCCCCCCCCCATCAGATAAATCGGTGGTTATTCGGCGGCACTGGGAATCGAACTCAGGACCTCCCGAATCCGCCTTTTTCACGATGCCACGGCGCATGCGCCCTTCTCCTAGCGTAAAAGTGGCGAAACGCCTTGATGGCTTTCGTTGTGACGATACCGGTTGTGTCGGTCCCTATCAAAACGGCAGAGGGCAGCACAGAAAAACGAAAGAGGCGGACGCTCTACCAAGTGACCAACGCTGCGGTTCGTGCGGACGCCCGCTCCGCAGATTGGTTAAAAAACTCCCCTTTTCCCCTCTCCTTTTTTATGCCCCTTTCGCGTTGAAGTCATGCAGTAGCTTCGGTTTTAGAGTGCGCAGCTCGGCCCGTGCACCGTGCATTTTTCCACTAATCCCCTCGCCACCCCCCCCCCCCCCCACCTCCCATCTGCAAATTATGCCCGTTGTTCTGTGCTCAATGGCCGGGATGCATTCGCGAACTTACCACCTGAACCAACGCTCGAAGATTTCGATGTCCCGCCGTGAGAAGACGCTGTTCACGCCGTGCTTTGGATGCGTCACATCTCCAGCCATGACTGGCAAGTGACAGCAGTGACCGCACTGGAGGTTCCGAGTCGTCCAGCACCGCAGGGCTTGAGCTCGCGAATTCTGCGCTATGGGCGTTCGTCTACCATAATCCATGAACTAGCTTTGGTTTTAAATTTGTGCTAGGTTCCTCGAGCTGGCATTTAAACGCCGCCGACTGAACGCACAACACGGCCGAATTAAAAAGCACGCGCTTGGCGATGCTCGTGAGGGTGCATCTTCTACGGCTGTTTGACGCGGGATATTCTTTTTTTATTTTGTTAAAATAATTATTGGCTTTCATTGCTGTAATAGCTGTACGTTGCCTGTACAAGTGACCGATGTAAACATTCTTATCTACACGGTTTCTCGTGTGGAAGTGAACGTGTTGTTTTTTCCACTTCAAGGAACAAGATAGTGCCAATTCTTTCGACTGCAGTTTTTGTTCGCTATTCACTTACTGATCAAGAACACGAACCAGTACAGGAAGAAAGAGTAACATTCTACCGTGCGCCAAGGGTTCACAGTTCACACTTGCGCCATCAGCATTGATATGGCTATCAACATTCATCGTTAGCCGTCAGCGTTTCGAATCCAATCCAAGAGAAGTCGGGTGTCCATGCGGCTTTTCGTTGCTGTCGCATGAAGCTTTTCAGTTGCTAAGAGCCCGTACTTGCCGGGCGGAGTGAATATCGCCCCGTTTCATCATGGGTCGCAAAGCGGACTTTAACGAAAAGCCGAAGAAGCGACGATCGAGGAAATCGAAGATCCAACCCCCGCCGGAGATACCAAAGGCTTTGAGAGGTAAACATCGCTCTCGGGCGCACGTGTTTGTTTTCCGCGTACCGTTGTTTTCGCATGTCTAGCATAAAAGTCTAATTTACTGTGTACGTTGGATTGCAGCGGAGAAGCCGCTGTCGAGGCGGGCACTGAGAAAGTAAGGCTTTAGTGCACAGGCTTGTATAGTTGATAGTTGGCGGCATGCGCTTAAAACTACGTATCAATTTCAGGTTGAAGAAAAGTCAAGCCGTAAAGAATGAACTCACAAGTAAAGTGATCACCAAAAAGAAAGTAGAAGAAGGTGAGTGTCGCCGATTTCGTCTGTTGGCTTCGATCGAACTCGATCGTGTCAAACGTCGAGGATGCAACACCGGCACTGCCTTCATGCCTTGCTTGCTGCGCTATATTGTTCCAATTGTATTCCTTTTTATACCACCAGAAGAGGACGACGACCAATTTACAACGAAGGTCCAGTCATTTTCCGACGACAACAAGAAATGGCTGAAGCCAAAGGCGTCGAAGAAGCAGCTTTTGGGATCTGATGATGACGACGATGACGGCTCTGACGATCAGCAAGAGGTATTGCGTCCTCCTGAACAAACTGAATGTCTACATATACGTTAACTACAATTTTGTAGATTGTAACGAGTTACATTGTGTGATTACAGGATTTCGGCGAGAGCTCTGATGATGATGCTGCTATGGATGACGAGTTCGCTGTTTCAGAAAGCGGCGAGGATGAGGACGAAAGTGATGACGAAGAGGTATGACCTTTCTTGACTCATTTAGCACAGCTAATAAGTAAAGCCTACATTAGGCTAATTTATTTACGTGCTTATCTCTTCCAGCTGCCCATTGAAGCTGCATCAAGGAAACTTCAGAAGAGACAGGATGAAGATAGGTAAATTTCTCAGTTTTCTTGAAATACATCTTACTCTGCTTGAAAACTACTTGCATCTTTCACATCTTACTCAGACTTTTTGTGAATGAACTGTGCAAACTGCTTATCATCTTGACATCAGATTGTTGATGTTTTCAGTTGGGGCTTTATCTAAGTACAGGGACTGCATTAACCTTTACGGAAGTGCACATTATCAACAAGAATGTGGCACTGATTATAGAATACCTGCCGCCGTGTAAAATCTCTGCTACCATGTAACCATATAAAGGCGCTGAAAAAAACCTGCGAACTAATGATACAAAATAATTAACTTGTCATTGACAAGCTCGTTGGCGCAAGTGCTGAATGAACTTTGTGCTGCTAAGAATGTTAATGAGTGATCACTGAAATGTGATTCCCTGCAGAGTTGTGTTGCATATCTGCCAACTCAACTGAAATTTGTGCATTGTTTATGATTTTAAGCCTGTTCTGTGAATTTGCTAATTTTTTACCACACTTTCATGAAAAATAAGTTCTATTTGTGGAAAAGTTTACATTGCTAGCCTGTGACCTCACCTTTGAAAACCTCTTGACGGTGAATGGGCGCCATAATTGATCAAAATTGGCAGCAGCAAAGTCACTAGTGTTTAGTAAACGGTGCGTTGCCTGCAATTTATGGCATGTCCAAGTTTGGAGCTGTTCTGTGCCGTGTGGAAACGTAAATTATCATTGATAAAGTTTGTATGTATCACAAAACCGCGTGTGCTCAAGGCAAAATAAATTTTAACCCTTTAAGTGCCCATTAAACCATAAAAAAATGTTTGAAAATTGCCAATTTTTTTTGATGACATGAAATGCTTCACTAACGTGTTCAAAACAGAAAAATACTTGCAAAAGCATTTTTACGGCAGATAATAATGCTTTATTCATCATTTTTCACACCGTCATGTAATGCCACATACCTGAGGCATTTGAGGTGTATGCGTAAATAAATTTCTGTAACCCCAGAAAGTAAGGGTTCGATTTGACTTGCCGCGCACAAAATGCACTAATCCTTGATAGTGCAATTCTAACTAGATGAGGCTACTGTTCGTGTGGTAGCGTTCAAAGCCATTTGGTACCATTCGTGGGAGCTGGCCATCGTATCATCACTGCTTCCGCATCAGAGTCACTTTTCGTGAAAATGTCATCACTATCTTCACTTGAAGAATTAAACATGACACCAACATCATCGTCACTCATGCTTTCATCATCTGAAGAAGAAAGATTTCCCACGCGAGAACACTGCACAGATGTGACCATGTTCATTTATAATGCGCGGGAAGCCCAAAGCACGCATTTTACCGCGCAGACTTTCATTCAGCAAAAGTGCCAATCACGGAACCCCTACTGGGTTCGTCAAAAGCCTCTTGGAACTTTGCTGAAGAGCCATGACAAGCACAGGTCATCATAAGCAAAAAAGTTGCGACTGCTTATGACGAGCTCAGGTCGTCATAAGCGTTTAAGGGAGTTAAAAAATGATGCTCCCTATAATGCTGTTCCTGTGTTGTGTTTGTGGGATTTCTTTTGCAAATTTTTTTAATATTCTTCGCTTGCCAGGTGTATTGTTGTCATCTTACATTTTTCCTTGCATTTCTCTGCAGAAAATTAGCTGATGAGGAGCTAAAAACAAACATAGCTGAATCTGAGGTCTTCACACTTCCAAGTGGACAAGAAATCGAGAAGGAGAATATCCTTTTTTTGTGTGTGTGTGTATGTGTGATACATTTTTACAGGTACGAGAAATTAGTGGTGCACTGCTGTTGTATACTAGTATCTCTGTCTTGCTATGCTTGATTCACACATGCACTTGCCGCATATACTGATAATGTAGTTAGCTGAATAGCACATAAACTGCTGACTTCAGTTCAGTTTGCCTTAGCTCCATGTGGCTGCGGTGCTTCCGCTTGCTGCGTATTGAAGAGAAGAAGGAACCTTATTTTTACAATAAAGTCTGTGTGGCTCAATAATCCTGGGTGGTGCCCCCCGGCAGGGCCCCACTGGCTGCCGCGACTCACCAGGCCTGGTCTAGAGTTTCCAGTTGGCTTCCCAAGTCCGGTTCAAAGAGCCGTGCCTTCCAAGGCCATGCTGTGGGTGCTTGTTTTGCTAGTCCTGGTGAGACCGCTTTGTCTGTGCGGTCAGTGCATTGGTGTGTTATGTGCGCAAGTGTCGCTGTGTGTTCGTTTCACCAGGGACAAGTCGTGGTCGCGTATGTGTCTGGAAAGATGATGGCGTGTAAGCGGGACAGATGCGAGGTCATATGATGCGATCACTGTAGGTTTGTTCCTTAGCTAAGAATACAGGCCGAGCCCCCTGACCTGGCCATCATCAGTGAAAGGATAAAAGACGTCACATTCGTCCTCAACGACTTTGCGAGCAGAAGGGAACCTGACAGGTAGGTGCTGCTAAACAAAATGTTTCTTACCTTACCAACATCAGGACAAATACATGTTTGCATCTCACTTATCTCTTCCTTTGGTTGCCTTAGCAACTAGCTCAGATTCAGACCTTAAATCATTCACTTTCATACATGTAGGCCTTCATTCATTTGGTACTTATTTCCACCACATATATACGCTGCATTGAAATTGAAAGGCTTTATTACGTTGCTGTGTGTTCCATCCAGTCGTTGCATAGAGCATATTGAATGTTTCTAGTCGCGTGAGTGCTGGATCCATATCTCTGTGGAGAAAACATTCAAGGCCGTATTTTTGCACATACATCCCTGCCTGGTGAGAAGCTGAAGAAACACTGTATTTATCTACAAATAGGGGGTGCTGGCCGAACATGCATATTTTGAGCGTATGTGCCAATGCAGAATGATAAACAGTGTTTGGATTGAAAGCACGAATGCTACATTGGGGTTAGCATTACTTTGTGTCTTTGCCTGTGTGGAGTGAATGTGTTTCCCCTTCAGTTTTCGAACTGCATTCTGCGCAGGCCCCGTTCCGAATATCTGGAAATTTTGAAACGAGACTTGTGTGAATACTACAGCTATAACGAGTACTTGATGCAAAAGTTTATGGACCTTTTCTCGCCTGCCGAGGTAAGTGGACTGGCGTTAATCTGATACCAGCTTTCATTTGGGAATTGTAGATCACAAGCATGCGGTGGGGGGGGGGGGGGCAGCTCGGGCGAGTTCGTATAGTACATGATTTGATAGAAGTAGAAGGGAGACACGGAGGGCATAGTTCTACACGTCTCCCCTTTTCTGCTTTTTGTTATTCATTACAATGCGCTGCTTACTCGATATCAAAGAATAACAACATTTAGGAGCAGAAATAGTTTGCATTTAACTATGGTAGGCGGTATTTGTCGTTCAGAATGCTTTGTGCGGTGTCCCCCTGGATGCTTATTCACATGACATAACAAGACAGTGTTGCTTAACTGATGACTCATGACCGACAGTTTTACATAAAGTTTTAAATGACAGTAACTTATTGCATTAGTTTTTTTGTATTTTTAAAGCTTCCCCTCTTGTGTGAAATGGCTAGCTCGGAACCAGTAGTAGAGAGATGAGGTTAACAAGGAATTGGCTGTTTGGAATCTGCTCTTGCTGCACAGTGGTGATGGGAGATTGCTTGGGGGGAGTTTCATTTTGCAGTAAACTTGAATGGTTGCTGATGATAACAACTTCATGGGATGTCTGATGTAATGCTTAAGCTGTTATTTCTGATAGTATTGAGCATTCATACAGGACAGTGTTTTTTCTTATAGGGGACGCAATATGTGTCGCGTATAGAGAGAAACACATAGGCGCGCAGTGGAATGTACCTCAGCACATGATGAACGCTGGAGAACATAATCTTTATTTCGTGCATATCGCGCCGTGCAGTGCGGCCGCTGTAAACACGGGTGCACGCTGAGCGCATTGCCCGGAGTTCGTGTCGTTGTAAGTGGGAGCGAGGGCGTGCCTGTACATTTCTTATGAAAGGAGGTAACATGCTGCCCAAATGAAAGTTGGACACTCCCAGTACAAGTTTAGTTGTGTTTTTTTTTTGTTGTTTTGTTCTTTTGTCATTGCCCCCTTGTAGCAAGGATGCACTGGGGAGGAAAAAAATGGGATTACAGGGAAGTTTGGGTATAGGAGGGGAATGATTAAGCAGTTTTAGGGACTACAGAGGGTGATCAGTGTTGGTATTCTTACTACGTTGCTATCTAAGCTGGTATTCTTACTATGTTTGTAGTGATTGTTATGTGTATTCATTCACAAGTTTTCTTTTTGTTTTTTTCCCTGTAGCTGATAGAGTTTTTAGAGGCCAATGAAGTCAACCGGCCTGTGACGATCCGTGCCAACTCGTTGAAGACAAGGCGACGTGATTTGGCTCAGGTAAATTGACAGGGGAGCTAGAGTAACAACCTTCGTGCCTTTTTAACAATTAAAGCAGTGTTTAGAACAGAGTGTTTCGCCGTAAAAGGAAACGTGAAATTGGCAGTATTTGTAGGGGAATGTCATGGAAGTGTTTCTTGAGCCAAACTCTAGAGAAGTAGAGCGACGTAATTTTAAAAATATGAGCTTTTCAAAGAAAGGACTGAATTTATGCACTTCATTTGTGCTGGCAAATTTTGCCATTGGGGTTGCGGCATGTTGCTGAGCTTCGGTTGTCATGTTGTGTGGCTATAGCAGATAGAAATTTATTTCTCATTTTGCAGGCTCTCATCAACCGAGGTGTCAACTTGGATCCCATAGGAAAGTGGTCCAAAGTTGGACTCATTGTCTACAACTCACAGGTCCCAGTTGGTATGCCCTGTTTGATTTTCTCTCAGGATCTTCTGTAGCCTTTTATGACACTTTGGGGAGGGGACAGCTATCATGCATCGAGCTGCACTTTTAGGTGATGTTTTAGTGGTTCAACCCAGCACCTTCCAAGTTTTGTTGTAATTAAGCACAGCATTGCAAACCATTCCCCTGTCCGATACGGATATTGGCAGCATCACGGGCTACTATTCTGTTTAAGTACATTAAACCAACTTGCTAGTTCTAGCTGACATCTGAGAAAACAATGTGTAGTTCACTCTTTAGCGTCCCAGAATCAAGTATTGCATCGACATGGGCAAATTTTTCTGAAGGCTCACATATTCCCATACTTAAGGTCAGTTTCTAGAAGTGTAGACCACATTTTGGACAGAGACCTTTCTTTTAGATTACGGAGGTCTTGTTAGGTTTGCCGAAGGTTGGCTTCTGGCCATCGTGTGACATATTCTTAGAGTGTTTAGCGCAGAAACTCTTTATAGACAGGGACAAGAAGGAAAGCACACAAGAGCTTACTTTCAACAGTGTTTTATTAGAAGCCAGATCACAGGTTATATGTGAAACAAAACTGTTTATTCCTCATTAAAGAAGGTAAGGCATGTAAACACGGATGCATGAGTAGAGAAAAAAACGGAAAATGGTGTTTTTGTTGGTTTGTTCTCTTCTCGTGTCCGTATTTGCGCTCCTTATGTTATGATGAATCCTTAGAACCATGCCACCTTTTAGATGCGAAGCAGCTTTTGCTCAGGGCTGTGTCCGGTGGCGGTGGTGGAGTCCGCACTCCACTGCGCATGCGCCTACTCTCTCTCCCGCTCTCCTCCTTTACGCAGGTGTTTAGTCACCTTCTCTCCTCTCCTCCCCCATGCTGCAGCCACGGCGCAGCCTCTCCTCCCACGTGATGCAGCCGCGCCGCAGCCAAATACAGCCTGTAACCCACTCTCTGCTATCCCTCCCCCATTTCATGTGTATATGTGCGCGTGCGCTCTGTCGGCTTCCATTATTCTCCCTTCGCTCCCGTTCAGACGAGTTGTAACGTCAACGTCGGCGCTAACGGAAAGCAACACACAAATGCAACGTAATGATAACACATACACTAAATACAAACCTCACGCACTAATGGAAATGCCGAGTGAATGTGACGGAAACTTGGTGTGCACCCCCAATGCTGCTTCGCATCCCCTCATGGTTCCCTTGGGTGGGAGGTGTAATTTTTTTGTCGTATTTTCAAGTTTGCAACAGCTGTGCCAATTGCAACAGTTTGATACAATTCCTTATTTTTGTGCCAAGCTGAGCCAAAACCGTGACATTTGTTGAAATTGTGCCACGCTGCACCAAAAAAAATGTTTGGCAGATCCTCTGTACCGTGGGAATCGATGTTATGCGAAGCACATTGCTGCAGTGATGATGTAAGTGTATTAGTTGTGTGTACATCATATGCATATCAGGCTTGTCGACAACACTAGCGTTTAAGGGGTAACTTATGGTCTGACGTAACGTCAGCACTCGCATTAGAACACAGAATTCAGCACTATCAAAATGAAGTGTACTTTACAGTGCGATGATGTGAATACCATACGTAACTTTCATTAGCGTATTCCTCTGGGGCTGAGCAGTGCTTGAATATAGCTTGCTCAATCGCAGGAATATAAATGTAATGTTTATTAGACTGCTATAAAAGCGTAGCCAACACTAGAACCACAGACGTTAACCTGACACGACGCCTGTATCATAGGAGTACATATGTAGCGTTTTATTGCTCTGTTATAAAATGAGATAGCCAGCACCACAACCACAATTGACGTTGCACCGACGTTACGCCTGCTTAGGATGCTTTTCCAAAGCCGTTTCTAGACCTGGAGTGGCTGTGTAGTAGAATACCCGACTGCCACGCAGAATACTTGGGTTCGATTCCTGCTGGGATCCTAATTTTCATTCTTTGCATTCGTCAGGTCAACGCTACCGATGTCGGTTTTTTAACGCTCTCGCATTTAACCCTTTGAGGGTCGAATTTTTTCGCGAAATCCAGTCCAAAAATGTGTAATTTTTTTATTGCTGAAATAAATTCTTCAGACGATTCTATTTAAGAAAAAAATTGTCTAAAATTTTTTTTCGTGACCGTAAAGTCACAAAAAAATCTGTTTTGTTGTTACATACATATGGTTTATTCGTAGTAAAATCAAGCAGAATCCTAAAACTTCACAGTTTTTATGAATAAAAATTATGCATTGTATTAAACATAGCTCACAAACATACAAAAATAAGCGCACCAGAGTACGTTTCCGGTTAAAAACGCTCGTGCTCTAACACTAAAAACTTTTCAGCGTGTGATATAGTCTTTGAAGCATGGCTCCCCGCGCACGCGTTTCAGATGTCGCTCCTTGATCGTCATCGGAGTCTAAACTCGTCAAAAAAATCCTTGTCTGACAAATTGAAATCCAATGAATCAGATTCTGATCGGCAATTGGGGAATAGTCCGCATCGGAAGAATCGCTGCTCGACTCACCGGCAGCAGCGCAACCGACGCGCGCTTCCATAGCGTGAGCGAACTGCGTCAGTGAGCGCACGGAAGAAAACTATGGTTCTGCGCCCGTCCGGAAAGCAAAATGAGTGAAAAAGCTACAGTAATACTTCGTCTTATCGCCAACAAGACGTAGTTAGTTTTTCCGAGAACCCAAAACAGGAAACGCAATCACGGCGGCGTCGTTTGTGTAATTTAGCGCCGCACGGAAACAGATGTAATCGCGCGCCGGGGTGAAATAAATGAGAGAGTAACAAGCGGTCACCCTTTGAGAGATTAGAAACCAAACAGCCATCAGCTTTGCGGGCGCAAGAAGCGAAAACCGCCCGAAGGACGAAACCGAAACGAGCCGGACCGCGTGCGCGCGTTCTGATGCGAGACTACAAGCCGCCGCGCCTCTTTGGAAAGAAAAAAAAAAGACGGAGAGGCATCGGCGCATTAAAAAAATTACACGTATTCCCGAAGCGTGGCAGCACATTCTAAGCAAGAGAAATGGGAGAAGGCGCGCGTTTGAAACCAAACCGCGCCGCGGGCGCTCTCGGTTGCGCAAGCGATAGCCTGCGCGCGGCGCGCCATTTTGCGAAGCATAAAAAAAGCAACAACGGAGAGACATCGGCGCATGAAAAAAATTCCACGTATTCCCGAAGCGTGGCAGCACATGCCAAGCAAGAGAAATCATCGAAAAAGGCGCGCACTTTAAACCAGCTGCACCGCGAACGCGCTCGGATGGGCAAGCGATAGGCGGCGCGCCGTTTTGGGAAGCGAAAAAAAAATACAACGGAGACACATCGGCGCATGAAAAAAATTCCACGTATTCCCGAAGTGGGGAAGCACAGTCCAAACAAAAGAAATGAACGAAAAAGGCGCGCGTTTTTAAAATAAACGCTATGCCGTACATGTACGACGAAAACCCTTTGGTACCAGGAAGCTTCTGCCGTACATGTACGGCGAAAACCCTGAAGGGGTTAAATGACCATTGTCTGTTCTCGCCATTCCTGGGTAGATATAAACTGTCAATCACCTGTGGCACATACCCCGTGGTATTTGGGTATGCGGCCCGTCGTATACGGGTATGTGCCACATGTGTCTGGAGGAAAGGGTTTGACGACGTACACAGCAGGATTTTCACATTCGTATATGACCAAACAGTCACATTCGTCAAATTCTTTTACCCTCCCATGCCAATCTTGGTTTACACGAAGTTAAGGAGCTGATCACGCGAGCACCCAGACAACGGCAGCTAGATAGATAGATACATAGAAACGCTCAAAGTGCCTTCGGTTCGCTAAGAAAGGCTTCGCATTCAGTACCCGACCAGCCTCGAAATTTCCTCATTACCACTAATTTTAGTAAGAAATGGAGAATGCGTTAATCACCCGCAGTTTGTGCATCATCATCCAATCCAGTCCAGACGCACAGACCACAACCATAATTACTAGTTCACTATACCCTAACCTCACCATGAAAGAAAAAAAATTTGCAGTGGCTTAGCTCGGCTATGCCAGGATATGCATAGCGTTAGCAAAGGTTCAGCTGATTATTCTTAGCTTTCCAGATTGTCTAGGATTATTAGCCTTCTTCTGTTCATTCTTCGTACGCTGAACCTCAAATTGCCAGGCGACTACTTCGGGATCCGATGACATAAGCTTCTCGGCTCTTCTGCGCCGTTGAGCAGCGTTTGCGCTCTCCTTCTCCATGGCGTTACCCACCTGCAAACGCCAGTCAGAGCCGCTATCAAGCTTCTCCAGCGCAGTGTCAGACGGCGACTGCACAGCGAAGGCGAATAGCTGCGTGCGCACCGGCGCCAGTGTGTCTGCCACGGCTACGACGCCACTCCTCCTGAACGCGCAGACCAGCAGCGGCGAGCCGTGCGCGGCGGTGGTGGAGAGCGCATGAGATGCCGGCTCCGGTGAGCCAGTTGTGTGACATCACTGATCCTCGCGCATGCGCAGCACGGCTCATGAGGATCCACGCGAAATCGGCTCCAGCTAGGCAAGTGTAGCTAACGCTACAAAAAGAAGAGCGGTTCTAAAGTTTCCTGGCCTTGTTCTGTCACGTGCAGAATGCTTTTTAGTCACTTTTGCGACAGTACACCTTTGCTGTACTGGGGCTACTAGTAGGGGCTACTAGTACTCGCTGTTATGGGACACAGCACACTTTGTTCCTTAATTACTCGTGCATGCACGCGCCATATAATAATGAGTACTAGTATGATTGCGGACATCTAAAAATTACTGGCACTCATTCAAAGCAGTGTACGATGTTTCTGCGGCCGTGAGAAACAATAAAGATCTTTTTTTTCACCACCCCCTATTGCTCCTGCGTTATGAATCTCCCGAATTTCGAGGTCGCCAGGTTTGCAGATTCACAATAGCATATGCAGGGCCTGTCAAATGGTTTGACAAGCTCCGCAGATGCTTATGTGGGCTTCGACATTGTTTGCACTGTGGGGTGGTTCAGCAGACTGCTTTTATTGAAATAGCAGCGCTCACATGCGCAGTGCATGAGTTAGCTCATCTCAGATAGTTTTTACATATATTTTTCTTTTCTCGTGTTATTTGTTGTGCTGCTCCAGATTTGGGATGTCGGGCTGAAAAACGGATTGCTTTTTGCCCATAACCTGCTCGAAATTTAGATTTTCATGTGCCAAAAGCAACATTTTGCTGCTCCAAAAATTGCTCCAAATCCTAATTCTGCTGTTGCACCCGTGTATTTTCTTTTTACTTGTTGCTCGGTTTACCAAGTGTCTTCTTGCAGAAAGAGTGGTGCTCTTGGTGATAGGAAATGGCAATTTACAAATACGAGAGAAATCTTTTTCATCCTTGAGATAAGAAGTTTCTAATCTTTTCAGTTGATCTAATCCTTTATGCAACACTCCGTGCCCAGGTGCCACTCCAGAGTACCTCGCCGGCCACTACGTTCTGCAGGGTGCGGCTTCCATGCTGCCTGTCATGGCACTCGCCCCTCAGGAGAACGAGCGAATCCTGGACATGTGCGCTGCTCCCGGAGGGAAGACCAGCCATATAGGTGGGTGCAAGTATTGTCTCCCCCTGAGCATGTTTCATCCTGAAATATTACAAGCAGTTCCTTTAGATGTCCAAGCAGCGACGGCAAGTTTTGCGCAGTGAACTTACTAGTAAGACTTGTAGCATTAGCTTACATGGTACCTGTGAGGTCAATGGTTTGCGCTTGCACATTAGGAACTTATTGCTAGTCATGATTTGTTGTAGGCAATCTGTCATGTTTTACCTTCTTTAGTGACACTTGGCGATCTGTAGGACTTGAGGCCGGGAATCAGAATTATATTTCCAGCACATAGTAAAGTGCTGCTTTATTCTGTTTTCTGCGACATATTTCGTTTAAAGGGAGTACTGACACGAATTTTAAATATTTTCGGATTGTTACTCTGAATAAAAGCACTGGTGTCGAGAACCCTGAAGAGAGTATTTATTGTGGTGCCTGGGAATGCATCGAATATATTTTTAATACCGCTACCTTAAAAAAAGAAAGCACTTTCAATTTCGATATTAAGGGGGTGGCTTACTAGCGGCAGATCTGTCATATGTTCATGATGCGTGGAAACAATTATAGGGAATTGTCGTCCAGTGACCCCGACAGTGATTTCTGCTATTTAGGCTGCATGCAGGACGCAGAGTTTGCAAACTCAGTGGAACTGTGTTGACTCATTGTGATAATGTCCATTGCGGTGGGACTGGCTTGCAGATGCTCAGTGATGAAAACATCAAAAGCAAAGTAAAATATTTTACACGTGTTTTCTGACTCCCGTGTGTGGAGAGCGTTAACACTGCATACCAAGAAAATGAGAAATGGCCTTTTGCGATGTCTCGAAATTGTGTCTGCTCCTTTAAGGGGGGACACTGCTCTTAAAATTTTTTTCTCATTTCTTGATCGATTTTGATGATACTTCGTGAGTTTATGTATATTTGTGCGCTGATTTCAAATTTGCAATTACTTTTCTAGTATAACCAGTAGTTCCTAAAATACAAAATATTTCATGTGCCTTTTGGGGAGGCAGATTTTTTTTCAACAAAGAGAGTTACAAAGTAAATCAGCGTATCACAATAGAACTGAGTGCAATGAAACAAAAATAGATGTTCTAAGCCCATTAGAACAAAAGTTACAATATGTTGAACACTCACGAGTGCATCAATTTCAAGCTGCGATTTCCTTCGCGAATGTTCAACATACCATAACATACCATAAAAAATCTTCCTTCCCAAAAGGCACATGAAATATATTGTATTTTAAAAACTACCAGTTATACTAGAAAAATAATTGCATATTTGAAATCAGCACACAAATATACATAAACTCACCGAGTATCATCAAAATCGATCAAGAAATGAGACAAAAATTTTAAGAGCAGTGTCCCCCCTTAAGCTATTTGAGAGATTCTTAAAGAAGTATTTCTGTGTCATGTGTATTTGAACCATGGAAATGAAGGTGGCCTCCTCCTCCCCCTGAAGGGTGCAGAAGGAAGAAAGGCTGGTAGGTAACTAGGCTTGGGGAGCTCAATGGGATTGTGAAAGAAAGAGAGAGAAGACTGTAATATAGACCATTCAGGTCAACTGGATATTATCAATGTGTCCAATCTATACTAGGGCTCAAGCGTGTTTACTAGCAGACTAGCTAAGGGTACCTCTTGAAAGTACCAGGCAAGTTACCCTTACGCTAAACACAATAAAAGGCCGAAACGGGATTTGTGCCTCTCATTTCAGCTGCAATCATGAAGAACACGGGGGTCCTCTTCGCCAACGAGTTACACAAGGAACGATGCAAGGCCATTGTCGGCAACCTGCACAGGCTAGGCGTGAACAACACCGTTGTCTGCTCGTACGATGGTCGCAAGTTCCCCGAGGTATGGAAAGATATGTATTGTATTTTTGTGATTGTGACATTGGAGTAGAGATGTGAGCTTTTTTGCACTGCACCTTGAAACAGTCGAGTTGTGAGAAATTTGAGAACAGAGCAGTTACAATTGAACACTTTTACGTATTTTTATATTGTGAGGATAAAAATGCAGATGAGTATATCCAAGGGTAGATTGGTCCTGCCAATGTTGTGTATTCTGCACTGGCCTGCTGGTTGACTGCATCAGTACTGATTTTGCATTTATGGTCATCAAAACAAGACAGTTAGCAATATCAAAACCACGAAACACCTGTTTTGAAAACATAAGAAAAAAAATGGTTTGTTGAAGCTGTTAGCTGACAACTGAGTTGCGTAAGTTGTCTAAATCGCAGCATTTTAATGAGAGTGAGAACGTTTTAATTCACACTTGATGTGTTGCAATATTTTAGGTTGCCAAAGGATTTGACAGAGTGCTACTGGATGCACCATGCAGTGGCACAGGTGTCGTGTCCAAGGACCCTGCTGTTAAAACAAATAAGGTGACAAGTTGCATTTCATTTGCTTCAATCTATTTCGAAATTTGGTAAAGTGGGCCTTGTTTTTCCGGTTTTTATTCTACCAAGCTTTGGTCTTTTTGCTTGGCCTTTATGCAAACCCATGCAATGATAGATTTTTTGCTTTATTTAATGTTCAAAACATAACCTGTCTCTCTTTTTGTATATTCTGCAGCATTTCTTGCTTGTTTGGTGAACTATCTGGTTGAACAGGGTATACCTGAAGATGTACGGCACTGCAAAGTATTGAACAAGTTAAATTCAATGAGTCACCCTAAGAGATGCATGCAAAATCATTAAAAAAAAGAAAGCTTTTAGTTGTTGATGACTATCCCTTGAGACTTGACTGCATGAAATGCTGAATTCTGCAATATAGTTATACCCTCCTCATAACTTCTGTATAATTGCTGGGCTGTTTTAAAAATGTGTCGTAATTGTTGTAGTAGAATGCTTTCCTCTCATTCGCTGACAGCTATGGCTGTGTGGACTCCGGCAATCTGTTTCTGTTGGCCGCTAGCGCAGTTTTTGCATTGCATATTTGCATTGCTTTACGCTCAGCACATTCTGCAGGTTATCAAAATAATACCTCAAAGGTGCCTACTCAAGTCTGAATTAGCAAGTTCGGTGCCAATAAATAATGCATAAGCTCACTGGGACTAAGGGAAGACTCACAATCATCAGATTTTTTAAAAAATTTGTGCAGCCTACACATGAAATTCTAGGACAGTGAATTCTTTTGCATGTCTCATCAGTGCCATCGTAACAGCTGCAGCAAAATTCAACTGTATATAGTAGCGCCCCGTGTACCCTTTGTACCCAGTCACCTTTGTACCCAGCAGTGTCTGTCACTGCACTTTGAGTAATCCGGTGTAAAATCCGCAAGCACTCTAATTAGGGCTGGTGCAGGTTTTGCACAGCGTGTAAAACTTGCAACTCCAATTGCCTCTCCACTTGAGCCACGATTGTCGGCTGCCCCTGCACATTTTCACTCACACATAAATCATGCGATGCGCAGGCGATGTCGATTTGGGCTTTATACGGAACCTCACTGCCATGGCAAAAATGCGCCTGGAGTGTCCATACAATTGCTGTCACGACAAAAACAAGAACCCCCCCCCCTGCCAAAGTTTATACAAAGATGTGTAGCGTGCTTTAACCTCAAATTCCTACTTTCCTGCTCTTTACAGGAAGAGAAAGACATTCTTCGCTGCTCCCAACTTCAAAAGCAGCTCATTCTTGCTGCCATTGACTGTGCCGACTGCAGCGACAACAAGCCGGGATACATTGTGTACAGCACATGCTCAGTTATGGTCAGTGGCCTCAGTACGCTTTTTTATTGGTCTGCGTACAAATCACCATTTTATAATGCTGTTCTACACGATTGAAGGGTCACAGAACCTTGTAAATCTTTTTTTTCTTCTTCTTTTTGATTTTGTGCAGCCTGAGGAGAACGAATGGGTCATCGACTACGCCCTGAAAAAGAGGAACGTCAAGTTGGTGCCGACGGGGCTCGATTTCGGTCGGGAAGGTCTCACCAGGTAAGGCTTACGTGCTCTGCACTCTCCTCTTGTATGTGTAGTCATGGACAAATGAAACGCAAACATAAAATTACCGAGTAGAACAGCTTTTGCATGAAATAACTTGTGAGTACTATCTCACATTGCCAATCGTTGTAGTTGCCAGAGATGGTCTAGGCCTCGCTATAAGCACGCAAGCAGAAGTTGTACCGACGTTACACACGCTGGTAAAAGCACAAACAAAAGAATGCTTTTAACCGCAAAGCTGTTTAAATTGTAGAATCCCCGTTAGTCTCGAACAGAAATTGTCGTCATCATGAACTGGCATGCGCTCTCTTCGTCCTCTTCTTCATCTCCTGCTTCGCTCCAAGAACACATGCTCTGATTTGTTATAACTCTGATGGGCGAGTACAGAGAAAGAGAGAAGTTCTTGGTGAAAAAATTTCTTGGTGAGGTGGGATTCGAACCCACGCACCCACGATCCGAAGACAAGCGTACGTGTTAACAACTCAGCTAGCCAGGCTAGGGGTGTGCGAATATTCGAAAGTTTCGAATATTCGTCGAATATTACATTCGAAATATTCGTATTCGATTCGAAAATCGTGTATTCGAAAAGTTTCGAATATTCGATAACTTCGATTATTCGAAAAATTCGAATATGCGATTCGATTATCATGCATAAAATAACTCGTCTTCCACATTTCTGCTGCGTTCATATTGCTAAAAACGCTGCCGAGAGGAGCGATAAACATCGTAAGTACACGGAGGCACGATATCTGCCTTCGACGAGCGCCCCAATACGTATGATCTATTGCTGGTGCATCTCTGACGTGCAGCGCTGTTGGCGATCATGTAACCGTACATTTTCAATATTATGCGGCCGTAACGTGCCGCACTACCACTCGTTCACTATGCGGGACCACTTCTGAAGAAAGACAGGGACCCATGTGACTGGTGGCGGACTGTAGGCACCTTCAGATACCCCAGTCTGCCAAAGCTTTGCCCCATGTACCTCCCTATACCAGCCACTTCTGTCCCAAGCGAGCGTGACTTTTCAGTGGCAAGGGGGGGGGGTGTCTCTGTTAGAAAGGAGCGCCTGCTACCTGATCATGTGGAGCAACTCATATTTCTTCATGATAACATGTAGTCATTACTTTCATTGTGCCGTGTTATTTGCTTGTGTTGTGATGTGCATTGTGCTAGCCTGGACATTGTGTTTGGAGATAGCAGTGTATGTTGTGTTGCCAGTCAGGCTGTTAATGTTTTTTTTTTTTTTTTTTTTCAAATAGCTACATGTTAAATAAAATATTGTTACTGTGGAGGCATTTTTCCTTTGATATTCGATATTCGATTCGATATTCGAAGGTGGATATTCGTATTCGATTCGTATTCGAAAAAATTGATATTCGCACACCCCTAAGCCAGGCACACCAGCAGAGCATAGCATAGCCTTGTATAGTATAGCATAGCAAGGGGGTGGGAAAGGGAAGAGAGGGTAAGAAGGTGCCGATTTGTCCAGTGTGGGATGCATTAACTGGGATGGGCGAGAGAACGACAGAGAGAGAGAAAAAGAGTAGAGAGAGAGGGAGAAAGGAAGCATAGCATAGCCACGTATAGTATTGTATATCAGGGGGCAGGAAAGGGAAGTGAGTGTTAGGAGGAGGAGAGGGAAGGAGGAGGGGAATGCCACCAGCTACGCTCTTCCCTCAGTCTTCGCACCATTGGTGCTAAGCTGCCCCAATTTTTTTAGTCAGCCTTATCTTGTTCTTATATGTATTTTCCATGACTACGTGTGCTACATTATTCCTCTTCCGGATGTGCAACTTTGTGGTTTCATACAATTTTTGCCCTTGTAGCAGTGGGCCACGTCACAGCTTGTTTCTCCCTCTGCGACAGGTACCGTGAACACAGGTTTCATCCGACACTGAACAAGACTCGTCGTTTCTACCCACACTCGCACAACATGGAGGGCTTCTTCGTGGCCAAGCTGAAGAAGTTCTCCAACACCATACCGATGACGCGTACGTAACATTCTGGCCCTCAGTATTGGCACCCTTTTGGTACTACAGTCGAACGCACTCATAACCATGTTTGAGTGCCTTGAAAATTCCAGCGTGGTACTAACTGGTACTTGTTGTTAACTGGGTTGTGCAGAAAAAGGAGGAGGAGGCAGAAACTGGCAGAGCTGTTCTTACTATAATGACAACTTGGCCAGTGCTCCTTCCCTCCTTTTTCCAGCTGTGGATCGCGTTAGCTCGTTTAGGTCCAGAAGTGAACCTCTTTTGTTTTTTAAGCGAAGCTTGTTATGAGTTACAGATTTCAATGGCGGCAGTGGCAGCATAGTAAGGGAAAAACTTGACGAGTGTACAGAAATGTGGCCCTTGAAGGTGTGCCACTTGCATGTGTATTTATATGCGCTGTTTTCCAATAACAATGCTCTCTCGATCATGGGCTTGTCAGCGATCAGCCGTTTCTGATATGGCGATCTGACCTTTTATCGAAGTGACTTGTCATTTCATATTGCCACATTTTGTTGTTGTTGCCTGGATATGAATGCATGACCGTCATTGTTGCCTTTAGCAACAGGAGTGTTGCGCTGCTAAGCACGTGGTTGAAAGTCCAACTCCCAGCATGGAGGAAAGAAAAAGCTATGAGGGAGCAGTGTGCAATGCGATAGAAGGAAAGGAAGTAGCAGGTCAAGCACGCACGCGCCGAGCTTCGCTTGCCCCCATTTTCCTGATAGGGGAAGGCCTCCTAATTTCTTTTCTTTCTTTCATTTCAGCTATCACTGAAGAAAAGGAACAAGACAAGGACAAACTGTCCGAAAAAACTTCTGCAAGCGACGAGCCCGATTCCCAACCCGCAAAGAAGAAAGCTCGGCTGGAGAAAGACGTCAACGCAGCTTCCGACGAGCCCTCCTCCACCTCCTCTCCTGCAGTCCAGGTCAAGAAGGGCAAAAACAGGAGAAAGAACCTCAAGAGGAAGAAGAAGAAGAAGCTGCAGAAGCTACAGGCTGGTGGGGATAAAGTGCAGAAGAAATCGGAAAAGCCCAATGATGGTAGCAAGAAACACGAGGCGGGACAAAGCAGAAAGCCCCAGAGCCAGCCTGAGAAGGCACAGTCAAAGAAAAGCTCATTCCAGAAGAAGGACGGCCCTGGAAAGACACTTCGGAAACCGAAGAGGAAAAAGTTTCCCACTGCAGACTGAAGGGGGAAAGGGAGAGAGCTGTGTATTAAAGTTGTTAGGTTGGTGGCCTAATTTTAAACTCGTGACAGTAGCGTAATACTTTGCTTTTTTGATGAACCCTGTCATGCCCAGTACATCATGTGGTATTCCAAGTGCTTTGCTTCATCAGTAGCAGGTGAGCAATGAAGTATCTGCATGTTTTGAGCGTTTACTCTAGCGTGAAAAAAAAGTCCGAAAAGAAAAGTAAAAGATTATGGTGATCTCGTACGCGAGAGTAGGCCATTCCGCACTGCGTGCGTCACACTCACGGAGTTAGATATGCAGGTGCGCCGACTCCGCCACCGCGCAACGCATTCGTTTGGGAGACACCGTGCAACGCGGACGCAGGGTCTAGGTGCCTCCTCACCCGTTGACCTACCTTGCGTAAACGCCATTTATTATTATTCTCTCACTCCCCCTTCTGTTACATCCTCTCTTGGTCCATCATGTGAGCTCATTCCCTTGCCCCTCTCGAGACTCCTCCTTTCCCCTGGTCACGTGATTGGCGGTGCAATGCATTCATATGCTGCCCACAAACACACGTTCTGCAAGCCCAGTGGTTACGATTAGAGCTCTGCGCGGGCTCGGGCCTACCCGAAAATCCGGCCGTGGGCCGGGCCGGGTAATGTTTTTACGTCGGGGCCGGGCCCGAATCTGAAGCTCTGGGCTTAGGGTTGGGCAGGGCTGGGCATTATCGCGATACAAGAGTATCGCGATAGTATTTCAGAGATACTTTCGAGTATCTGTATTTCTGTATCGAGATACATTTGAAAAATGTATTGTATCTCAGTAGTGAAATACATTTACGATGTATCGCCTGTATCGTGATACTATGCAGGGCACGGGTGTTTCGTTACATTGTTTTTTTGTGTCGGAAATGAGTTGAGGCGTGTTTCCAATGGGGGAATGACGTGTTTTTTTTTTCTTTTTTGTGCCAATACAAGCAAAAGTCGCCGACAGATAGGGCAGCGATGGTTTCCCCTCAAGCACAGAATGGAGAATGGTCCATGTGGTAAAGCGCGTGACGCCACAAACGGCAGAATCGCGGGGGCAGTGTTGTCGGCCTCTGCCGACGAAAGTCGCTGCCTCTCAAGGTCACTGCAGCACGCCTAATTTTTTTCAGGTGGCAAGCCATTACTTCGCGACCCCCCGCGTGGATACCGCCTTGGAACAGGCTTTGCAATGCTTCGCGTGCGTTCAGTTTTCAAAGCGGCGGCGCTTCCAAAAGCAGTTCCCTTAGTCGCGGCGGAAGTGCCTAGAAGATGGCTATCTTTGACGCGCTTTCAGTCACCTCTCCAATGGCAGGGTGCGTTCCAAATTGATTACATGCGTGAAACGGTCTTTTGTGTAGCAGGCTCCCCCACCGCCGGAGCGGACTTCGCCTGTTGCGGCTTTCTGAAATGGGTGCTGGTAGCGTCGGTGGTGGTGACAGCTTCATTGAAGCCGACAGGGTCGGACGGCGTAGGATTCCGAAGATGGGGACCGACTTCGGATTCTGAACAGTCAGAACAACCCAAGTGAGGGCGGAAGTGTTTCGGTATCTAGATGACCCCAGAAGAGATATCACCACGCTGCAGGGAAATCCGGCTATGAAGGCGGTATTTATTCACTATAACATGAATTTGTGCTCGCCTTCAGCGGTAGACACTTTTTTTCTTTCGTCAGCCTTGTGCTGAGGCTAAACAGACGCTGTTAGAAGACAGCCTATTTGAGAAGCCTTCACAGCAACCTTCTCAGCAAAGTAGATCTTCAAATTAAATGTGTGCTTTTCTCAATTTACTGGTGTTCATTAGTGATTCGAGTGATTTGCTGAAAGTGTGCTATTTCTAGCATAGCTTAGTTTGTTGGCCAAGTATGTCGATTTCAGTGTCCAATCCTTGTTACTGTTGGTGTGAAATAGTCTATTTTTATTGCAATTGATACTTGTAATTATGTCATTATTACTAATTATGTACTTTGTCTGCCCCCCTTCCTTTGCAATGTCCTAATGGCGCTGAGGGTACTGTAATAAATAAATAAATGAACTGAACGTTTCGATGCGCTGTAACTTTAATTACAACATTATGCTGCACTAATAAGTGTCTTTGCGTAGTATGAGCATCCTTGAAATAAAAAAAAGTATTCCAGTATCTGTATCGCTGTAACTGTATTCCGGAATACTTTTTTCGTCTTATTGCAAAAGTATCTCTGAAATATCCCGTTACGTTAACGGCAAATGTATCTCAGTATCTGTATTTTAGGCTTCCAGTTCATGTATTTCGATATCTGTATTCCGGAATACTTTTCTGGGTATCTCTGCCCAGCCCTGGGGTTGGGCCGGATTCGGTTTTTCCTCAGTTCTCAAGATTGTTCCACATACGTTGCGCATGCATATATCTCCCACATATTTTACCTCGAAAAAAACGCTGTTTTTATGTGGGGCAAGCTATTTGGAGAAGTTCTGTGACGGACAAGCAGGGCTTAAAATCAGGGGGGCCCCGGCCCCCTCTTCATTTTTTAAGGAGGGGCCCGGCCTCCCCTCGGCAAGTCAACTGTAGCTCTGCAGCACCCATTTGATAAGCGCTGGAGCTTATTTATTTTACCAGTAGTGATTTGTGCGATAGCTCCACAATTTTCCGAATAAAGATATAATCGTGATTATTCTGTTGACGTGGCGCCACAAAACAGAAAAAAAAAACACACATCGTCGTAGAACTGAATGCAATTCCCCGATATACTGCACACCCTGTTCGAATAACCTACTTGGCACAGCATACTGTTTCACGAGGCACCTGGGCATGGAGCTGCCTCATCGTGAATCAGTGAAGGTTCACCTTGTTCTTAGTAGGTTACCAGTCAATTTTCATTCCTACCGCCTAACTCACCTAATTAAAAAAATAACTCATTTAACTGTTAATTAATGGACTAAATATGGTCTTTAATTAATGGTCTTTAACAATATTAAAGGGCCCTTGAAACACTTTTCTGAGTTATTATGGAATAGTATCACTATTAGCGCATGGCGCTTCGCGAATCACATGCCGCAAACGTTTTTAGAACCCGACGGGTGAAGCTACAACTATTGGTCGCATGCTTCAAGCGCTTTCTCTCTCCTACGCAGAGAACTACGCAGGGAGGGGGATGACCAGGGGGAAAGATGATGCGTCCCTTCGTCAGCGCGCGTCTTGACCATGAGCACCTTTTCTTGTTTTTCTTCTAACGCGCAGCTTACTTTCAGTGTGATCGCGAGCGGGCATGTGGCCTCTGATGTGGCGCCATACCGCGACGGCCATGGTAACTGCGCAGCCCGCGATGCTCAAATCAGCCAACCGCCGTGGATTTTTAGTTGATTTTGAAATTTATTGTAAGTTCCATGCCCTGCAACACTTTTTCAGCATGGTCAGAAAACGCTGCCGATCGATAGTCGAGGCTCCCGAGAACACGCGAACCAAACATAGTGCAGCACGCGGCCTGAGATTTACATTCTCAGTCAGCCAAAGATCGCTTCCTCTTCTCTCGACAAATTTACTCAAAATCACTCATTTACTATTTATACTCAAAGGCCGGCAAAAACGCTTCATGCATGGTTCGGCCTTAACGCCAGCATTTTGCATAGTTACGCCAGATCGTAGTTAGCTGCTGACCTTTCTTCGTATAGCATTCAAATTTAGTGCTATCGCAATCATTGCTTCGCTCTTGCGCCGAAGCTGTGCCTTTTTGTATCGCCGGTAAAACACGTTCATCATTTCCAGACATGTTCACCTTCTGCGAGCGCGTTTATTTGTGTAACCCAGTCGGTAAGCGGGATTTTTGAGCCTGAGGCCGTACGTACGAAACTTAGAACCGCAAAGAAAAACTTGGAGGACGATTGAGATTCCCATTCAAGAGTAGAACGCCACATTGTAATCGGGCCCCGTTCGCATCGTCTTGTCAATCGCTAGCCTGCCTTCGCTTCTCGATGGACACCTCAACCTTGCTTCAAGGGAACGAACGTCTGTGCGCTTAACATTGGCAGTTTAAAACTATTCCGCAATGCCTACTGCAAGTTCAGTTGCGAAGTGCCCACTACGCCATAATTCTTCCTTTAGCGAATCGGCGAAGTACCCACTAGGCGTCCGCAGGATGCCACGTGCTCTTGCGCATGTAGCTCCACACTTTGTTGACGCTGTTGCTGATAATGATAATTGATTATGCATGATCGCTTTGCAATAGGTCGGCTTTTAAAACTCTCACTCGTTGCGCAATTCGCATTTTTTGACGCCTCGATTCGATTCTGCGCTTCCGCCACGCAATGTTAATTACATGCGTCTAGGAGACAGCATCAGTTTCAAGTAATCGCGTCGCTCTGTGGTAGAACCGGTAGAACACCTGCTTGCCACGTAGACGGCCTGGATTCGACTCGAACCGAATGGTTTTTTTTTATTATTTATTGCATCTTTCTCAATTTTTCGCTCATAGAACCAACGACGCCGACAGCGGAATTGCAGCAAAACGAGCTCTTTATTGTTTCACACATTTCCTTATAGTGATGATCCTGTGACGTGACAGAGGGACGGGCGGACTCGCAGTTTTCTCGTTGAGACGGCGCAGGAAGTGTTATCCTTTTATTATTATTTTTTTTTTGTATCGCCGGTACAACGCAGTTACATGGCTTAGGTGCATTCGCGTTCTGCAAGTCTTGGTGCATAGCTTAACGCTTAAGATGCTCGCCTTCGGAGCAGTGGGGCTGGGTTCGATTCCCAGCACACCCAAGAAAGTTTTCTTTTTTTTTTATTTCCAAACATCCGTTCTATGTGACGTAGAGACGGACGGACAAGCACAGCTTTGTCGTTGATTCGCATAGAAAGGCTTGCGCATTTATCATTTGTTTGCATCGCCACTGCCACACAGCATTCATTGTTCAGATATACTCACCTCCCGAAGGCGCCGGAATTTGTCCAGTGGACAGGATGCTCTGCTTCTGAGCATAAGGCCGTAGGTTCGAAACCCGGCACCGCGGTGAATGTTTGTTTTACACATTTATTTATTTTTTTCTGTGTTTAGTCTTACGTGACAGAGGGTGGGACGTTCCTCTGTAACGTTATACTCCGTAATGACACCATAATACTCAATTCCGCTTATACACATCCGCATCGAAAGTACCTCTACGGTGCGCTAGCTGGGTGCCAGGGGCGTAGCCAGAAATTTTTTTCGGGGGGGGGGTTCAACCATACTTTATGTATGTTCGTGCGTGCAAGCAAAACTGAAAAATTTCGGGGGGGGGGTTTGAACCCCCCCAACCCCCCCCCTTGGCTACGCCCCTGCTGGGTGCTGACGCTCTGCACATCTACGCTGCAAAACGCAGACCGTACCGCAATGTTTTCAGCGCAACGAAAGTATGCGATAATGAGTTCAGTTCGTTTAATCCAGCAGACATCCCACAATACACCATTGCATGGGTTTTCTGGTCAATGGTGTATTTCAAAGAGAGGAATCCGAGCTAAAAGTTCCCCTGATGCGTTGGCATCACCGCAATAGATGGCCAAAAGCAGTCGAAAAAGTTGAGGCCCTTATCACCCACGATAAGGCTCAACTTTTGTCTGACGTCACACCTTGCAGCGATGGGCCTCCTGTTCGTTCTTTCCGAGCCAAAGGTTCCCCTGATGCGTTGGCATCACCACAATAGATGGCCAAAAGCAGTCGAAAAAGTTGAGGCCCTTATCACCCACGATAAGGCTCAACTTTTGTCTGACGTCACACCTTGCAGCGATGGGCCTCCTGTTCGTTCTTTCCGAGCCAAAGGTTCCCCTGATGCGTTGGCATCACCGCAATAGATGGCCAAAAGCAGTCGAAAAAGTTGAGGCCCTTATCACCCACGATAAGGCTCAACTTTTGTCTGACGTCACACCTTGCAGCGATGGGCCTCCTGTTCGTTCTTTCCGAGCCAAAGGTTCCCCTGATGCGTTGGCATCACCGCAATAGATGGCCAAAAGCAGTCGAAAAAGTTGAGGCCCTTATCACCCACGATAAGGCTCAACTTTTGTCTGACGTCACACCTTGCAGCGATGGGCCTCCTGTTCGTTCTTTCCGAGCCAAAGGTTCCCCTGATGCGTTGGCATCACCGCAATAGATGGCCAAAAGCAGTCGAAAAAGTTGAGGCCCGTATCACCCACGATAAGGCTCAACTTTTGTCTGACGTCACACCTTGCAGCGGTGGCCTCCTGTTCGTTCTTTCCGAGCCAAAGGTTCCCCTGATGCGTTGGCATCACCGCAATAGATGGCCAAAAGCAGTCGAAAAAGTTGAGGCCCTTATCACCCACGATAAGGCTCAACTTTTGTCTGACGTCACACCTTGCAGCGATGGGCCTCCTGTTCGTTCTTTCCGAGCCAAAGGTTCCCCTGATGCGTTGGCATCACCGCAATAGATGGCCAAAAGCAGTCGAAAAAGTTGAGGCCCTTATCACCCACGATAAGGCTCAACTTTTGTCTGACGTCACACCTTGCAGCGATGGGCCTACTATGCGTTCCTTCCGATGCCAAAGGTTCCCCTGATGCGTTGTCTTCTCCCCCCTCCGCCCCCCTATCCGGAATTTTTTCATGTTTTAACCTTTCGGAATGATACTACAATACTTCCACGCCTTTACAGCGCCCACCAGTTACAATAGTTACAAAAAAAGATTCCTGGTTACGGCCCTGAGTGCTTATTACCCACGGTAAGGCTCAATGAAAAAAAAAAAAAGTTCATTGCAGCACTAGGACTCGAACCTCGTCCCTATCGCTCCGAAGGCGAGCCGCCTTAACCATTGAGCTAAGCCTCAATGTTTTCGTTGTTCGAATGCATCTGAACCATATGAATGCGTCCAACCGACGAAGAAAAAAAAAAAAAACGTTCATTGCAGCACTACGATTCGAACTCAGTCCCTATCGCTCCGAAGGCGGGCGCCTTAACCATTCAACTAAACCCCAACTTTTTTCTTTATTGATGAACCAAACTCCAACGTTTACGTGGTTCCAATGCATCTGAACTATATGAATGCGTCCTACCGACGAAGAAAAAAAAAAAACGCTCATTGCAGCACTAGGATTCGAACTCAGTCCCTATCGCTCCGAAGGCGGGCGCCTTAACCACTGAGCTGAGCACAGAGTGTTCTTTTGTTTATTACCTCTCTGCAACATCCAAAAAATACAGGAAATGAAGATGATATTTACAATGTTCTTGTGATGCGCCCGCCCGCCATTGCTTGGCTGGCGTACTTTGTAAGCAACCTTTCATGCAGACGAGTTACAGAGCTGCCCACTCGAACTTCTTCAGTTTTACATTGAAGGCATCTCGCAAGAACGAAATGCTCTCGGGAAAATGCTCTCTTAGCCGAACGCATCGCAATGTGTTCATGTCTGACATACATGCGCATTTTCCACAAGCATGTGTAGAATAAGTAACATGAACATATCACAAGGGGTACCGTCTTCACTCTCAATTGGCAGGAATTGGATGCCGTACGGTGTGACAGGTAAATCCTTTCTGAGGCTGCGTTGCAGGATGTCCCACAGGAAAAGGGCGTCTGCGCAATCCAAAACAATTGTCTCTGGTTTTGGACACCTCAGGTAGTTAACGGACCAAGGGACAAACAGGCCTCGCTACTGAAGCCAAGGCTGAACAGAAAGCGTTCCTGTGTGCAACTGAAGAAAGAAAGTCTTTACTACAGACCAGGGGCGTAGCCAGAAATTTTTCTCGGGGGGGAGGCACCTCCTTGATCTGAAGTGGGCGTCGGGCAGGCAGATGTAATCGAGTGTCATATTGAGCTCTGTATGCCATGGCAAACAAATATTTCAGGGGGGGGGGGGGGATGGGCCCGGTGCTTATTAACTATTAGTTTCGTGGATACAGCGGCATAATACATTTTTACGCCGTGCAAAAGAACGGAGCTTATACCTTAGCACGTTCTAAAATAAGAAAGAGAATTTCATGCACCACTCTATTAAACACTTTCTCAAGGTCCAATTGGAACAATGGAACCTTCCCTGAAGGCATCACAACTTCCCAGTACTGTTCTCGCGACATGTATATTCTTAACGATGGACCGTTTTCTTATGCCACACGTCTGGTGTGACTCTACCAATTGTTGTATCACATTTTGCAGCCTGCGTGCAAGAAGCTGGGTGTATATTTTGTAATCTGTATTTGCGAGACATATGGACCGATATACCCGCACCGACAAGAGTGCATGAGGGTCTTCACTCTTTGGTATCAAGATTGCGCGACTCTGTCGAAAAGAAGGGGCTTGCATGGACTTCTCGTACGCTTCTGTAATTGCTCGGTGTAAGGCAACCGCTATGTCCTGCATAAAAGCCTTGTATAAAGCGGTACCGAGACCGTCTGGCCCTGGCGTCTGAGCTCAGTGCGTCAATTGCCCATTCTATTTCTCCCACCCTGATTTGTCCCTCAAGATCTTCTGTTGCTTCGTTTTCGAGGTATGGTAACAGCGGCAGAAAATCAGCTTCAAATCCCTCTTCCCGAGTGCACTCATTCCCAAGGAGTTCGCAGATAATGCTCAAAGAGAAGGCTCGCCTTATCGTTTCTTTGTCCCGCACCACTTCCTTACCGTATTTTACAGCTGTCATCTCCTTACGGAGGATAACCTCTCATGTCACCGAGCGAACGTTTCGTATAGGCTGCTCGCCACACCACAACTTCTCTGCGCGTGCGCGTACGACCGCCCCTTTGCACATTTCCGCTTCGACCGCATCTAACTGGAATTTCACTTTAATTTCCTTGGATGGACTTCCTGGATTGACACATTCTACAGTCAAATAAAAATTTACCCTCGTTTGCAATTCCATTTGCATTCTCTTTTCCTCCCGTCGTAAAACGCTAGACCTCTGTATAGCCAGCATTTTGACATTCTGCTTGAAGTGCTCCCAGGATTCGTGACAGCTTCTTTGATCGGTCTTAAGTAATTCCTCGAAGATTGTCATTAAAGGGGTCATGAACCACTTTTGCAAGTTATGATCTAATGACTTCAGTATCTGAGTTTACTGCCTCCCGAATCAATTGCCGCAAACATTTCTCGAATCCGTCAAGAATGAGCGGAGTTACGGGGGTTTGGCGCACGCTCTCAGCGCTTTCTCTTTTCTCGTGCCGACGAGCGCACTGGAAGCTACACAGGGAGGGATGGCACGGGGGAAATAAGTTACGTCAGCGCGCGTCATAAACGCGATCGCTCTCCCGTTGTGATTCGCATGCGCGAGTGCGGCTACCATGTAAAGTTAGCAGTCTGAGGAGTGCGGCGCAGACAAGTGGCGGCACCCCGTGGCAAGAAGCGCATCTGATCCGAACGCCGCTCTCGATTTATGTCGGCTATCGGCCAGTGAGGACGCTATGTCTTTTGCGACGCGGCGAAGCAGATACGCGACGTCAACCGGCAGACGCCCCGCCCACCAACGAGAGTGAGAACCGGCCTCTGTTCGAAAAGAGGGCGCCTGAGTAAACAGCAACTTGGCGCTCCGCTTGTAGCCTTTACGCGGCGCGCACGACTGCAATATTTGGCTGAGCAGTTCATAGCCGTGTCAACTTTCCGCAGGATGTGTTTTTTCAACAAGCCCAAGGGGTGCTTCATGACCCATTTAATGCCGTTCAAGAATGGTTCATGTTCAATAAGCTTATCATTAAATTTCCACAGCTCCCAGTCAATACCAGTTGGTTTTCTGGGCCCAACAGCGGAAGTAACAAAGCTATCGGAGCACGTGTTCTGAGAGCGAAGCAGAAGATGAAGAGGAGGAAGAAGAGAGAGCGTGCAGGCGCGTGATGATGATGGTGTTCTGCTCGCTGTGCATTGACTACGGTCGGCTTAACGCTATTAAAAGGTAAGTCTATAGCCTATGGAAATCTAGTGAATTCCATTTTACAAAAATTGTTCGCATTGTCCATACACTAATATTGAGTATATTTCAGTCCCCCTCCCCAGAGGCCGACATCAGAGGCCGATTTCTCAAAACCTCAAAGCGGCAATGGCCTTTTCGCAGGAAGGACAGGCATTCTCTCATTTGACCCACCGCCTGTCTCCGCTAATTAAAAAGTTAGTGTATTTTAGTTAATATAAAATCATAACTGCTGTGTCTAGTCATCGTAAGATGTCTTTCACCACAGAAAAAGTGATTATGAAGGCAGCGAGGAAATATGCCATTTCTCTTATTTTTGATGATTTGCGGACAAATTTCTTGAGACACCCACAAAGCCTTTGGAAATATCGTGTTTCTTCATTTTTTTAATGTTCGTCTGCAAAGCGTCTTCAAAGTTTTATTGCTCAATTATATGGACACTGTCGGCGCATTGGTGCCGTCGCTGTAGGTCATTCCATATATGTATAGGTACGTATTTACATATATAACAACAACAAAAATGATGCAGAAGAAATTGTTTTCGAAGCGCGCGACCTGCGACCCCTCGCACCGCTGCCCGACGCGTCAAACCACTCGGCCACAAACACATACATCTCGCAGCATACTATAGCGGCGAGTTATTTAGATACGCAACTTACCGTTGGTGGTGCGCAGATATCCGAGGTGCTTCAGCGTGGCAGAGACTTGTTCACTATCACACTCGAGAAGGCTAAAGGGCCAAATGGCGCGCTTTAAAGGACGTCGCCCTGGCCGCCTTTCGCCAGTGTGCGGCTGCGCGCCTCCGGCTTTGTACTTTGACGTACAGGGCGTGGTCACCTGCTCTCGCGCGCTTTTCGCTCGAGGGGTGGCTCAACAGATGGCTCATAGCTTTGTACGCGTTGTGCTGCTATCGCGAATGTTGTGCTGAAGCCATCGATAGCACGAAGGTCCCTTCGCTCGCTGCAGCGGCCGTGTTTGCTAAAGGAGTGACCTACTAGCCTTTCTTCTTAAGAAATTCGAATTTGTTGTTGTCGCATTCATTGCTTCACCCTTGCGGCGAAAGTGTTTTTTTTTTTTTATCAGAAGAGAACAACGCAACATGTTACAACAACATCTTCGTTTATTCATACAAAGAATATTTACACATGGTCGTAAAGAGAAAGAACACACAAATGTGCAGTGCAACCTATAGTACAAGAAAACACTCCTGAATTTCTCTGTCACGCACAAGTGGTTATTGAGAGATGTTGTCACGAAGGCTAAAAAACAAGGACTAGGTGCTGTGAATGTTAGACCCTCTTTTGACATGTGTAGCATATATATATCCCCAGACGGCCAAATATAAATGCGTGGTTTCTGGTCTAGGCTATGTAGTGATAGCTGGAAGCTCGAAATTGTGGGGAAAAGCCACATAAAACCACATCATATTCTGGGGGTATACGCGTCACTGTGCGGAGCAACTTAAACAACAGTCACACATGCATGCTAGTCAAGTTTCAGAAGCCGTGACAGCAAAGTAGTAGAATCGGTGTTTGTCCTGTGTTACCAGAGGATACGTGGACTGTAAAGTGGCTTCTACGTGCCAAGTGTGTATCAGGCCAAAACTGGCTGTATTTTCATTCTGCTGTCTGAAACTGTGCCATTAATCCCAGTGAGTCTTTGCTCAGTCCTGCTTTACTACCATCAAGCACTCGAAGAAAAAAAAAAACGAGAGGGAGCTTTTTTTAAGAAATGACGTCACCCCTATCCCTCCGCAAGGCTTGTTTCACTCGGTCTACAACAGCTATTCATACTCATCTGCTTCGTTATATGGGAGGCATCTTTCACTGCACCGTTCCAACAGTAGAATGAGACGTACGGCACAAACTCGCACATTTAACTCTAGCATTGGGTGCTTCCACTCCATTCGCTAGCCACGTACTGCATGAAACAACTGCTCTGATGCATTGGAACACGACGTCCATATATACTTGTGAGTCTGATAACATGGTGCAATGTGGTTGCCAACAACTAAGGCTTAGTGAAAGTGCGCGAAAGAATCATTGGTGCGTCTAACAACGGTGCAGCAGCTTTTACCACATTACGTCAGAGAAGGAAGAAGCGGAGCGCGCAGGCTCTTCACACTGTGCTCTGTGGTGTCACCGAAACAAATAAAAAATAAAAAAAGGAAAAGTGTTCATGCTCGAGCGTTTAAAGGACACTAAAGTGAAACAATGGATCGGTTCCGATTGATAAATTGTACTCTGATAACTCTACTGTAATTAATTTTGGCATCATTGGTTTATTATTTGAAGAGAACACGCAGGCCAAAGATTCATTTTTAAATTTCCCGCCGAAATCTCCGCGCGTGACGTCACGGATTTCAAAGTTTCTTTTTTCGTATTTTGGCGGCATTGGCTCAAAGAAATTTCCTGAAACTTAGCATTTAACCCTATGGCCCCGTCAGAGAACAATGTACTTCACTTTTACTAGTTAAACTACGTAGGATCAAGTGTATGCCGTCAAAATTGATGTCGTCACGACGTTTGGTGCGGGAATTTCAACGTGGCGTCGCCACCCGCGTTTTCTTGCTCAGCAAGCGTCTTCTCGCGGCAAGCGCAGTGATTTGGAAATTTTCAAAGCATAATTTACTAATATGAGGCACATCGATTCTCTCTTTAGTGTCCCTTTGAGACGATGCTGCACACACGAGGAACAACGACCGCGGGTGCACATCCATTACACAAGGATCACGGGAAATGGAGAATACTGGGGGAAAAAAGTGGTAGTTGACTCGTCATTGGAAGACTGAAACTGCATCCTTCGCGTTTCACGGAAGGTAAGAGCCGCGGGTCAGGTCGTCCGGCTCGGGGAGCTTGCAGACACCCCTGGTGTTGCCCGTCGCGGCGAAGCACACGGCCGTGTCGGGACAGGCGCAAGACTGTACGCAGCCGTGGCCCATCGACGTCTTCGACTGCGGGCACACTGGGCTAGGGCCTACACCGGCGACAGCAGGGGCAGCGGCCTGGGTCACGGGGGCCTGCTGGGCACCTGCAATGGGCCGACGCGTGCGAACGTTAAAACAAAACAAAGCGAGTAGACAATGTGCTGAGGTGAAAGGTGCGAAGACGACGATAAAGAACACACACACACACACACACACACACACACACACACACACACACTATTCGGAAAACAGGAAGTAAGTGATCGACCAGAAGTGATTGGAAGATAAGCATGAGTGTCACTCCGAGCTCGTGCCAATAAAAAGAAAACGAACAAGGCGATGTGCTCACGTTTTGCCATTCTATTACGCAATGCGTCCGTTGTTGACGCACGTGTAGATGCACCAACGGCGGAGATTGTATTGAAAAAAATATCGCCGAGCCCAGAAAATACTTGCTCCATTGTAGGCCGACAGACTCTCATAACGGATTCATCAAATTCAGTACGTTGAAGATGTGAGCGGCAGCCTGTTTATGCTTTTCGTGTGTTCGCACAAACGACGCCCTCTCGCGGTGATCGGGCGGAGCTAGCGGTCGTGCGCCTCACATATGCCCACTGCTATAGTATAGACATAGAGTTTCCTAAAATTAACTAGAGGGGACTCTGGCGCTGCGATCGTTCAGCTACCATGGGAATGATGGGTAGTACACAAATTTGCCTAGTCTTCGTGCTTGCGGCTGCAAACGTACTTGTGGCTTTGTTTATTGCTATGTTTTGGTTTTCTTTCGGATAAAAGAATGGATCGTTGTGAACTTCGTGACCAGATTTGAATTGCTGAGCCTAAAGAAGTTAAAGTGGCGAAGTGAAACTGCTGACTTTTGCTGAACTTCGTTTTCGACAAAGCGGATGCAGCCAACGCGGAGCCAAACGGAGCCGAAAGTACGAAGTTCAGACAAATTTGTGTACTACCCATCATTCCCATGCTGGCTGAAGCGTCATGCGTTGCAGCTTCTATAGACACTAGCGCCAGAGTTCCCTCTAGTAAGTTTTGTAGGAAACCCTATGGCTACAGATTGATATGGTAGCGCCCTCTTCGTGCATTTTGTCAGCGCGTGCAGTGTCAGAGCCACGTCTATTAACGTCAACGGAAAGCGCGCAATTAAGATTTTTTAAAGAAAGATTACCGCGAGAGGCCACGTGGGGGCTATATCAAAGAATAGCAGGGATACTCGATGTGACGTTAAGGCTCGCGACAATGAAACTGTATACACGTCTGGGTCAAGTAAATGAAGGCGCTCAAGTGAACCAAATGATTAAAAAATATCAAATAAAGGCGCATATGGGCACTCCTAGAACGTAACGAAAGAGGGCTCCCGGGCCGGTAAAAAAAAATTGCGAAATGATAACTTTGATGTCATTGCCGGTTTGGATATCGTCCACGCGCGGTTAAGAATACCTTGTCAAGCCCCAGCGTCAGGCGGCACAAAGGGGAAAAAAAAAAAAAAAACTGGTGTTGTGGCAGTCTAGATGAGGCCTTAGCAAAAACACGTCTATTATACATAGACAAACTGAGTGCCTTCGATCAAATGAATAAGTGAACGGTGCCACATAGGACCAGGAACGAACACGCACGCACGTACGCACGCACGCATGCACACACACACACACACACACACACACACACACACACACACACACACACACACACACACACACACACACACACACACACACACACACACACACACGCGCGCGCGGCGACTGTTTATACTCCATCCATCAAGACGGCAGATGTATGACAGGAACGGCCGGATACACGGCAACATAAAAAAGGTATGGAGTGATAGTATGCCCGGAAGTAAGTTCTGTAATGTATGTTCGGGGAGGAGGGGTGGGAGGGCATGCATCAGCGATATGTACCGATATGGAATATGATAAATTAACCAGCCGATACGAAGGTTGTCACTAATCCCGTTAATGGGGATGGCGATCGCCGGGCGGATTCTAAGGGCTGGCGTCACGGCCTTCCGAAAACGCACCACGAAAGCGCGGACAATTTAGGGTTGGTCCTTTGGTGCGCCAGCGAACGCCGGTTGTGGTCCAAAGACCGAGTCAGAGCCGAGAGTCGATAACACAAACGAAAACGAAATATATTCTCAGTTAAGGCAATACAAATAATACAAACACGTGCACACTCGGCTGGTACCAGTTATAACTTCACAATAAAATTCAGATGGTGTTTACACAACGGGAGCTAAACAAACAGATCACACGCTACAAATGCAATCGCATGCATTACAACTATTCAACGACAGTTAAAGTCCTGAATAGATAATGGCGTATCCAGTCCACAATACTTGGACGGTAATCGAATGCTTCTCTTCAAGGAAACACTCACGCCAGCTCCAGCGTTGATCGTCGTAGCTCAACCGTCGTCGTGACTTGTCACGGCTCACGCGGCGTCGTCATCGGATTCTTCCAGATCCACGAGCGATTGACCGCACACCATCATAAACACGTCTTCTTTGGCTAACGGAGCCACACTTAGCGTAACTTCACCATCACCGGGCCGACTGACTCGCTCACTGACTTGCCGACTCCCTTCACTGACTGCACTGCCTGCACTGACTGGCCTCGTCGTTTGCACGCTTTTATCCCTTCTTCCCCGGTTTCTAGAAGCGTCGGGATGTTTCTTCTGCGTGCAGTACAGCTAAGCCTGGGGAAAGGGCGAGAGCTTTCTCGTATGTTCGAATCGTGACGGCATCGCTCGCGGACGCGTCACCCTCTCCTTCTAGAAAGATCCAGGCTTTGCCAGGCGTTCGATCGTGTTTACGGCGTCTGGTCGAGTGGGTGAGGAGGATGCGGCGCGCCGGCGTCTTTTGATGCTTGTTTTTTTCGTCTTTCGCGCTTCTTGGGCGCGCGATTCGCGCCGTTCTGTCTCGTAGCAGTTTGAAAGCGGCCTCGCGCGCGCTTTATAACGCGATCGTTTGTGACACTGCCCCCCACTTCAAGAATATTATCACATAATATTCAAACAACACAAACGAGCGCGCACATACACATCCAAAAATGTCCCACATACAGAGTCCATAACTCAGTCCACACACAATGCGCGTCACATTCACAATAAAACTCTCAATACAATTCACAGGGCATTTCAATGTCACGACATACAAAAGATAAACTCAAGTACATAAGTATAAGACGCCATCATACATTTCATATAAAACAATGCGAACGCACAAAACAAGCTCTTCATTTTCAACGCTTATACAGTTATACCCATAGCATTGTACACATAATGTTAAGCAAACGACCCTGCGGCTCTCTAGCCATACACTCTTGACACAGGGAATAATAACACTTCAAACACTTTCAAACTCAAAACACTTCAAACAAATTCAATTCCAACACCCTGTAATGTTTAAATCGTGCCGCGCTTGCGCCCCTTCTTTCGGTGCTCGCTCGCTCTCTTTTTGTTTCTCTTCTTTTTCTTGCGAGCCGTTCCATTTGACGGTGCCGGAGGGGGCGTCTCTGCTGCCGTCGACACATTTGACGCTAGCAAGGCGTGGTCGCGTTCGTTAGAACGTTCGCGGTGCTTCGCCAACTTCTGCGCGCCGTGGTGTTTTGCTTGGACGACCACCTTCGTCATCTTTTGAGCCGCAGATGATGGTGGCCGCTCAGTTGCAATGTCACCTGCTCGGCGCGTCTTCACGGGCGGTACAGCGACCGTTGGTGCCTCCTCATTGACATTCCGTGACACCTCGACCTCAATTCGAGCTCGGGCGGCATCCTTCATGGGATTCCCTTCCGCGGTTCCTTTCTGTTGCGGTTCCCGAACTGACGAGGGCTCTATCTTCGGGGCTTCTCCCAAACGTTCAGGATCGTCCTGCCCTCGCGCTCCGGCGATGTTTCCAATGATTAGGTCAATCAGCGGGTTATTCATGCACAGGGCAGTAACTCTCCCGCTGAAGTAGGGGGTCTCAACCTCAATCGTGGCTTCAGGAAGCATTAGAATCGAACTATCAAGCAGGCGAACCGGTTGGGTATTGCCTGTGAAATCACTCTCTCGGACCAATTTCTTTCGTACGATAACAGTGGTGCACCCACTATCTCTTAGTACTGTGACTTCCTTTCCACCAACTTTCCCCTTAAGTGTCGGCATTCCTTTCGTTGTGTCTGTTGTCATCGCAGCACCAATGAAATGCATCTTCTTGCCGCTTTTCAGTTCGGCCAATTCATCATTGCTCGCCTCTGCTTCCTCTTTTGGCGGGGCATACGCACAAGCTGCTTGATGGGCTTTGCTCGCATCAATTCGACATGTGTCTGCTTTGTGGCCAGTCTGACCACATTTAAAACACTTCATCACACTGGGGCGTGAGAAGTTGGTCCGACAACTGTTAGCGCGATGGCCCACCCGGTTACACAGGAAGCATCGCGGAACACTCTCCGGTGCACGCTTCTTTTCGTCAGGTGCCGATTTCTTCGACTCCTCGTGAACCTCCTTTTTTACTTTGGCCAGGTTCGTTCCACCTTGCGCTTCCAAGAATTGATCGGCCAATTCAAGCATATCCTCGAGCGATTTAGCCCTCCTCTCTTTCAGATACAGCGACAGGCTCGGGTGGCAACTGGTGAGAAATTGCTCTCTGATTAAAAGCTCTCTAAGCTCCCCGTACTCCTGTGCCGTCTCTGAAAGTTCGATCCACCTGTCAAAATAATGGCTAAGCCGCGCGGCATACTGCGTTGCCGTCTCGCCATCAGCTGGCTTTCCCGTACGGAACCTATCACGGAAGCCTTCCACGGTGAATCGAAATCGCTTCAGCAAAGCAGCTTTTACTCTTCCGTAATTAGCTGCATCGGTAGGTGTCAGCCTACCGTACACACTGAGCGCTTCGCCACTCAAACAAGTGCTCAAAGCTGTTGCCCATTGCTGCTCCGGCCAATTTTGGCTTCTAGCTATCGTCTCAAACCTGTGCAGGTATGCATCAAGGTCATCTTTCCTTTCATCAAACGCCACAAGCAGTTTGCTTGGGTTCAAACGGAAGCTATGATCTTCCCTTTCGCTGCTCTCCACTCTAGCCTGGACGGAAGTCTCTGTGCGCTGCTGCAAACGGAGCCGTTCGAGTTCCAATTCGTGCTGCCGTTGCCTTTCTCTCTCAGCCATCTCAGCTTGCATCTGTCTCTCTTGCGCCTCTCTTTCTTCTCTCTCCCTCTCAGCTGCTAGCCTCTCTCTCTCCAGCTCTGCTTCTCTCTCTTTGATGGCCCTCTCAGCCGCCAACCTCTCTCTTTCAAGCTCTGCTGCTTTTTCTTCCTTAACTCTTTCTCTTTCTTCTTTTTCCTTTTGGCTGACCCACTTTCGTAGTTCGGCCCCAGACAAACCCATCTTCTCACCGAGGGCAACTAACTTCTCAAGATCCATGATGCCCGTCAACAAAACCTAGCCGCGTGCACAAAACCTCTGCCTAACTTCGAATACAAACCACTCTCTGCACACAGGTTAGCAGGAACGCGGTGCAACACTCAAAAATCGTTCGCAAGCACTATCAACGTCTCAAGGCTCTTTCTCCCTACTTTGGACACACTGTGCACCAAAAAGGTCCTGTGTCGCGGACGCCAGAATAATTGTCCCTAATCCCGTTAATGGGGATGGCGATCGCCGGGCGGATTCTAAGGGCTGGCGTCACGGCCTTCCGAAAACGCACCACGAAAGCGCGGACAATTTAGGGTTGGTCCTTTGGTGCGCCAGCGAACGCCGGTTGTGGTCCAAAGACCGAGTCAGAGCCGAGAGTCGATAACACAAACGAAAACGAAATATATTCTCAGTTAAGGCAATACAAATAATACAAACACGTGCACACTCGGCTGGTACCAGTTATAACTTCACAATAAAATTCAGATGGTGTTTACACAACGGGAGCTAAACAAACAGATCACACGCTACAAATGCAATCGCATGCATTACAACTATTCAACGACAGTTAAAGTCCTGAATAGATAATGGCGTATCCAGTCCACAATACTTGGACGGTAATCGAATGCTTCTCTTCAAGGAAACACTCACGCCAGCTCCAGCGTTGATCGTCGTAGCTCAACCGTCGTCGTGACTTGTCACGGCTCACGCGGCGTCGTCATCGGATTCTTCCAGATCCACGAGCGATTGACCGCACACCATCATAAACACGTCTTCTTTGGCTAACGGAGCCACACTTAGCGTAACTTCACCATCACCGGGCCGACTGACTCGCTCACTGACTTGCCGACTCCCTTCACTGACTGCACTGCCTGCACTGACTGGCCTCGTCGTTTGCACGCTTTTATCCCTTCTTCCCCGGTTTCTAGAAGCGTCGGGATGTTTCTTCTGCGTGCAGTACAGCTAAGCCTGGGGAAAGGGCGAGAGCTTTCTCGTATGTTCGAATCGTGACGGCATCGCTCGCGGACGCGTCACCCTCTCCTTCTAGAAAGATCCAGGCTTTGCCAGGCGTTCGATCGTGTTTACGGCGTCTGGTCGAGTGGGTGAGGAGGATGCGGCGCGCCGGCGTCTTTTGATGCTTGTTTTTTTCGTCTTTCGCGCTTCTTGGGCGCGCGATTCGCGCCGTTCTGTCTCGTAGCAGTTTGAAAGCGGCCTCGCGCGCGCTTTATAACGCGATCGTTTGTGACAAAGGTATATACTTGATTCAGGTTTATACTGAGCACAGGTTGCTAATGTCAGGTTGAGTGCGGCTCAGAGGTCACGCGCGCATTAAGCCGCGCTGTTTGCTATTCTGAAGATCAAAGCGCGATTCACATCCGGGCGTTCGGCGGACATTGGATGGCGAGTGTACGCCGTGAATGAAGCGCTGGAATCATTACCGGAAGGCCTACGTAAGAGCATACACGGCTTATTTCATATATATAGTTTTGGAGACATGGTATATAGCAATGGAAGGCCACCCGCCACGGTGATCTATAGTGGTTATGGTGCTCGACTGCTGATCGAATCCCGGCCGCGGCGGCCGCATTTTCGATGGAGGCGAAAATGCTCGAGGCCCGTGTACTTAGGTTTAGGTGCAGGTTAAAGAACCCCAGGTCGTCGAAACTTCAGGAGCCCTCCACTACGGCGTCTCTCATAATCAAATTGTAGTCTTGCGACGTTAAAGGGACACTAAAGAGAAACAATGAATTGGTTTAGATTGATAAAATGTGCTCAGAGAACTCCTGTGTAGTTTATTTCACCACCGTAGGTTTATTATTAGAGGAGAAAACCAAGTTCAAAGTTTCATTTTTAAATTTCGCGCCGAACTTTGTAATTCGTGACGTAAAAGATTTCAAAGAGCATTTAACGTACTTTGGCACCACTGGCTCGACGAAATTTCCACAAACTCGTTATGGCAAGTCTCTGGCCCCCTCAGAGGACAATGTACTTCGATTTAACCGATTAGGAACTACGTAGGCCCAAGAATGCCGTTAAAAGAATGTGACGTCACGGCAAATGGTGCGGGAATTCCAAGGTGGCGTCGCCACCTGTGTTTTCTTTTTGCGCGTTTTCTCGCTTATTAAGCGTCTTCTCGCAGCAAGCGTGGTGTTTTTGGTATCGTGGCAGACTACTTTACTAATGCGAGAAAAATCGTTTTGCTCTTTAGTGTCCCTTTAACTCCCTCCCATCCCCCTAAAAAAAAAGAAAAAAAAAGAGCAATGGAAAGGAAACTCGTTCATGCGCTCGAATACAGTCGGGAAAAAGCGCAGCTGCACTATTATTATTATTATTATTAGTAGTAGTAGTAGTAGTATTATCATTATTATTATTATTATCATTATTATTATTATTATTATTATTATTATTATTATTATTATTATTATTATTATTATTATTATTATTATTATTATTATTATTATTATAACAATGTACAAAGTCTTCCCTTCTCCGTCTTACCGCATAGTTGTATATATGCAATCTAATTTTTTATTCCCCTTCAATATTTCTCATATTGTCTTATTTTACTCCTCACCTTTCGTGTTCATTTCTCTTTGTCTACGTGTTTTTGCTCTTTTTATTTCTGCAGACTGTCTGTACTGTACTGTTTATTTTTATTGTTTTTTTTTGCGTGCGCCTGCACAAAGACCTCACGGTTGTTGCTGGGCACGTTAAATAAATGAATGATTGATTATTATTATTATTATTATTATTATTATTATTATTATTATTATTATTATTATTATTATTATTATTATTATTATTATTATTCAACAACCACTGAGGCGGCTCGGATATGACTTGTCGCGTGAAGGAGCAAACGTCAGATCGCGCGGTCTCCTATCTAAATATACCCCCCCCCCCAAAAAAAAATAAAGCTATTTTCTAGAACTACTGCGCCGAATTCGAAGATGTTTGCTATAATTAAAAGAAAAAAAATGAAGTATAGTTACTTCAGGAAACATTTCTAGTTAGGCCATCAATTCTGGAAATGAAGTTTGTTAGAAATCAAAATATTACAGAAACAAAAAAAAAACGATACTATCAAATTTAAAGCTATATAACTGAAGAATGAAAATATGGCATGACAGTTCTGCTAGCTGCACATAACAGAGGGGTCCTGAAAAACATTTCCAAGTAATCATCGATTAACCTCAGTATCGGAGCTCATTGGCTCACGAATCAATCGCCGCAAAAATTTTTGGAATCCGTGAAGTACGAACGCGGATTTACAGGTATTAGTCGTAGGCTTTAAGCGCTTCCTCTCTTCTTTCATCCCGACGAGCACGCTGGAAGCTACACAGGGACGGACAACAAATGGTTAAAGAAGCTACGTCGCGCGCGCGTCATGACCTTGAGCGCGTGTCATGAAACGCGATTGCGCTCTCCCGGAGCGATTCCGATGCGCGCTAGTGTTGCTACTGTGTAATTTTGGCATTATATATATATATATATATATATATATATATATATATATATATCTACTCTACTCTACTACTATTGAACAGGCGTTGTGTCTATATGTCTTGTTTCTCGGCATCACAATGGCGCAGTCTACGAGCTATGAACCGTAAGTGCGTCCTCGTGGCTCATCGGCGCTGCGGACCTTCCCTCCAAGGAACGATTATGCAGCCCGTCTCGCTACTGCCGGAAGCACCTGTGCCACCATTCAAGGACGGCGTCCAGGCCTCCTCGGTGGCTCAAGGTCAGGCTTACCCCGGCGCCGCCAAGACGGTACACGACCTGCCGTTGCCCGGGAATGCTGTCCACGCTTCCCGCAGCGACGACGGCTTACTCAGTACTCCATCGGCACCCGATCCGCTTAGGGGTGCTGTCCAAGCTCCCTCGGACAAGGGTCCCTCCTCTGTGAGTACGCTAATCGTGTCCTATTCCTCGGACGTCACCACTGACTCCACACCCGGATCGCCCGAGAGTGCCGCCGAGCTTTCCGCCACCATCGCGCTACTCCGAGTCACGGTGAACGCCTTGGCAGCGTCAATCTCCATGCTGTGTCCTACCGCATTGCCAGCACTGCACTCGCTCAATGCCGCGTTGGCCGCCGCCGCCTCGCAAGACCATGAAGAGAGCTCACCCGAGAGCCGCAGAGAGCTGCGGTATGCCCTCGCGGAGCTCTCACACCAACTCGGCTGGTTGGTGTCGTCATGCTCCGGAGTTTCGCCTACCGTATCACCATCACCGGCTGCCTGCGAACTACCGGAATTCCGCGGCTTCCAAGACGACGCCGGCAATTGGGTGGCCACCGTCAACGCTCTTGGAGCTCGCGAGGCGTGGACGGACCAACAGAAATGGTGCGTGGCCATTGACCGCCTTCGTGATGCTGCCAAAGCATGGCACAACTATAGGCATGAAACAACAATCCTGGCATCAGTGGTGTGCAATATTGACTACTGTTTTTCGACCACTTTCTCATGCCTGTGATTCCATCCCTGCCGACTCAATTTATACCACGGATGGGAGAGGTGAGGCACACCACCTCGACGTGGCACCTCGACCCTCCACCACCCTGCCCCATCTCGGTGAACGAGATCATGAAGGGTACGGTACAGCTGTGCCCTTTACCAACGTTCTCTCCCTCGGACATCAAGCTCACGTGGAGCACCAGCTCGATGGTCCATCGGAGCCCTCCAGCCCCACGACAGAAAGCTGCTCGGGCTGCCCTACAACTGACGTCAGACGCACGTGCTGCACTGCGCCGGAACACGGCGCCATAACGTCACTGAGAGAGGCCGAGACCACCCCTCATCCAGCGCAGTTGGAGGAACCGGCCCCAGATTCGCCTTCGCTAGGGCACATGCAGATACCAGCTCCTCTCGTGCTTGCCACACCTACAGTAAAGGCGCCAGAAGAGCCCAAGCCATCCATCGCTGTGCTCGCTGACGAAGGTCATGAGGCGCATAACCTCGGCGCTGAAGGTGCCCGCAGCAGCCACTCCAACGAAAGCTTCGCTGATTGTCCCGCGGCAGACACGACCGGCCGCGAGCTGTGTTCTCCGCCACAGATGGGAGAAGCTACGTGGTTACTCTCCACACCAAACAAGACCACCCACAAGCCACAGCAGTTGGCGATGCCACCTCCATGCTCGCCAGTGCTTGAGCGCATGAAGAGGCCAGTTATTCTCGTACCTGAGATGCCCCTCACTCAGACAAGGAAGCCAAAAATTGGGGGGCACATGCAGCTGTTCTCTATGTGGAGCCTGAAAAGAATAAACGCCCGCTACTCGGCAGCGTCGTACGCTCCACATAGCTCGTGCGGTGGGAGAGCGTCGATGAGATTTGGTCCGTCAGCTGCAAAGCTGCCGAGACGCGCGCAACGACAGAACTGCGGTGACAGCACATCAGTGCAGTCATATGCCGTTCATCGTAAACCTCCTACAGTGCGTCAAGAACTGCGACGAGAGAAGCGACAGCGGCAGCTACGACCTTCCCTCAATAGCCAGTGCCGACCGCCAGAAACATGTACACTCCAACACACCCAGTCGCAGCTGAACCGATATCTGCAAAGACCGCCAAGGAGCAGTCAATATCGCCCACCAGAGACGTTTCGGCAGCTCGTCATGCTACGTCGCAGTCGTGGCCGAGTGTAAGGAAGACAGCGCCGCTGGGGCGCGAACGCGCGCTCGGCTACGGGGGCAGAAGAACAGCCGGCCCACGAACGGGCGTTGTCTCTTGTTTCTCTATTTCTTCATATATATATATATATATATATAGAGAGAGAGAGAGAGAGAGAGATAGAGAGAGAGAGAGAGAGAGAGAGAGAGAGAGAGAGAGAGCAGCGCCCGGCACTTCGCGGCACCCCGTGGCAAGAAGCGCATTTGATCCAAACGTCGCTCTTTATGTAAGCTATCGGCCAATAGCAGCAATCCGTTGTATGATGAAAAATTGGTTGTATGACATATATCTCATCTATTGTAAGAGTTGCGCCTTCTCATTATCTCTCTTTTTTTTCTGTTTGGCCCTCTCCGAGGATAGTGTGAGGCCTCCGTATGAAAAGAGGGCGTTTGAGAAAGAGGCAATTTCGCGCTTCACTTGTGAGCTCTCTTGGCCGCGCACGGCTGCAAGATTTGGCTGAGCTGGTCCCTGTTCTGCTTTCGACTGTATACGTGTTTTAGAGCGAAAGCTGTTACAACAGCCGCTTTTGGCGCCGTAGTTGTCGGCCGCCGCCCTTGTCTATAACCGCTATCGCGCGAAAAAAACAAAACAAAAGAACAACGAAACAAGAAGAATATCCAAGATGGACAGGGTTCGAACCTGGGTGCTCTGCGTGGCAGCCCTGTATCCTACCACTGAGCCATACCGGCCTTTTTTTTCCTTATTACCGGTTGTACGTCACACAAACAGGGACAACAGAATTATGATACAAGACACAACAAACATGTGACACATCTGCCGCCTACTACTGACGATGCTTGAAACTCCTTTGCAAAAAAAGACCCTATACAGGCTTCATGTCGGGAAGGAACCACATTAACATATGTAATATAGCGTGGTAGAAGAGTAAAATAGCAACTGCAGGCGTCACACAATGCGAATTGCGCGAGTGGGTCGTTGAATGCGTCCAACCCATTACAAAGGGCTCAGGCATAATTTTTCATCGTCATCAGGCACAGCATCAACAAAGTGCGTCTAATGCCTTACAGGTGTGTAACGTGTGTAAGTGGTACCACAGTTATCCGCAGAATGAGGAAAAATGGCGTTGTGGGTGCTTCCCAACTTCACAAAAATTATGATTTATGGCATAGTGGGTACCTTGCAAGTGCACTTGTATTTGTAACCTCAAGAGAGTTTACAACGGGCTCTTGAAATGACGCTTTTCCCAGCTTTCGCTGTGACTTTGCTGCGCTTTCCGTGCAGGCCTGGCGTTTTTTCTCTTTCTTTTTTTTTTTCCACCAAGCACGCGGGATGGTGCAGGACCCTTTTAAGAGCGCACTTGCGAACGCAAAGTTCGCTCGTGTGTCTGCTGCACCTAAACACTTCGCAAACATTGAAGGTTTTTCATACCTGTTTGGCACTTTGAGGCGGAGCCTGGCTGCTGGGACCTGCTCTCGGCACACAGGTCCTTTGCCGTCTGCTGAGGCTGCTCGGCGGGCTGTGGCTGTTCGTCCTGCTTGTGGTACTTGGCCGGCTCCGGCTGCTGCGCAGATTCCTTGTCGAGCTGCGCCTCCTTTTGCAGCTTAGGTTCCTTGGCTTGCTTCACCTTGTCGACCTTCTTTGCGTACTTTGACTGCTTCTGCGAGATAAGAACGATTGCCTGAGCATAACGAGCCACAGCCGACGATCTGAACGAGATAGACGGACTTTCGCAGATGAATCTACAGACGCCGATATCTTTTAACTAGCGTGCGCGAGCGGTGACTTTCCTGCGCGTCAGTGCCATATGACGAAGCCAAATTGCAAAAAAGGGCGAGGATAAGCGCATGCGCTCAAAACGCGTTCAGCACATGTTAGCGCAGTTAGACTAACAGGCAGCGTGAGTAAGCGAATGGTTTTGCTCGTATTTTATGTTTCCAAAATGAATGTTGCAGCAAGCAATCGAAGAAATAATATTGAAAGACACGCCACACGCCTCCACTCATGAGATAAGCAGAGCATATATAGGTCGTGAGAAGTGCGCTATAATGTGGGTGAACAGCCTAGCTGACGATGTGCCCAGTTGAGCGTGTTTTGTGGACATCGGCCTCGTTTGCAACTTCGCTCCGTCATTTGGCGCTGACGCACAGAAAAGTCGCCCCTCGCGCACGCTATTTAAAGATTTGGGCGGCTGTACAATCGTGAGCACGCTTAGCGTGAACACGGGAGCGCGTGTCGCACGGTGCTGTCAGCGATGCCTGCATTTAGCAACACGAAGCTCAGCACATGCGAAGTTAGGCTGCGGCGTGGTTGTTTTATTATCGCACGAAACACGTCATCGGTGACCGCCTTGGACGAAGATGCGTTCAGGTGACGCGGTGCGCGATGTGAAAATGTCTCGCCGCTAGCGCGCTGCGCATGCGCCCAGCCTCACGCTGGGGTAGGTAGGAGCCGCTGATAGCACAGTGCGGCTATAGTGTAAAGGCGTATGGCTCCTTTATATAGTCATGCAGTAACTCTAAACGCGATACTCGCTACGGCGTTCGCGTTACCATCGATTGCTGTATGGAAGAGGGATCAACCATATTGTTTCTTTCCTGGGGCAGGAAAGGAACTGATAATAATTGTTCAGGTTTTACGTCCTAAAACCACGATATGATTATGAGGGACGTCGTAGTGGATGGCTCCGGAAATTTCGACCACCTGGGGTTCTTTTAAACGTGCGCCTAAATCTAAGCACACGGGCCTCAAACATTCTCGCCTCCATCGAAAATGCGGCCGCCGCGGCCGGGATTTGATCCCGTGACCTCCGGTCAGCAGTCTAGCATCATAACCACTAGACCACCGTGGCCGGTATAGGAAAGGAACCTATAGATGAACTCGAATAATTCCGTTCGAAATATACGAACCTCCTGCGTTGCAGCCTGGTCTTTTCCCAGCTTCTCCTTTTGCTTTTGCTGTTTGCGACCCTTGCCGTCAACTGCAGCCTCCTTGCCGGCTTGCTTGTTCTGCGCGGTGACATATGGGACACGGTGAGAATACACATTCGCATACACATTCGCATACACATTCGCATACACATTCGCAACTTCTTGAAATCATCGTTCAAAAGCTGTACTCCTCTGTACTGCCTCTACGTATTGCATGCAGTACGCCTTGCGAATAGACAAGAGCATCACCCTTTTGTTAAGCTTGGGTTTTGCGCGCGATGTCCCAGTTTTCAATTAAAGTAATGTTTTCTGCCGATTTCTATGGCTTCTAAACCACTTCGAGTTTAAAGACGACACAGTGGTTTACTACTCGCCTTCACTACCCTCCCTACAGGCACTATCTCCTCCTCGCCACTCCTTTCACCATGAAACACGCGGACAATATCAGCACTTGGTGTTGACCCTATCAGGATTTCACGCTTTTCGGCTACACGCTGTTGTCTCCGCTTGCGGAGTCGAAAACGCACAAAAAGAGGTCAGATCAGTTGATCGCGCACGATAGTCATGCGAGGCATAAGGCATAAGGCAGGATAGGAGACCATTCCCAACTTATATCCCCCGTATATGGGCCAGTCGAAAGCTTATTGCCTCGTGACGTCACGTGAACAGACCGCTGGCGTCACGAAAAAGTGCCGAAAAGACGGGAAACGTCGGGAAAGAATAACGCGCTCGCTCTTTGTATTTTCAGAGAAGCCCTTTAAGAGTGATACGAACATTGATTAGTTATTGATGAAGATCAGATTGGATTGGAAGATAGATGAAGAAGACGAGTGTGTGTCGTGTGCATGAAACACTTAGGCGTGTGGACCTCCAACCACCTTTGCCAGTCTACCTGAATATCCTTCTAAGTTTACGTTGCCTCACATTTAGTGGGTGTGTTGGGTTGTAGGAGATAATTTTCCTCTTTTTAACGATGAATCTTTCACTCCGATCACGTGTTTTTGCAGAACTAATTCGACAGACGTGAGTGGCCACCTTGTGTTGTTGTTTGTTTTTAGTCGACTTGGTGGCCTCGGCCTCCATCCCCTTCTGGGTTGACTGCTCGCCATCTTGTTGCTGCTGCTCCTGGTGATGAGACTGCTGCTGCTCGCTGCGCTCGGAGGCCCACGCAGAGCTCTCGTGCTGCTGCTGCTTCTTTCCGTGCTTGCCCTTGCGCCTGCGCAGACGAGAGAGAGACCTTATGTATACCTGTATATGCAGTACTTATACGCCAGTACACAATTGAATATTTTTTTAACAATACCGCGCGAGCGTTGACCCCAGGACATGGAATACCCTCTAATATCGGCGATATCTAACGAGATCTGCTGTATAAGCGCAAGTGCACAAAGCCTACTGGCTTTGTGCCGCTTTCTGCGCTGTTTACTTAGATATATATTACAGTGCCCTGCGACTGGAACGCGATGCTCGGAGCGCGCGGTTACCAGCGGGGAGGGTGACGGCAGGGCGCCAGCGTTCGTGACACATGGTTACAGATTCCGCTAGACAACTGTTCAGTCTGTTGTTCTTGGTGAGGCCGGCAGTGTGCTGCTTATCATGCATGGCTTCAAGACACTGCGCCAACGTACCGCGTGGCGTGAAGCGCCTGGAGATCGAGGGCATGCGTTACGAAAGATGGCAGCGTTCCACCGGATCCACTGAGAAACACAGACTGAACGAATGTTTACCGGATGCAGTCACCACGTAATGGTCCCTTTTATTAAGGCGAGAAAGCCTTAGATGCCTCATCAAACGCGAAAATTGACCTGCCTCCCACGTCGGCGGCGTCGGCGCCAACACGAGTGATGCGAAAAATCGTCATCACGTAATGACGTCATCACGACGTCACAGATCACCGAAAATTTGTGACGTAATCGTGACGTCACTATGGCTCACACCGCGTGACGTCACATGATGACGTCATCACGTGACATCGTCGCCTGCTCAAAGGTGGGCCGATCACGTAGGCTGTACAAAACCAGGCGAGGTGTAGAAAACTTGCAACGCCTCCGATCCTGGAGGCAGCGCAAAACCACGTTAGGTGCGGGACGTTTTCGGTGAGTGGCGGGGCAGCATGAGTACATCGACTGAGAAGAAAAAGAAGATGGCTTTCGTCTTAGATAGTCTTGGGTCGTCTTAAGTCGTCTTAGGTGAATGCACGAGGAACCCTGTGATTTTTTCATAAGTGTATGTGTAATAGCCTAAAAAAAAAAAAGATGAGCTCTGTCCACAGACATAACCGTTTTACCCAAAAACAAACTTGCATAGGTGCTCTATCCAATTACGTTCGCGTTTTCGTGACGTCGAGCAATTTTGCGCGTTTAAGAGGGTCTAATTTCACCGTGCAGACGCACGTTTGTGCCGCTAGCTTTACGTAGAGAGCTTGAACGTTCCGGCAAATTTTACCAAGAATTTAGGCATAAAAAATACACTTTAGCCAGAAAAGGAGAACATCTGTGTTCCAATGTTCCTCGCAATTACATTAGCAAAGAGGGCAGCTCTCACCCACAGCCCCTCCATCTGTTTTGTAAGATCGTAACATAAAATAAAATTGAATTGAAAGTACCTACGCTTCGAACGATAATGAGTCAGCAACATTATCTTACAGAGGTGAAGTGCAAGCCACCGTGGATCTGTGGGTTGGGCTTATAAATATATGTTTTAGGTTGTGACCGACTGTATTTTTATATGTTCCTCCATATTAACTCGCGTCCTCCTTCCGAGGCTCCGAAATCCGGAGACTCCATTTTAAAAGCGTCTCCCCGAGCGACTCATTAAGGACGCGCGCGCATGCGGGGCTCGCGATTAATGAGGCGAGTCATAACTCCAGGCATGGGAATGATGAAGCGAACGGCGTCACGGCTGGTCTGGCAGAAGAAACCGCGTGTAACTCGCGGAGAATGGAAAGACACACAGCGTGACGCATGACGACGGACACAGAGAACTCAAGGCCGGAGACACAGCGATGTTACCGCGTTCCGTTTTTGCTGTCACCCGTTGAACAAAGGGCTGGAGGATTAACGGTTTCGCGCTCTTGGTGCTCTTTAGAGTAAGTGCACGCTTGCGTTTGACATCAGGGTTGCCACTGACTTTCGAGTAAATATCGCCAAACGACGAGCAGAAAGTCGCCAAAAGTCGCCATTTTTTTACAAATTTCGCCAAAAAAGTCGCCATTCTAGATATGTGCGGCATATCCTAGTAATAAGAACTTCCACTGATGTATAGCCCCGTAGAATACAGTGCCATTCAAAGCCCTAAAGTATATTGACATTTCTCAATACCAGGCGCATCGATCCTTCCCCATGGGAGTGCTTGGTGCACCTGGTTCTCCGACTAGCCGCAACATGTGCGCGGAGGCGCAAGTATGAAAGGATAAAACGCTCATGATATCCTTCCATCTCTGTCCGCTCGTTTCAAAGGTAAAAGTGTGGTAAACCTTAGGCGAAAGCCGCGAAGGCGTTGTTTGTAGACAGCTTTACATCCCCTCATACGAAAAAAAGGATTAACAGGTTTATTGAAAGTAGTAAGACAGAATTCTTACAGGTATCGTTCATTAGTGAGTCTTATGTCTTTCAGTGTGAACTAATATGATACCGGACGCCACTGCACCTTTCATATATAATCACCTATATCTACCCGCGTCAATCCAGTGCGTTATAATTGAACAGGTAGACACTGTAAAATATTATATAGCAATTGTTTTCATTGCACACGTCCACCGAGAACAGTAGAAAATGCCTGAATAAATATTTTTTTTTATTGCACGAACACCCGCGTATCCGCCCATCTTCGCTATACGAGCTCGATTAGGGGATACTGCAGCAGTGAATAGGTCGCCAAGGTATTCAGAATAGTTGGAGCTTTGGCGGAACAAATGGCCGGAACACACGACCAACCCGTCATCTAGCCCCTATAGAAGCGAAACTTTAGCGAAGCTCTGAAGCATCTAGATGAATCTAGATGAATTGAGTTAGAAGCATCTAGATGAATTTAGGAGACACACACGAGTTACAGGACGGACATACAGAACGGCGCGCAATGTGCACCTCAAAACCCAGAAAAATACAGAGAATAGTGCCGCTCATTCGTTGGGAAAGCACTGAGCTTAGAATGCATAACTCAGTGGAGACCTAAGCTTAAAATCGCCAAGAACTCGCCCTGTCGCCGTTCATAAATTTAGGTCGCCACGGGCCTCTCAAATTCGCCAATTTGGCGAAAAGTAGCCACCATTGGCAACCCTGTTTGACATTCACTAATGTCCCAAAATATGCGTGTGTGTTTGAAAGAGAGAGAGAGAGACAGCATGGTGTTTGAACGAGTGTCCCTCGTTCATCCGTCAAGAAGCAGATTGTACCGAACGTGCGAATGTACTTAAGGATTAAGGAAACTTCACAACGGTTAGAGAAGCCTTTCTCGTACCTTAAAAAGTACCAATGTGCGTCTCAAATCCCTTGAGGCACAGCCACTAAATCTCTGACAGATCAGCTCATTAGTGGATTAACGTTCAACACAGCGGTACACTTAGCTATACACCCTCGCTGGTTCAATATGCGACTGTCACATGTAACGTGAATTGTAATAGTAGCAACGTAATGTCATTACTTTCGGCTAGCTGTAATTTCTGGTATAACTTAACTACATTAAAAAAATTCTAGCAATGTAATGTGCAATGTAATGTACCTTTTCGGAGTAATTTTACCATCCTTGAGATAGGACAGCCTTATCGCCTGGCTTCTCAGCCTACTCAGCAAGAGGCATAAGAGCACACAATTCACAGTACACAGTGCGACTTGTCTACAGGCGACCGCTTAAGTCAGTACTGTTGCCTTCGAGCTTTCTCTCTCTCCATTACGCCCCCATTCCCCTCCCCACGTGTAGGGTAGTGAACTGGTCACAGTCTATTTAACCTCCCGGCCTTTCCTGTACCACGGCAGCTAGATGGAAGTGCGTTTCCATGCAGTGACCGTGCCTGTACGTAAAGCTCCCTCCCTCCTCCCCCCTCTCTCTCATCAAGATGCATATGGGCGTGAACGTTGGCTATCCTAAAGCAGCCTCCCGAGGCAAACTCCCCACGGAGTCTAAGAAAGATTCAAGGAGAGTGAACAGCGTAAGCAAGGGTTGAATTTCTTGAAAAAAAAAAAGAGAGCCTGATAACAGGAAAGGAAAAAGAAAAATAAGGAAAAAGGTAAGTAAACATAGACGAAGCCCGAGTGTGGCCATTACGGTGGCCAGTGTCGGCTTCTAATTGGCCGTCAGGGGGCTGCCGTCCCGCTCGTAATTGGATTGGCGACGACCGCCTGTTGAGGCGGCCTAGCAGCACGGCGTCGTGTGTGTGCGTGTGTGTACGGACGTCTATTAGGTGTCGTTACGTCGGGGCATCTATGTTTCAGCCGTCGCTCGCAGGCCTGACGACGCGGTTTGGGGAAAAAAAGGAAAAGGGCTGCGAAGTCCCCTTTTTTCGGGCTTCACACTTCGCGGGAAGCCCGTAGGCCAACACGTCGTTCTCAATCCTTCCTGTGTGTGTGTTTTTGTTTCTCTTCTCGGTCGTCTCCGTTGCCGCCGTCCCATGTGCGCGCAAGGGAGGTGAGAGGAGGAGGAGAGGGAGAGGAGGTAAACGGAAGGGAGGCCATAGGGATGAGGGGATCGAGCGCGCGGAGATGCTTCCCCCGCAGCGACCGTGTTGTTGCAGCACTGTTGCTTGCGCGCGCGACGCCCAGGCGCCAGGAAGCTGGGGATGTGAAGGAAGAGGAGGAGGAGGAAGAGGAGGAGGAGGAAGGAGGAGGAAGAGGTCGTATATACGCGCATCACCACTGGCCGCAGGGGCTTCCTTCGTTTACGGTCGCCGCAACCCATAAACGAACGGCGACGACCAGGAAGCGCTGGCCTAGCTGGACGGGGGTCGGTCGGGGCTGCACGTGCGTGGTATCGGAGTTGCTGGAAGGGAGCTAGGGGGAAAAGGGGAGGCAAGGGGCGACTGGACGTTGGGACGTACAGTACGACCAGCGAGGAGATATTGCGACGGTACACTGCGCACGCGGAGGCCGCAAATCCCGAGTAGGGAATATGGGGCCACTCGGATGATGGCATAGAAACATCGCAGTGAATGTGAACGTAGCTACGCCAAGAAAACGGCAGCGGAGATGCAGAAGAAACGAGTTGCTCGGATTTACATATTTACATGGACGTAGCAGCGAGAGAGAGAGAGAGAGAGAGAGAGAACATCGTAGGTAGGAAGAAGGGTTGCGCCCGACGAATAGGAGAAACAAACAAAAAAGGTAAACAACAACGCCGGAGCACTCCGCAAACATAATAAACCAACAAAGCTGACACGTGCGGCCCCTTTTTTTTTTATCACCAGCTGGAATCTATCGCAGTGTCTTCTGTTGTAGCTTTTGGTCTCTCTGTCACCACATTTAAGGGATGCGAGCTTCAAACTTTGCGTTTGGTGACGTTAGCTTGAGGGATATTAAGAGCACGTCAAGGATTTTATGTGTAGCGATTCGTGCTGCGGCGGGTATCATCGCCAGCTATATATGCTCGCAAAACCTGAAGAGAAACTAGTGCAAGCGCGGAGGCCCTTCGAGGTAGCGTATGCTAGCATTGCATCTTCACTACAGTTTCCGAGCACTCACGGACAGTCACATATTTTTCCCACCTTCTAGCCGTATGCAACTTCGCTGTAAAAAAGTCTGCCAGGCGATAAGACACGCAGACCGCGAGGCTTGTGCCGGATTTACCAACGGCTTCCGCTGCTACCGCAAAAAGTGCGTTGTACACACGAGCTGAAAACGAATGGACGAGTAGGGGGAAGGACAGGACTATCCCGCGGTAGGACGGGATGCGGCACGAGATACGGTGTTGAGTTCCGACCATCCTTAATCTTCCTTCTTCCCTTCGAGTATTCTGCCGCGTTTTCTAGAGCGCGCTCGACAAGCTTTCAAACGAAGATACAGAGACCCGTGTACCGTCTCTATTTAAGGAAATGTACTACATACACGCATCTTATGAACCACTGAAACAAAGAGAGAGAGAAAGGAAGAAACGGGGCCACAAAATTTCCCGAGTCGGATGGAAACATCAGTGCGGCGTCCGAAAGCTCCAGAATGATAGGCGCGGTGTTTTCTTTTTTTTTTCTAAACTGTTCTGGGATGCCGAGAGCACCAGGCAGGGAGAAGAAAACACAAACGATATATCGTCGCATGGCGAAAAAAAAACGACAGAAAAAAACACAAACAGTGCTAAGGAAACGAAGAAGAGTCTGTCCGGAGTTGACGACCGCGTAGAGGCTGCTGGAAACGCGATGTTTCTTGCATAAATATGCGCCTCTTTTACAAGGCAGATACGGAATAAAGCGAAATAAAGAAAGATCTACCACGGCACTGAAGTGTAAAGGAACAGCAAAATGGCCGTATGCGCGAAATAATAATAATAAAAAAAACGAGTGAAACTGATGGCGTGCCTATGCGAAGATGCGTGTCTGGCGGCGCCGTCGCGTGCAGCATCGTTTTGTCGGGCAGAAGAAACGAAAAAACAAAAAAAAAATCGTTGGGAGGAGTATCAGAAAAGCTCGTCTTTTTTTGGGAGGGTCGAAGCGTGCATACGCAATGAAGCCTTTGGGGTCAGACCCTGCCCACGCTAGGGTCGACTTCGCCGCACGACTTAACTGCGCGACGGAGAAGTGGGCCTCAGACGGGCGTGCGGGTTGGCGCGAAGCGTTTATGAAACGCAGTTTCTCCTTTTATGACCTCTCGATGGCCGGGAAATCGAAGCAGCAAGGAAAAAAAACAAATGAAAGAAGAAAGAAGACAAGAAAAAGGGGCGGGGTGCCTATGATGCGCCGCGAAATTGCGACGCTCTTACGCGGAGACCTTTTGATACGGTTTAAACACAGAGATTATAGCTTTAATCTTTACTTTCTATTTTTTTTTACAGAGTTTCGCTGTTCTATGCGGACTCTTTACTGCGCGGACTCGTGACGGCGTATTGGCTGGAAATTTGAAGTAATGTTGCGTGCATCGGCGGCTTCGAGAAAAACTTCGAAGCCTGCGAGCCGGGGCAACGAGTTTGTTATGCATGAATTCGCGCGTGAAGCGCAGCGCTTGAGGACGGCGGCCGGTAAAGCGACTTCGTAAGTCATTAAAAACTAAGCTCGCCCGAAAGACTTTGAAAAGCACATTTGAAGTATACTTCTTCTGTTTCCTTTCTTTCTTTTTTTTTCATTTTGGCGTCGAGAATGGAGGTGCGCGCCTGTGAGTTTTGGCTCGGACAGGCTCGTAATGAGGGCTTTCGGGTTGAAGGCGTTGACTTAAAGCGCTTCACTTCCACATTCGCTCAGACGTGGTTCTCAGCGTGGGTGCATTAAAGGTTCTGCGGTTCTTGTGCGAACGCTGATGGAATGTACAGGTCGGACTCCAGATTTCTCTTTCTTTCTTTCTTTCTTTCTTTCTTTCTTTCTTTCTTTCTTTCTTTCTTTCTTTCTTTCTTTCTTTCTTTCTTTCTTTCTTTCTTTCTTTCTTTCTTTCTTTCTTTCTTTCTTTAACGCACTGGCAGTAACAGTACGCAAAAGAAATATGAGGTTTCATGAAAAACTGAGGAAGAGATAGCCAGAATGCCAGACTCCAATATATGCAAAAATGCGAAGATAAAACGAAAACGATTATAGCGAACAAGCCAGGCGGCTGCTACACTATACGAAGAAAAAAAAAAGAGTAAGTGTGACTTTTTCGGAGAGTCCTGACTTGCCACGTATATGACTCTCTTTAAGGAGAGATGGTAACTCTCTTTTTGGTCCCAGGACTCTCTGAAGAGAGTATAACGCTCTCCAGAGAGAGTTCACGTGTCTCTTTAAAGGGAGTCATATACGCGGCAAATCGGGACTCACCGAAAAGGAGTCACACCTCTTTCTTTTTTTCTTCCTAGTGCAGCAGAAACGCCTTTTCACACGAGATAAGGATATGTTAAAAAAGGATCATAATCATCATCATCATCATAATTTGGACGTGCGAGTCTAGGATCGTTCGATGACACTGAAGCCAAAAAAAGACTGCTTAAAAATCAGCTTTATAAGCACGCAGATACCACTATCACCCATACATGTTGCGTCGTCTTGCCTTTCGTAAGTGTTTGGTAGCGCCTATGCAGCGCAAACTTTTCCCATCCTATGCTGAAACGCATACCAACTAGCCCAAAGGAGTGCTTTTTACTGGGCGAGAGAAAGAGAGAGAGAGAGAGAATCAATGAAACGCAGGTAGGTTAACCTAGACGTACGTCCGGTTTGCTACCCTGCACTGGAAGGGAGGCAGAAAGGGGCAAAGAGAGAGAGAGAGAAGAAAAGAGAGAGGGGAACATAATCACAAACACAGAAGCGTGTGTACTGAGATGCCGCTACAAGATACGGCCTGAATCACCAACTCGCCCAATCAGTCCATCATGATAGGGCCTGCGACGTGATTCATACCATACTGCCCCATATGTGGGTCTGCGAGCAGAACGAAGTTGTTGGCCTCGGTGGTTTCATCAAAAAAAAATCTTAGTCGACCCGGATCCTACGTGCCCTGCGTCAGTTTCGGGAGGCGCCAGTGAAATGCCAAGCGAGCCCCGCCACCGCCGGGACAACTTGATCTGGCGTACACACCGGCAGCAGCCGACACGAGATGTCGTTCCCCCGGGAAACACGACGGTATCCGATGAAATGTGATATCCGGCGCGGAAGCTGCGAGCCACAGGCTAGTTTCTAGGGCAGATTCTCCTGGCTGTCGTCTTCCGTCCGTGTGGCTTTTACGCTGCTCCGCGATCGGGTGTCCTCGCGGTTTCCTTCCTCACTTTGTTCTTCTTGTTCTCATCCTTCGTCTTCTTCTTCTCCTTCCTCCTGGTACGCTCCTATTGTCTCAGCTGTCAGCCTGTCAACGCCGCGCTTTTCTACATTTGTTGTCGATGTATGCCCCGCGGGTGAAGGTTCTTTCACACCGAACAGCAACGTTACACCGGAAACGCGCTCGCTGTTATTCATTAGCTCAATCTGGGGCGACTTGCGAGGCGTCTTAGTACCTAAAATGGCTGTACACGAGTACGCTTCTGCGTGTAACGTAAGTGATTTGGTAGCAGTGAATGTAGTTATCGAGCAAATCCTTGTCGATCTCAGAAGAAATCTTCGCTACACTTTCATAGGATGTACAGTCACGCTCAATACGACTTGCAACATGGGAACGCGTGGCCTCACGACCTCAAATATTGCGCACAGCTTCGAATAGCCATTATTTCAAGAACTAAACGCTGTTCTCTCACTTGTAGATGATTCCAAACACGATGATAACATTTAGTTACGGAAATGAGGGCAAGTTGATACCATGCGCTATCCTTGAACTTGTGAGGCTACGCGCTCCCGTGTTGCAAGTCACTTTGAGCGCGACTATACATTTCTCTTGTGGGTGGTTCGGAGAGAGAGACAAGAAGAAGCAAAGCAGGGAGGTTAACAAGATACAAGCATCCGGTTTGCTACCCTGCACGGGCAAGGGGAAAATAGGAGTTAGGAAGATGGCTAACAGAGAGAGAGAGAGAGAGAGAATAAAAAAGGCCAAATTGGCTGAGGTTTAACTTTTCGAAGCCTAGTTGTCCCAAGCTTGTCTTGGTTCTGCAAAGGCTATGCACAAAGTGTTCCATTAAACATTCGCCTGGTCACGTGGTACCGAGGCGGCGAGGCTCCGAGCAAGCGCAGGAGCGACGCCTCTCCGCAGCGAATCACGTGGCGTGACGTCACGCCTGACGCGTTTGCGCTCTTGCGGCTCGTGCTCCGGCGGATCAAGGCCATTGCGACGCGTTGAATGACCTTGGGAGACAGCGCAGTAGAGATTTCGCTCTACCTAAAACAAACATCGAGGTCATTCCAATTAGAGGCGTTCACGCATACTCGTGGACTTAAGAAGCGCAGTAGCACTTACACAGCCTTCTCATGCAGCGCTAAGTCCTGTTGATGCCGTAGAATTAGTTCGTCCGACAGAAGTCGGTCACCCGACTAGATGAGAGTGTTGCAAATGGACTGTCTCCGTGCGCTGTATTGCGCGAGAAGCCGCACAGAATATGCCAAATTATCCCGTTGCCCCACCGATGGTCACGGGCTGAGATACATGTGCGGAAGGCGTACGCGTTGGCACTGCGAGGCCCCAACCATAGCGTAGACAAAAGGTTGGCGCTTCTTCAGCGAACCCTTGATTGAAATCGGGTAAGCTCGAAGACAGGTTCATTCAACCCAGACGTGGTGCATTGACGTGCAAGCACGCAGAGCTTCCTCGCAGCGTCGGTCCTAAGAAACGGTGTTGATATGCTTGGTGTTCCTCCGTTCGGGCTGAAATGGAAGCCTGGTCCCTCTTATAATACATGGAAACAAAAGTTCATTATAATGCACGTATATATACGATGCGGAACATAATAAGTGAGTAAAAAAATCTAATTTTAAGCAGACCTCTTGAGGCACCCTTGTGCTCTTCTCTCTGCGTCGAGTGAAATCCGCATGTTCAGTCAGCCGTCCCTATCATATGGCCGCACGTGCACCTGTTATATTTGTCTAACCCAATTCCTATAATTAAACGAACCCGTCCCTTCAGGCCAACCACCGTGTCTGTAGCGGAAGGAAATATATATAAGGCAACGGCGAATTAAAGTTTAAATATTGGGTGTTTCACGTGCCGAAATCACGACGTGATAATGAGGAAAGTCGTGCGTGGGGGACCGCATATTGATTTGGATTACCGGGTATTCTTTAACGGGCAGCGAAATCGAAGTACGCGACCGTTCTTGAATTTCGCCTCCGGCTACAAATGAATCCCCCGGCCGCAGTGGCCGAGGGAATCGAACCCGCACCCCAAGGCTGTGATGAACGGTGGTTGCCTCTTTGTACTTTATCTGGACGAGCAGACTAATTAGTGGTGTCGTTACATACTTTTCTTCTTTCTCATTGTTTTACAACCCCTTTTCATTTCCCAATTAGAGGGTAGCCAACCGGAGATTTACTCCGGTTAACCTCTCTGCCTTTGTTTTGCCTTTCTCTCTCTCCCTCTCTTCGACTACTCACGCGAAGACAATATTGATAAGAAGGTCACCTACATGGGCTCTGAAATTACGTGAAGTTGTTTCTTAATACGTAATGTGTGCAGTCGATGCTACAAGCATCTGTACCGCGTAAAGAAAGAAGAAAGAAATTAGACAAGATTAACAACGATGTTGCAGCTGGAGTTGCGAAGTTTCTTTCGGATTTAAGCGAGACCACGAACGTTCTTATCCTCCATGTATACACGACGCCTTGGGAAAAAGAGGATATCGGTAAACGGGAAACGCTCTAGCACAATATACACCCCGAGCGAAGGCAGCAGTAGCGGCAGCCATGCATAAAACAGAACGGGAGATTTGAGAATCGCATATTTCGTCCGTTCTTTGTTTTTTGTTTCAACCTAGAAAACACCTAGGATCGAGGAACGTGGCCGGTGAAAACGTAAAAGAAAGGAAAGAAGGAAAGAAAGAAAGAAAGAAAGAAAGAAAGAAAGAAAGAAAGAAAGAAAGAAAGAAAGAAAGAAAGAAAGAAAGAAAGAAAGAAAGAAAGAAAGAAAGAAAGAAAGAAAGAAAGAAAGAAAGAAAGAACGGAAGAAAGGAACGCACGAACGTTTTCAGACGGCCAAACGTCCGAACTAAGCCGTAACATCATGAAATAGAAAACAAAAGCTTTACCCCGAAGCAGCATCGGTGCTTCGACACGTCCTTGTTCTCGAAGGAAAACAAAATGGCACTTCTTTCCGAAGCTTGCGAATAAATAAGCACAAAGCCCGGACGACGCTACTCCGTGTAGTACGCGATTCCTAGCTGCCTCCGGTACACACAGTCGACGCCGCCAAGTACCGTGGGCTTCTTGGCACGCCATGCACGCACAGCAGGTAAACACCGATCTTTTTTTTTTCCCCTCCTCGTATCTTCGCGTGTCCCTTTTTATCCCATTTCCATCGCTTCGCTTCCCGACTTTTCGCATTGCTGTTGCGAGGCATTCGATGCGTGTGCTACGCGGAGCACGATAAATGTTCGATAGAAGAAAAAATGGGATCTGTTGCCTTTCGATTGCCACCTCTCTCTCTCCTTTTCAGTGAGCACGTAGCTGCGTCATTTTTTGTCTCGGTAAAACCATGCATCGTTTTGGAACGTTGCGCAGCTTTGGTTAAAAGGACAGACTGATGGGCTAGTTGGTAGTGCGTAACTCAGAACAGTAGCGCAAAGGATCACACGGACGGCGACAGGTCCCTTCCCGTATTTACCTGTCGCCATCCGCGTGATTCTTTGCGCTACTGTTCTGAGTTTTGGTTAATAATAATAATCGTTGGGTATTTTACGTCCAAAAACCACTATATGGTTATGAGAGACGCCGGAGTGAAGGGCTCCGCAAATTTCGACCACCTGGGGTTCTCCTAAATCTAAGCACACGGGCCTCTAGCATTTTGCCTTCATTTAAATGCGGCCGCCGCGGCTGGGATTCGATCCCGCGACCTTCAGTGCAGTTTGGGCTTGAGAAGTAATGGAATGACGCACTGTAAAGAAGCGCCTACTTCCGAAAATTAATGCTTAGATAGGGCGCAGATATCCACGAAAACCACTCAGTCAAGTACAAGCGTCCTCGCGTGCTTTGGTACTAGTGTTGTTTTTGTGGATCTCTTACCCAAACTTCATTCCGCAAACGATCCAGTACTACCGCAATTCCCTTACCGCCAATCGTTAGCGTCGCCAATGTCTGTCAGCTATTGCGAAATGTGCGCGGGTGGAGTGCACTTAACTTTGTACCGCGTAGCGCGACACACGCGTATGTAGCTGCTGAGTAAACCCGTTGTTCGTTCCTTATTTGGCTTCGTGTAGAAAGTAATTTTCATCGGGAGAACCTATTTCCACATGTTTTTTCGGCATGGACCATCTCATCTGGCCAACGTTTTGTCGCAACTTCAGCAGTGCTGCGCGGTACATCAAGATATAGCATAAAGCCATTTCGAGGTGTTCGGTATTGGGGAGGAGGGAGAGGGGGGTCTGGGAGATGTGCCGATAGAGTATAGGAAGTGCTCGACTCAGCGCAATAAAAAAGAAGGGAGGGGTAGACGAGGGAATAAAAGAAACCCAGAAAGTAAGGGAAGCGGGGTTGAATACGAGAAAATGGCTTGAGGCTCTCCGCTCGAGCCAAGGCGCTCGGGCCCGGCCGGTACTTCGGTGTTACCTGGCTATGGGGGCTATACCGTGGTTCCTCGGTGCACTTGCATTTTGCTTCGGGCCCTCCAGCGCCGAAGTGAGTGCGCGCGGTCGTCTTGTGTGCGCAGTTCCAAGTCCTTCCCGTTTCTCTTTCAGCCACTCTTTCTTTTTTTTTCTCTTTTTTTGTTACGTAGCGAAAAGCGCGGGAAAGCAGCACTTTCGTAGCGTACGCACGCACCAGCCTGCCCGCCGAAGTTGCTTGCAAGAGTGCGTTCATTTCGGAGCACAAGGCAGCTTCGTTTGGAGGCTGAATTGACGCTTCCCGCTAGGCCATAGAAAAAAAAATAACAGCAAGAAAACGCGGAACGCCGGCAGGTCGCGTCGGGAATTGTTGATTTTCCGTTGATGTTTCGTTTTTTTTTATCTATTTTTTTTTTGTAAAGTCGAATCGCCAGCGTAGCAACAGCAGCGGAGGACGACAGATGTTGCAGCAGAAGCGAGTACTAGAATGTGCGGTGAAACGCGCTTGCTGTGATTGCGCGCCGTGTATTGTTATTGCTGTCTTCTTCACGCCGTTACACTATAGGCCCATTCGCAAACTCAAGAAAAGAAAAAAGAAAAGAGGAGAAGAAACGACCGCAATGAAGGTGCCTTATTTTAATTTTTTTTTCGGGAGGAGGAAGAATTACACTTTGCCATTGGGTCCCACCTATAAAGACTTTTTTTTTCTTTTTGGTTTCCGTCCTCACACTTTTCCTCCCTCCAGCTTTATTTCTTTTTCTTCTTAAGTCTTCCGTTTTTCTTCCTCTTCCTTTTTTGTTTCGATCACCGCTTTCGCCACACCAGATCCACTATGGAAAGGACCAGTAGGGCGGAGTTGCCATCGAAACAGCAATAATAAAAAGACAAACCATAAATTGAAAAAAAGAAAGAAAGGTCGGCGCTTCGAGAGACGATCGAGAGACAAGACGCCTCGAGCAACAAGCTTTGCGCGTAATACCGTTATGTATGTTATCATTGCAGCCGACACGACGCGGCGGCGCACGGATATATATATATATATATATATATATATATATATATATATATATATATATATATATATATATATATATATTATATATACACAGAGAGAGAGAGAGAGATACAGAGGGAGAGTGAGTGTGTGTGTGTTTCCCTAGGTGCTTTACGTGAACCGCGGAACATAGTAAAGAAAGCCCGTAACTTTGAGCAATAACTGCCGTGTTCAAATAGTCGGGACGTTTTATTCTATTACGCGCAATAAAGCGATAAAAGATGTGGTGGCTGTATGTTTTTCTTGTTGTTTTTCGTCAGCTGGTGTATAAAAGGTGTACGGTGGAAAAAGCCGAAGAGCCACCGAACGACCGTCAGCAAACAAGCTGAAGATATTTTACAAAGAAAAAAAAAGCCAGAACTCTAAGCGACATAGAAATCGATGGCACGAGCGCACCTATTTCTATCTGTCTTTGTGTCGGTGTACGTATTGCGCTGCTCTTTTTTTGTTTTTTTTTGTTTTTTGTTCGTTGAGGTGTACAGTGGTGCACAATCGAAACGCGAACGAAGAAAGCGGGAGGCGGAACAGCTGTCGTGTGTGACAAGTCGAGAACACAACTGTACACCGGACGTTACGTGCGGTTGCCAAGTGTCGTGTAATTAGACCTCACAGAAGGGCGTGGGGGCTGTATCCGTGCAGCAATTAAGGGTACTCACGAAAAAAAAATAATGCAGATAGGAAACAAACAAACGAAAGAACGATGTTTTAGTTATAGCTCCCGGCTCGTTCGTACTTCAGTTGTCTCCCATGACTTTATAAAACATGTACAAACTAGCACAGTTTTCCATTTCTGTGCGCTTCTGTCTTACTTCTTCTGTCTTACTGCTTCTGTCTTACTGCTTCTGTCTTGCTGGTAGATTACATGTCTACTGAAATAAATACCTGACTAATTATGTCAAAGGTACACTGTCCCTTATGCATTGGACGAAGAAGACTCGAAGGCGAAAGCCACCTTTTTCTCATCGGTCTATTGTACTAATTCCCCTTATGAAATGTCGCATCTTAAGTGTCATTTTCGGGCACCGAATATGAGACGCGCTGGGATGTCGATACGTAGCGATAAGGAGGCCCTCTGGCACTTACGACGAGCGGTGCCCGGTACAATGCAGCTCGGACACGATATACTCACGCGAAGCTTGTTAAGAGTCAGAGATTTCGGAGGCGCAAAAAAAAAAAAAAAAGCGCACAGAAATGCGGCCCTCGAAGGGAAGGTGTGCCGGGCACGTGCGTACCTATTTGTATGCGCCGTTTTCCAAGGAATGATACTCACACGATCGTGGACTCGTCGGCGATCGGCCGTTTCTGACACGGCAATCTGATCTTCTATCGCGGTCGCTTGTCACTTCACGTTGCCTCATTTCATTGTTGCCTGGATATGAACGCGTGACCGTCGTTGTTGCCTATAGCAACTGAAGTGTAGCGCTGCTAAGCACGCGGACGAAGGTCTAATTCCCGGCATGAAGGAAGGAAAAAGCTATGGGCTTCGCGCAATGCGATAGAAAGAAATAGAAGTAGTAGATCAGGCAAGCACACGCCCAGCTGCGCTTGCCCCTATTTTCCAGGTATAGTCTAAGAAAAAAGGGCGTTCGTTGACTCTACTTTGCTAGACATGTGACTATCCCATGTATAACTCTCTTTAGAGAGGCGCGTTGACTGTCTTAAGGAGAGTCGTGGGATGTATAACTCTCTTTAAAGAGATGCGCTAACTCTCTTTACGAAAGTCGTGCGTCACACGATTCTCCTAAAGAGAGTCAACGTGACTCTCTAAAGAGAGTTATTCACGTGAGAGTCACATGTCTAGCAAAAAAGAGTCAAATGACACCTCTTTTTCTTAGAGTGTAGGGGAAGAGCTCCTGATATTTTTTTCTCCAAGTGAAAACAAATCTCCCTAATGCAACAGCGTAAAAAGTGGCGAGTGAACGAAACGAGTGAGGTCAAAGCACTTATTGAAGGTATGAAAATGGAGACGCTTGTTTCAATTGGGCGGCGATTCGTTTTCCATTCCTGTCCGTGAAAAAAACGTGTGCGCGCTAGGAGCGAGTAAGTGCGGCATATGCCAAGCGTCGCGCAGTTCACAGTTTGGGAAAAGAAGTGTGTGGACACTGAATGTGTGCGCACGGAGACGCGTGCACGTCACTCGTCTTGTTTGCATGCACGCCAATTTCCTCTCGACGAGTGTCCTCTCGCCGTACTCTGCTTATTGCCCCGCAGTTCGTGCTTCGGTTATTTACTCTTTCTTTCTTTATTTTTTTTTTCTGCCGCGTACGGTACCAGTACTGCTTTGCAAATAAGAACGGGTGACGGAGAAACGGTTGTTCAGAAACGTTATCTCGTGAAGAGAGGGAGATAGGGAGAGATGTCTGCGTTCATCTTTCCACGAAGCAGCCGCACGTTGTCGATATTTATACGTCACAATCAAAATAAAGATGAAAAAAATTACGGCAGCTTCGCAATGGTGGTGCCAAGCCTGAAGGAAGAGCGGAGCTGGGGTGGCCTTCCTTGTTTCTATTCTCTTTCTTTTCTGTCTCTTTCTCTCTGATTCTTGTATCTGTTTTTTGTACCAGTTGCTTTCTATTTCTTTCCTTTTCTGTCTATATCTTTCTCTTTCTCGCTCTTTCTATCTTTATTTCTTTTTCTTCCCTTACTCTCTCTCTCCCTCTTTGTTTCTCTTTATTTTTACTTTTCTGTCTTGCTCTCTGTTTTTTCTATCTGTTTTTCGTGTTTGTTTCTTTCTCTATTTTTCTTTCTTTTTTCTCTCTCTCTATCGCTTTCTTTCTCTCTATCTTTATCTCACTTCGTTTATCTCTCTCTCTATTTTCTCTTTCTTTCTGTCTCTTTCTTCACTCTCTCTCTCTTTCACGTGTTTCACATGCTCCACTTCGCCGAGCACAGCTTTCGTTTAACGCTCGCACCTTCTGTGCTCGGTAGCGGGGCTTGCCCGATTCCTGTGGCGCATACCAACCTGCGGTTTGCTGCGGACACCAAAGTTTTTACGGCCGGCTTAAATAGCTCCGCTGTCAAAATAAAACGAATTCGCCTGATGACGCGAGGTGTTGCAGAAGCTCCGTTAATCATTAATTATGCGGGAAACGGTTGATTGTACTTGGGGATGAAGTGAACCTCAATGTTAATGCGTCGTAAAATACCAGGAAACAGTGAGGAAACAATAAAAAAAAGAAAACGACGGGTATAAGATGCAAAAAAAAAGTGACAGGACGGGCCCATGGATACACTGTTCCCGTCAATTTGTCTGTTTTAAGCGACGTTTTTGTAACTCACAGATTTCAGTGAAAAGCACGGTCCGACGAGCGCGAACAAAGGCTGCTCTCGAAGGTGCGCGGGCCACATGCGAGTTCGTATGCGCCGTTTTCCAACAAGTGGTCCTCTCCATATTGTGAGCTTGATCCGGGATCAGCCGTTTCTGATATGATAATAAAAACTTCTTCATTTACGCCAACGATGGAGGAGACTGCGAGTGAAAGTCGCTGGCAGTCTCATCTTTTATCGAGGTGACTCGTCATTTCGCGTTGCCACATTCCATTGTTGCTTGTATATGAACGCATGACCGTCGTTGTTGTCCGTGGAAACTGAAGTGTTGCGCTACTAAGCACGTGGATGAAGGTCAAATTTCCGGCATGCAGGAAGGAAAAAGTTAAGAGGGAGCATGCGCAACGCAATAGAAGGTCAGAAAGAAAGAAGGTCAGAAAGAAAGAAAGAAAGAAAGAAAGAAAGAAAGAAAGAAAGAAAGAAAGAAAGAAAGAAGGAAAGAAAGTCAAGCACGCACACGCCAAGCTTCGCCTTCCCCCATATTCCCGCTAGGGGAGGGCTTCTGATTTTTTTCTACTCGTAGTTACTTCCAGTTCGATGACCGTTTGTTGGCATTTCATGACTGAATGACGTACCAGGTCACCCGACAAGCCGCTTCTACGAACACAAAGTTGCCTTTCTGAAATTTCGTACCCTACCAGAAACAGCATCGGCATATGTCAATGCGCCGTTATTGTTACTCTTACATTTCAAGAGAGAGAGGGGGGAGGGGGGGGTGTTAGGCCGACTTTATGTACGTTCGTGCGTGTGTTTGTATGTGTGCTTGTATATATAGTGTGATGACGAAGAGCGACACTGGGGCCCGGCTAGCGTGAGAACAGAGGAAGAAGAGTCAGAGAATAGAACAGCCGGCCCGGAGAACGGGTGCTGTGTCTGTCTCGTTCAATATATGTGGAGCAGCCAAGTACAAATACAATACATACATACGCAAAATTTTCAGGGGGAAAGGGGGAACGGATTGAACCCCCCAACACCACACGCGTTTAGTCTTTCCCGAGTCTTCTCCCTGTTACTTATATAAGTTTCCTGTTACGCTATAACTGGCCGCTTTACTAATGCACAGCTCGCCATATTACTCGTTATCGCGCTATCCTTGCTATAGATTAGCAGGTAAGGTCTCGCGCAGCTATTCTCGAGCACGTGGGTTTGCAAACTTTAGAATGATAAAAAGAAATGCGGGCCCTTATTTCTTTTTCTGCAGCGACTAAGAATTGCGAAAATTGTCACTTCCCTTCCCCGCATTACGCAGCCGCTACTGTATTAAGGTGAAGTCACTGTAACACGCATACAGCATTTATATTATTCTTTTCCCCGAGAGTCCGCGCCTCCGGGTTCATCGTATTACGAAGTGCTTGAACCAGAGACTTCCGTTAGTTTTTTGCTTGATAATTAATCACACCGCAATGCATATCTGTACTGCAGAGAAGCTTGCTAAAGGCACATCCGCCATTACGCTAGACACTTGGACACTCACCGTATTAACTTTCGAGGCGATAGCGATTATACGGACACTCGGGGCAGATTTTTGCAGTCGCCGTCATGTGAACTGAAAAGTCCAAATCGACAACATCGCCTATGTGCGAGCGAAAGCTTTCCAAGGCTGCAGACGGGCGTGGCTCAAGCAGAGATCAAACGCGCCGGCCGGCTTCATCGGGCGAAGGAGCATGAAGGAGTGCCGTTAGGTGGGGGTGGGGGATGCGTCACTCGGGCAACTGCGAACTTTGACCAAAAGGGCGCCACACGCCACAGAAGGGCGCCACACGAAAACCGCTTCGCTTCCTGGAGCGGCCGTGTTCCTTTATGCCAACGTTTTGTAGAGTTACGCCATATGGGATCCTAATGGACTTACTGCTGCCTTCGTATAACGCTGCAAAGTTGTTGCTGTCGCCTTCACTGCTTCGCCCTTGTGGCAATACAGTGACTTCTTTCTTCTTTACTTAGGTGTGCTTCGACGCCATAAACTAAGCAAACAACGAAGCCATGGTGCTTTCTTTGTCCTGCGGCCTACGAGATCGCAACGGCGCCGCACCGATTTCGGAAGCCACGTATATACACGCTGCACGTACCCTTTTCCTTCGTGGTGCTTGGCGTCGTGGCGGCGCTCCTTGTGGTGGTGCTTCTTGGCGCCGTGCTGCTCGACGCCGCCCTCACCGCCGTGCTGCGGCCGCTTGGCGCTGCTCGCGTGCACGAGCGCCACAAGCACCACGGCCACCAGAAGGAGGAGTACGTAGACGCGCATCTTCTTGATCTCAAGCTCAAGTCGGAGGAGCAATGCTCACCGCAGTCACCTGCAAGGACAACCAAAACGCGCATCGTTAGACAGCATGTCACGGGTACAGAATGTGAAGCGCTAGAACATGTAAAAATTATAAAAAAAGGGGCAGCTACGCACTAGCGTGCGAAGACTGAGGAAGCAGCGGCTGGAGGCGTTGCCCTTCTCCTAACCCTCGCTTTCCACTCCCACCATTTGCTATACCAATATGGTATAGCATGGTACAAGCATGGTACAGTATGGCACAGTATGGTACAAGACTTATACTGTTTTACCCTCGCATCTCCATCTTGCCCTCACTCCCCTTTCCCACCCCTTGCTATGCGCAATGCGTGGTTATGCTTGTTCTCTTTTTTTTTTCTATCTCTTTTTTGTGTCCGTTTCGTTCTATCTCTTTCGCTCTTTGTATGTTTCTTTCTCTGTCTTTCTATCTTTTTCTCTCTTTTCTCCCTTACTTTCGCTCTATTTCTCATTCCATCTCTTTGGTTGGTGTCTTTATGGCGGCAGCGGATACTCCTTCTCGCTTAGCAGACGAAACACGCAGAAGGAATAGCAATAAGAAGGGCATAACATGTCATAGAGTAGAACACAAGATGTGCAAATATGGTACAATCGAACAGCACATGAGTTACAAATAGTCTAGCACTGAATGATCGCAACGTTGATCCTATAACAGCGGGCTGCCAACATAACGAGTATAACGTGCCGATAGTCAACAGCTACCATCATTTAGAAGCCTAAATTTTTTTCCCTTTGTTCCTACAAACCAGTTTCGTAGTTGATACCCAGAAAATGAATATTCCATTACGCAGTGACGCATTGGTTTTATTTCGTAAAACTACTTGGTAAATGGCAATTCGCATCAATGACATCTCAGGATGACGCCATTTATGGCGTCATGTCACATTGAGGTCATGCGACTTCTGGTACGCCGACTGTACACACACCTTCACTTGAGTATCACGTGACTTTTGACCAACTTTTATTACTTCCTTTTTTTTCCATCATTCGTGTTGACGCCGACGCCGCCGACAAGGTCTCGCGAGGTGACGTCAGGTCTCGCTAAATCTGGAACTCTTCTAGACTCGCGGGACTATACGGTATTGCCTTAAAGAAAAGGCAATGCCGTATAGGTATATACCGGTATTGCCTTAAAAAAAAAAGAAAAGAGCGCAGCACCAAGCAACACATGCAAGCCGAAGGGCAATACATGACACTTATATACTATAATTAGGCGTTGCCGCATGTGAGAATGCGTCGAGTTATCTTCCTCCCTTTCCTACCGCCAGAACCCTCCAAACACCACCCAATCTCTGTAGTCCGCCAGCGGACGCACAGAGCTGCGCTACAAATGCACTTTCCTGTCCACTGCCCTCCGCGACACTCTCGTGGCTGTCCTATGCACACATTCTTCACCGGAATAGACGCATTTCACATAGATCGACTCTAAGCGCGCAGATGTCACCGACTCGCTTCCTCTGGTCCAAACGAATCTTCATCTTCATCATACGCACGTGTGAATTACGTATACACCTCCCATCACCCATCCCGCATTATGTGTTTCATTTCAACATTTTCGGCCATAGGTCTGGTGCATATTAGAACGACGAATAAGCTATTCATACCACTTGACTCGCTCTATACTACTGGGTGTATACGCTTCGAGAAGATAGTTGAAATAACGCACTCTCATCTTTAGAACGAGCCAGTTTAGTACACGGCATCACACGTCGTGAGGCCCGAAAGCTCTTGATTTGTTCTAAGAAAAAGACTTATAAACGTTCCGGAGAAACGAATTCAAAAACACACAACATTACGAAGATTATGCGTCTGGCTCTCAGGTGTAGGGTACTTTTTTTTACACTTCGTTCACTTTTCTATCAACACGATAGCGTCGAAGAGCCCCTGCCGCAGAAATTACGGTGTCGGCGTTCGAACCTCCCAACCCACCATCTGACTACGCCAGTGCAAAGGGTAAAGTTATGGATAATGCGTCCGATCAGCCCCACCTAAGAAACTTCGTGCTCTGATGAGAAGAGAGTTTGGGCACACCGGGCTCGTTTTCTGAAGTTTCTCTCCTTCTATCTCACTCGCTGCGTCAGAGCCTCTCAGTGAAAGTACGGTATGCAAAGGCGAGCGACTGAGGCCCGTCGTTCCCGCGCCCCCCTAAGTGCGCACGACGCCGTTCACGCGTTTCTTTGTTGGCAAGAGGCGTCGACTCTCACCGCAATTGATCAGACTTCGCGGCCCTGCGACTCTAAGTCGACAGCGATGCGGAACACGAGCTTCAAAGAGAAAGTAAAAACGAGTGAGGAAGGAGCCAGAAGATGGCCTCAAAGAAGGCAAGCGAAGACAAAAGGAAAAAAAGAAAGAGGTTAGATAAGATAGACCGGAAAAGGGGTGGGGTATTCACGTCCTTCAACATGTCCTTTCTTTCTTTCTTTCTTTTTTTCGGTGAGAATGCGTAACGAGATGGTCTGCATTTTGCGTCAATTCTTTAAACATTTTTTTCCCAGACACTTTGAAAGCGTCATTGAGAGAAAGAAAACGAAAGAACCACGCAGAGAAAGTGTAAAAAAAAAACAGAATATAACAAAGCCGAATGGAAGCATAAAGGACATAATAAACAAGAAAGGGGGGCAACGAGTGAGAACGAAGCTAAGGTAGGATGGAACGCAGGCATGGAGGAGAAATACAGGCCTTGTTATACGTTCACGGCACTTCGCTCTCGCGAGTCTTAACGCCCGACGCGACGTCAAGCTGATCCGCAGTAGACCTTAGCTGTTAGGGAAGAAGGGCAAAAGATAAATAAAACGCGAAAGGAAGTCTCGCGTTCTTCCGGTTCCTGGGAATCCCTTCAGCTCCCTTGTTTCACTGAGAGGCATCGGATAATTGTGGAGAAGTTGGTACGATGAAAAGTGAAAGAAAAATAGATAGATAGATAGATAGATAGATAGATAGATAGATAGATAGATAGATAGATAGATAGATAGATAGATAGATAGATAGATAGATAGATAGATAGATAGATAGATAGATAGATAGATAGATAGATAGATAGATAGATAGATAGATAGATAGATAGATAGATAGATAGATAGATAGATAGATCTCATGCTCCCTGACGTGAAGCTCAACTAGCAGCCGTTTTCGAATACAGTGAAGCCTCGGTGATACGAATGTCACAGGGCCACCAAAAATATTCGTATCATCCGAAATTCGTATCACCAGAAAGCATAGAAACTTACCATGCGACGCCCCGCCACGGTGGTCTAGTGGTTATGGCGCTCGACTGCTGACCCGAAGGTCGCGGGATCGAATCCCGGCCGCGGCGGCTGCATTTTCGATGGAGGCGAAAATGTTTGAGGCCCGTGTACTTAGATTTAGGGGCACGTTAAAGAACCCCAGGTGGTCGAAATTTCCGGAGCCCTCCACTACGGCGTCTCTCATAATCATATAGTGGTTTTGGGACGTTAAACCCCAGATATTATTATTATTACCATGCGACAAAAGAAAGCTTGGCGTACATTTTCGTTTATTGTTTTTCAGGGCCGCAGCAACATCAGGAAGAACCCTGAATGATTGTCAGTAAAGTTTTTATATGTCGGCAATCGTACTAGCACTCGTAAATATACGGTCCGTACGCGCGTATTTAATGAATCAGGTGCGTTGTGACCCGCGACAGCAGTAGCCCCTTCCAAATTTAGTAGGCTTTTTTGCATGACACCCGAATACTGCAGCGAAAGTAACGAAAGAAGCGCTTTGACGTGATGGATCAAAGCCACAAAATTACAGAAACACGGTCCTGTGTTCTGATTTTGTTATCGCGTAGGTATTGGGAGTGTTTTTTGGGATGATTTAGGACCGTGCCCGTGCAAGTGCGACCTCAATGGTCGCGCATGTTGACGTTGTGAGGCCTGACTCCTTCGGCAAGACCATCCTCACCTTCTTTCGGTCCTCGTCCACCTTTAGAAAAATGTTTTTCTTACACCGTGATTCTGACGATTTGGCAGTTGGCATGCCCACGTTTGCGTTTCCGCGCTCGCACGTGCTTGGCACGTCTTCCGCGATAGCGGCGACAGCACCTCTTCGTGCCTGGGTGGTAGCGTACGTTCGTATCAAACGTCGCTGGGTGAATATCGGTTCGCAGCAACCGTACTCCATTACACTGCAGGCCAATGGGCCATGGCCAAGACGAAATAAAAATTAGTATCACCCCGAAATTCGTATGAGCTGTGATCGTATCACCGAGGTTTCACTGTAATAAGGCTGGGAATGCCGGAACGTACGAGCTTGACACGGAACACCTAAGTTGCCAGGGCTTGTCTCATGTGCATGGTTTCAGCGCAATAGTGACGCCGCATACGACGCGATAGCTGAGCGACTACGGCGCTATGGGTTCCACTCATCGCGGCCGCGGCAGCAGCATTTAGCTCCCTGTGAACTTTTATTCATATATATAGTCTACGCATGAAAAATAAAAACCAGTTGAAATTTGCGCTCGTCCTGTTAACACTGCGTACTGTGTACTTTGTAGCGTCTCCCTATACCGCAAGCGCATCACCAAGCCAGCATTTAGACGTAGGCCAATGCAATGAAAACTTGTGCACTGGGACTTACTATGCACTTTAAAGAACTGTCAGGTGGATGAAATGAATACGAAGACACCCACTATGCGGCGTGCCTTATAGTCATGTCATGGAATATTAATATTTAGAGGTACGCCTACATTTTTCAGATGGTAAGGCAAACAAGCTGTGCTGGTACGCGCGGACTGTAAAAAAAAGACAACAAACAAACAACATTTCGTTTTCAGAAGCTGAGCATACTAGCCTCGGGGAAAAGATAGCTTTAAAATTACGAAAAGGGCAGCCAACGCCTTGAATTTTTAAACCTTCTGCCTCCGCCGCATAGCTTTTCGCATCGCATGTACTCCGGATGAATTATCTGCCGAAGCTTATGTGGCTAGAACCGTGCAGCAGTGTGAATGGATGATAGTGAGGCGGGGACGCGATACACCGTAATGGCTAACAGCGCGACACACACAGACGAAAGGCAAAGAAAACGGACGCAACATGGCGCTGACTATCGATTGAAGTTTACTGGTTGAACCAATAAACTTCAGTTGATAGTCAGCGCCGTGTTGCGTCCGTTTTGCGTCCGATAGTCACCGCCGTGTTGCGTCCGTCTGTGTCTGTCGCGCTGTTAGGCATTAAGAAACTATACCTACTCGCCAGTGTTCTATGTTACTGAAGCGATACATACACTTGGCACAAAGTTGTGCAATATAGTACTGTTGCTAGCGTTTCTTTATAGCGCGTTAATTAACCGTGCGGGGCATAAACATTGCGCGAAGTTAATGCAGCGAACTGTGTGCTCCGTAACCGTAAGCTCTTCACCAATACTCCCGTTGCGTGGGACGGAAATAAACGCGACCTTATGCGCCTAATTTAATTGCGCAGTATAAATTTAACCACTTCAATAAAGTTTCGTTTCACTTATATTCAAAGTTTAGCGAATTTATGCATTTAAAAAGCATCCCTGATGACACCGAGAGGGTGTATTGCATAGCGATGGTGTTCAAAACAGAGATGTATTGGTGGATCTGCATAGTCCTTTTTTCTTACTTTTCGTAAAGGGCTCCTAAACCATGGACTCCGAGTTCAAAGACGAGAGAGTGGTTTTCTTTCTCGCCTTCACTACTCTTCCTACAGGCGCTGTTTCCTCCTTGCCACTTATTTCTTCATAGAACACGTGAACAATGTCAGCAGTAAGCGTGGAGCCCATCAGGATTTCGCGCTTTTCAACTACACGCTGTTATCTCCGCTTGCGCAGAAGAAGACGCGGAAAACAAAGTGAACTCAGTTGATCGCGCACGATAGTCACGCGAAACAAAGCATAACTGGCGAGAGACTGCACGGCAAAGCAGGGTATAGGAGACAATAGGTGGATAGCAAAATGACGTCTTCCGGTTCGATGCCTAGCTCTTCGCTGTTTCAAGGTGTGTGCCGTTCAGTGTAATCGGGGAGAAAACACGTACTTTCTGCGACGCGGTTGTTACCAGTTATCTTGCCTCCTCCCCGATTACACTGAACCGCACACAACTGGAAGCAGCGAAGAGCTGAGCCTGGAATGTTCCGTGAACCGAAAGTGCTGTAGCAGACGACGCGCCGTTTTGCTATCCACCTATTAGCAATTGATATCCCTCGTATATGGACCAATCGAGGGCTCATTTCCTCATGACGTCACGTGAACAGACTCCTGTCGTCACGAATTGTGCCGAACTGACGAGAAACGCCAGAAGAGAATTACGCGCTCGTTCTTCGTACTTTCAGAGGTTGTTAGGGCCCGCGCATCGCTGCACAGAATTAGCGAGATGCGAAGTGAGGAGGGCGATGACGATCAAGCGCTTCTCAGCGATGCGCGAGTTAGGGAGAGTTCTTCGCCGATGGGGCGATGGGACCAATTTCATCGACAGGCAAAGAGGAAGTGGAGATTGGTAGAGGGGCGGAGAAGCCGGGGAGGAGTTGTCAGTGAAAGTGTTGGACCGTAATACCAAAAAAATATTAAGATACGGCAAACTCGCGAGAGTTTGAAGAACGAAAAGCGCACGGAAAAACGGTGAGGAGTTTCGCGGAGACGGTGGCCGGAAGTGATTATTACTCTTGGGCATATAGAGGACATCGTCGTATGGCTTGCCGCCGGCTAGCTGGAAGTTTAAGCGAGAAATCGTGCTTGAGTGTTCATATCGCTTCTCAGAGGGGCTGAGTGGAAGGTCACGACACGAACAGTCAATGAAACACTATATATGAGCAGCGAAGGACGTAACGTGTCTTACAGAAACTGCTTATTTTCGAGCGTGTTTTTATATCGCATTAAATAGAAAATAAAAGTAAAAACGATATCGTCACCAACATGACAGCGTGCTCATGTGCATCGGCGATCAAGTAGCTTTCTGTATGCTGATAAACCTGGCCGATGCTTTAAGCAATCGAGGACGGAGGGTGCAGGGTGCAAAATGTTACTTAGCTGGATTTGCTGATACTGTTGATACTAGTGAGGGCTGTGCGAAGGCCAGAAGAACAAAAGTGACAAGCACAAGCGCTGGTGTCGGAGCAGTGCACCGTCGTTGCAAGGTACGTTGCAAGGTGCAAAACGCTCTGCTGTACCTCAAGGAATTGAAGGCCCAGGTCTATAGCGCAGCGTACCGTGAACAGATGCAGAAATCCCACAGAAACTTGGCTAAATCGAATACTCCCGCAGAAGGTGTACAGATGTGGACCGCACAAGAAACTGCACTCTACGCATTGCTTAGCAGTCTATATAGTCTCCTCGCCAAGTGTAGGGTAGCAAACCAGGTCCAGCCCGGCTGACCTCCCTGCCTTTCCTTTGCCCCCCTCTCTCTCTCACTTGCGATCGTGAACCTCCTTAAAACATCGCCGAGCGATTGGCGTTAAGCTTGCAGCACACATCGGCTCGTCCTCTGTGGAGTTGCTGCAAGCGCACCAGTGACGTTCCATCTACGGTTGTATTGTCTTGTTAATTAGCTTCCACGAAACGCCGTGCAGCGCAGGTTCGCGCTTCGCTGATTAGTTATGCTTTCATGAATATTCACGTCGTTCGCGTGGCGCCGAGGCTTTTAATTCGGATGCGAACGCAAGCGAAACGAGCGCAACTTAATTCAATCAGTCCCTCTTTATTTCAGGCAGCTCGTGTGTTTAGCACGCTCCGCCTCTTGCGTTCTTATCCTAAAGCCAGCCTCGGCGCCGCCGCACTTTGTCGTCGCTGTTGTTCTTTTAAATTATTCAGAGGCCACTGAGCAGCTACACTACTCAGCTGCAGTTCGTTCTTTTGAGCCGTTAAGAAGACCCGCTTGCTGCTTAAGTAAACTCTTGAGCTATTGTGCATCTCATCTCCAATTTAGCTTCACCTTCTTGCATATTATGTTCACTCGTGCGATACCTATCTCACTGATGCGTTCGAGCTGGACAGAGTATGCTTCAATTACGTTACCTTTTGTTTAGCACGCCGAACTATGCGTCGACCTCGGTATAGCATAGAAAAGCTGGCGTTTTATTTTACTGAATAAATGATTGAGTTGGTGGGTGTGGGTGAGCAAGCGAGTGAGTGAGTGGATGACTGTTTGATTGATTTAGTGAGTGAGTGTTTTTGACTGAACGAGTGAATGATTGATTGACTGATTGATAAAGCAGGTCAGCGAGTGAGCATCAGAGGGAGCACGTGAGCGAGCGAGTGAGTGAATGAATTATTGATTGATTGATTGATTTAGTGAGTGAGTGAGTGAGCCATGGAGTTGGTGAATGAGCCAGGGAGTGTTTTCGATTGAACGAGTGAATGATTGATTGACTGATTGACAGAGCGGGCCAGCGAGTGAGTGAGTGAGTGAGTGAGTGAGTGAGTGAGTGAGTGAGTGAGTGAGTGAGTGAGTGAGTGAGTGAGTGAGTGAGTGAGTGAGTGAGTGAGTGAGTGAGTGAGTGAGTGAGTGAGTGAGTGAGTGAGTGAGCGAGCGAGTGAGCGAGCGAGCGAGCGAGCTTGCGTCCCAAATTGTTTAAGCTTATACACCGGTACATCCGCTGCAGCCCTACAGCGTAGTTCTCTATGGTCAAGCCCCGGCTACACGTGGCATTAGTGCTTTGCATAGACGTTTCTTCAATTTTCTCAAATCGTTCAAAGCCACTGAAAACGCAGCAATTCCTATATATTGTTACGGTGTAAAGCAAATGCCATGTGGGAAACGGGATCAGGAGCGAAGGGAGGAGGACGAACAGGGTGAAACGGCAAAGATGGAGGCAACGGCCACCGGATTAAGGAACTGTTAAGCGTATTTTTGTTGTATGTAAAAAGTGCTCCGTTACAATTGGTGGCAGAACATAAACGTCTACAAAACACGAAGACACGAAGAAAACTGGAATGTATTTCATGTAGCAGTCCCGCGAAATCGCTATATCCACAGAACCCCCCTTTATTCCATGACGAATCCGGCGATTTGAGACCGTGTTTTTCACAGAGTGGTTTCTTGCTCTCCCACCGACACAACGCGCGGTGGAAGTCAACACTCGCTTATATACCTTTGCATCTCGAACCTCGCTCGCGCACCGCGCACCTCTGACGTCAGGAGTTCGCGGCAATGACGAAGGAACGCGAGACGCAGCGCGGTTTCGCAATGAAAGCTTCGATCCCGAGTGTGCGCGCGTGATTCGACATGGCGAAATAAAACATTGGCGCTCTATTGCGGCGCCTTGCTTATACATGAAAACAATCATGCGTTCGCGGAGCTGTGACATAGATTGGTGCTGCCTGAGCTCGACAGCACCGCGAGCTGTCGTTGCAAAATCGGCGCATGCTGCCGCTGGCTTTTGCTCGCGGCATGCGCAAGCGAGAGTCGTGTAAGAAAGGAATAACAATTGGCCGCGTATCTGCGTGCTCCGCTGCAAATGTCGTCGAAAGACGATAGTCTTCTGACGGCCGTACTACATGAGCCCTGGTCTCATCCGCGGCCATCCGTGATGCTGTTCCCAGGGCCACTGCCAGGTGGCCGCACCATATCGTCGGCAGAGGGCTTTTTCGTGCATAGCGTCGCATTTTCAGCGCAGCCTAAGAAACACTACAGGGTCTTTAGAATTACGAAGCTATGTATTTTCTAGTAAAGGAACGCACCTCCTAATCCTTACATATTTATGTTGCGCCTCAGATATGCGTAACATTTGCTTTTTGATCGACAATGTTCACAAGTATGAACGCAGCTACCAGTTCAAGATGGCTGGGCGTTCAGCAAGTGTTTAAACTTTGGCCGAGTGGCTGAATCGTGTGACAGACAGACAGACAGACCAAAATTTCTGCGTTCAAATATCCGAAGAAAGACCATCGTCTTCAAAAGAGAGAAAAGCGTTGTTAACCAAAGCTTCTTATAACTCGCACATTTCGGTGGCGGCATCGTGCGCGAAATACTTGGTCCCGGCGAGCGTACATAAATGCGGCCCTCGAAAGGTGCGCGGGTCATGAGCTTATTTTTAAGCGCATTTTTTCCAATAATCGATGCTCTCTCGATCTTTGGCTTGTCGGCGATCAGCCGTTTCTGATATGGCAGTCCGATCTTTTTATCGAGGTCACTTGTAATTTCACGTTGCCTAGTTTCGTTGTTGCCTGGACATGAACGCATGGCCGTCGTTGTTGCCCACACCAACTGAGGTGTCACGCTGCTAAGCACGTGGATGAAGGTGCAATTCCCGGCATGGAGAAAGGAAACAGTTAGGAGGGAACATTGCACAATGCGATAAAAGAAAGACAGAAAGAAAGAGAGAAGGAAAGAGAGAAAGAAAGAGAGAAATAAAGAAAAGTAGTACGTCAGGCAAGCACACGGCAAGCTTCGCTTGCCTCCAGGGCAAGGGCTCCTGATTTTTTTTGTTCATCCTTAATGTGCCACAGTAATGCTACTTGGTTTGTGTTGTGGTGACGTGATTAAAGACATGCTTTTTGTAATATTTCTTTTTTTTTTTGCTTACAAAGCTTATACGCATTGTGGTATTGCGTACTACATCAGCCGTTGACCAATGTATATGGGCTATTTGTTCTAGACAGTTTCGTATCGATCCTTGCTTGACTCATCGTAGAAGAGTCTGGTGTCGGACCAGTTGGTACATAGCTTGGAAAATCGAAGAACCCAGCCTTTGAGGACACGTACACAAGAAGAGAAGCTTAGCAACACAAGATTAGCAACGGAGGACAGGGACGGATACCAAAGGGGAACAAACTGGCAAGAGTGAAATCTATAGCGTGCCAACAATAAATCTGAAAAGAAATAAGACGAAGAATACAAGCGATGATCGAAACATTCCTCGGGCTTGGTATGAGGATACGGAAATAAACGCGAGCGAACATTTTTCCTTCTGCTCTGAAAACGGACGTAACTTCGCGCGGCCCGGCAGAGAGAAAGAACAGGGCGAATCAAAGCGACTTTTTTGTGCAGGGACCAAAAAGCAGGAAAACACTGCCGAGCTAATGCACTGATGGGGGCGCTGCTATCAAGGCTCACGCAGTAAAGCCCCGAGAATGCTGCCGCTGTTGTTGCTGCTGTTGCTGTTCATCCGTGGACAGAAAGAGAGAGAGACATTTAGAGAGAGAAAAGAGAGAGAGAGAGATAGGAAAGAGAGATATTGAGAGAAACATTCAGAGAGAGAGAAGAGAGAGAGAAGGAACACCGGGCGTCAAGTGCTCAGAGAAAAGGAAACAAAGAGGACGTCGGGGCGTCAGAAGAAACACTGAACGTAAAGTACTTATATAGAAGAAGAAGAAACACAGAGCTTTAAGGACGACGTCGGGGCATCAGCGTGCCGGCAATACCGCGAAGGCAGGTGCCGTTGCGAGGAAAATGAGGCGGAAGGCCTGGAATCGGCGAGGCGCAAGAACAGGCAAGAAGAATCACAGCTGCGGAAATGCTGCGCGCACGGACCGACCGAAGAGATGTACGAGAGGGGGCGCGCGCGCGCCCCCGCGTTCTCTGTGAGCGTTCTCGTGGGAGAAAGAACGCAATTGTCTTTCTTTTTTCTTATTTGCAGCACGCTGTATGTACGGACAGAACGATGGATCACGGTGAACGCCTCCCGGCGTTCTCCTCTCTGGTGAGAAGACACAACGACGGACTGACATCGATCGTTACTTGGCTGCAGCCGGCGATAACTGAGCGAACCGCGTTTGCTTGCTTGCTTGCTTGCTTGCTTGCTTGCTTGCTTGCTTGCTTGCTTGCTTGTTGCTTGTTGTTTGCTTGCTTGTTTATTTCAACGCAGTAATTGATACTAAGCTCGCGAACGTCTTTGCACATTTCGCCTGACCTAGCTTTTCCACGCTTAATACATAACGAGCCGGCGTTAATTCGTTAATTCTGATACACCGTGCTTCTCTTTCCTGTCTGTGTCATCGACGAGAGGGGAATGGATCAAGTGCTGGTTTCTTTGTTAGATACAACGTGATGAAGCCAACCGACAATGAAGCAAAGGAAGGCATAGGAGACGTTATTTGCGGTCATTTGGCTGTAGTGCGGTAATTACAACGTAAACGGAAAGAAGTTAAAGTAGACGCGAAAGCAACTTGCAGCCGGTACGGACCGAACCTACAACCTGTGTCATGTTGCTCCCGCGTCTCCTCTCTTGCCAACACTGTTCACCGATGTTCAGGAATGAGAAGGATCAATCAATCAATCAATCAATCAATCAATCAATCAATCAATCAATCAATCAATCAATCAATCAATCAATCAATCAATCAATCAATCAATCAATCAATCAATCAATCAATCAATCAATCAATCATACCTGTGGAGGCGGGGAAAAAGGTGGTATGAACTGTATGCGTGGCACCCAACGGTATAGTTCTGTGTCGGTGTTACCCTCTGTCCACTCTGAATCCGACCTACGCAGTTGTTCCTTTTGGAAACGTGTTCGTGCAACTTTGACCGTCGTAGAAAGCACCCTGAGTAGTCCTACTTTCACCGCACTTGTCGTTAGGAAATATGCGAACTCATTCTCTAATGGCCCACTGTGCACCATTACATGACACGAGGATACGCTCGCAATCAACTAGAAGTTCTGCAACAGAAGTTGCATCCGAACGCTCCTTATTGAGTCCACCATGATGAATGTCCCGAAGCAACTAGCGGAATATCAGAGGCAATAATGTGGAAGGCTTCAGATGGTACTAATTTTGACTGTCCGTGTGGCTGTATAATGCAAATCCAGTAATGAAAAGCACGGTACTAGATGGTATAAGCACTCAGGTTTCAGCGAGAAATGCAGAAGCGCCCGTATAAAAGGTACCGCGTCCATGCCCTCGAGAAAATTTCCATTATGACGCCAATCTCGATATAACGCAACTTCGCGAATTTCGTAAGATCGCGCTGGGTGGATCCAGTTTCACGTTATATCGTGGAGGCCTCAAGACTGGGATGCGTTCGTCGTCTAACTTATAATTCCTCGCGTTGCCTGCATAAGCGAAGGGCTTAATAAGCCCATATATCAGCTGCATGGGCACGTGGTTCGTCCGAAAGTTGTGCCGCCGGACAACGCATGGAATGGAATTTCATTGCGCCATCGGCTCCCGCTCTAGTTCCTTGCTTCACCACAAAACCTCATAACGTTGCTGAAACGAGGACTTCACGTTTCAGCGTTAATCAAACACGAACTGAAGCCTGATAATAAATAAAAAAATAAAAGACAAGCAAATATTAGAAGTGTGTGTACAAGAAGCGTAGCAACACATTCGAGCATAAAATGTGGGTACATTTTTTTGAAAAAACACACGAAGCTCATAACGCGTGCATTATCTCAGGTAATCGAATTCTCCGTTTTCGTTGTGTTCGCAATACGTGGCTGGGGTCTGTGCGCACACGCACCTCGTAGAACTCGCAGAATTGGAGCAATCGATCTGCGTGCAATATGACACGGTGTACGCGTCTTCACAGTGTCTGACATTTTGCGAGATTCGCGTGCCTGAAATAAGGAGAATAGCTTTACCCGCTTACGCAGCGTGCTCGCTATGCTGTAGCTGTTTGTGGCGGTATTTTTAGCACGAGGTGAGCACAGGGTTATGGATACGCCGGTGTCACACCTGAATGAGATTGATGGCTGCTCGTCCTGTCCATACAGCGTGAACGCTGAAATAGCGATTGAAGCGTGGCGTGCGCTAAGTCCAATAACTCTCGTAACACAGAGGCAAGAATACTTCAAATCGAAAAGACCGTCATTCGCATCTACCCGCCGGCAACACCGCTGTATTCTGGTATCCATAGGCGTGCGTAGGGTTTTCCATTAGGGGAGAGAGGGGGGGGGGAGGAGGAGGGGATAAGTACTAAGTGGGCGTTTCAAAGGCTCACCCATTATAAAGCGCTCATACATAATTAATTATCATTGTCAGCAACAGCATCAACAAATTTTGCAGCTGCGCAGGTGCGCGTGGCACCTTACGGACGTGTAGTGGGTATACTTCGCCGATTCGCAAAAGAAAGAATTATGGCGCAGTGCGCACTTCGCGACTGTACTTGCAGTAGGCATTCTAAGATAGTTTGAAACGGCCAGTGTTAGGCTCACAGGCGTTCCTTTCCTTGCGACACAACTGAGGAGTCCACCGAGAAGTGAAGCGAGCTAGCGATTGAGAACGCGATGGGAACGGTGCCCTATTACGCTATCGCGTTCTGCTCTTGAAGACGAAGCTCAACCGTCCTACAAGTTTATTTTATTTGCTTGTTTGAACTCGCATCCCATGCCGAGACTTTGTGCAGCAACGAGACATACAATGACCAACTTTTCTTTTTCTTTTTTGGCTTTATGTACACATTCCAGCAGAGCAATAATAGCGCGCACACGCGTTCGACACGTGAACGATGTTGCGATACTATACGCTCTCGCAAAAGTGAACCGGTAAAATGAACGATTTAAATATTTTCCAGATAATACGTAACATCTGTTTGCGTCCATCATTTCTTTTTTTATAGAGATAGAGAGAATGCTTGTGCTGGAACGCACAAGTAGTGCATGCTATGAGAGCACATCACCGTTATTGGATGTCCCGAACCACTGGAAATACGATACACTTCAATTGCCAGAGTGTTTTCGTCGACCCTCCCTTGAAAAAAGAAAGAACAAATAAAACGCACGAAACCTAAGCGCGCGTGCTCCGGCCGTCGCCCTCAGATGGCCGCGCCCGTGCGTTTTTGTGTGCGCTCAGGTTACTTATATATATTCGTATGTACGGTGTTCCTCTGTCCTTTTCGCAGAGGAAACATGTGTTTGAATGTCTCGCATGTGCACGGGTGCACGCTTTGTGGTGTTCCCTCTGCTCGAGTTTCGCCAAAAGTGAATTACGCCGCGCGATTGGATGCTCGCAGCCATAGCTCGCGGCAAAGGCGATCGAATAGCGTTAGCGGTCGACGCACGCGGATCAGACGAGTCTCTGCGTATGTGGACGACGGCGTGGACGCAAAGTACGAGTAAACGCCTGTCCCGTGTGTATGTCATCTAAGGGCCGCCGTGGTGGTGCTGTGGCTGCGGCGCTCGACTGCTGATCCGAAAGACGCGGGTTCGATCCCGGCCGCATTTCGGTGGAGGCGAAATGCAAGAGCTACGCGTACTTAGATTTAGGCGCACCATAAAGAACCCCAAGTGGTCAAAATTTCCGGACCCCTCGATTACGGTGTGCCTCGCAATCATATCGTGTTTTTGGCAGGTAAGGCCCTAGTAACTATTATATTATCATTCATTTTTCAACGACGCGGCTGTGCAGCGGAGTCTGTACACAATAGGATCAAGTACATGTCAAAGGAAGTTTATAGACAATGCCCGTGTTTGTACGTACTCAGCGAGGAACCGAAATATTGACGTCACGAAGGGAAAGTGAAAAAAAAAAAACCCGGTTGATCCCTTCTTTTGTAGGAATCGTTCATAATACGAAAGTTAAACACGTCTTCATAAAAGTAGTTGCTGCTTCGTTGGACGATAAGAAATTAAGTCGCGTAAATTTCCACAGTAGCAATTGCAAAAAAAAAAGGAAGCACATCCAACGCACCCTTTCGTAATATACATCTACAGCGAAGCTCCTTTAACCTTCGTCTTTCACCCAATGCCCCGATGCGCACAACGCGGAGCGTCTTCGGGGCCTCTCCCATCAGCATTTTGTAAATGGTTATGATGGCAACAATATCGAATATCGCCTTTGTGAACGAACTTGTCTGAAAGGCGTTATTTATCCGGGCTATAATGCGAAGCGAAGTGGAAATCGAAAGTGAATTCAAAAGATATCTCGCGCGGATGCTGGAATACTGGCGTCCACATTCACTGACGTCATTTCCGTGACGCGCATGACGAAAAGTATTACAGCCACCAAACTTTCAGAAGGACCGAAAATAGGCATTCTCGTTTACCGACAGCCGCGCAGAGTGTTCTTTACAACACATTCGTTTTATGCGTGGCTCCACCCAGAATTCAGAATCAGAATTTATTATTAAAGGCTGGGTAATATTACATGTATTTAGTATAGAGCAGGAGGTCCCGTAGTCAAAAACTGTCATTTGACCTCCAAAATTCTGCAACTGTAAGTAGGTTATACAAAAGATTAGCAAGCATATTATTTACAAACTATTTTCACCAATCAACACGAAGGCTAAGTGGAAAGTCTATTTTCTTTTTTGTGTTCGGCGTACAAATGTAGCGTAGGCGCGTGCGCCGCATAAACAAATGCGAGTTCGTGGAATCTGCGGACTGGTAGCGCGCGCATAAATCTGCAACCTCTCTACGGTACCCGCACTCCGCTCAACGGGCCTCAAACTCGTCTAGTGGTGAGGAAAATAATTCCGAGCCCGCCGTCGGGCGTCGGCGTGGCGAGCTTCACCACATCTCACGAAAGCGCCGTGCCACTCTCGCCGCAGCGCTTGTTCCCCCACACAGCAAGCACCACCTCCTCTCGCATTGCGTTGCTGCCAACCGCTTTAGCTATGCAGCGCGCGCGCGCGTTCTCGCTCCTGTAGGACTTTGGCTGCGTGAGGCAATTAGACCTACTCGCCTCACCTAGCTCCATATCTGTGTCATGTAGTTGTAGAAGGTGGTAGTACACTGACGGCGTTCCCCTCCCGGCGTGAGATGTCGGTGCGACGGGCTTCCACGTCAGGCGCACCTGCCATGCAGGAAAGCACGCCTGCACGCGCGCAGGTGCGCTCGTACGTACGTTTTCATTTTTTTTTATTTTTACCTTAGTGGGGCCTGCGGCAAACTTTCAACTCGAATTTCACTCAACGAGTACGCGGTTGTTCCTCGCGGCTCCGAGCGAAATTCACTCGTACGAGCAGGCGTTTCTCGCATAACCACTCCAATGACTGCATGAAACGTGGCAGCGAAGCGCGCTCTGCAGTTTATACGGGCCTAACTCTCTGTATACACGTCCTGACTTGAGCCGAAACGTACGTACTTACGCAGTTCTACAAGCCGGTCGAATGCGAAGCACGCGGAAGTTGATTGACGGCAGGGTAAAGTGGAGAAACGGGGGTGCGTTCTTGGCAAGCCTGGAAGTATGGAGTGCGGCTTCGTTAAAAAGACCGGTCGACAAAAGTTATTCGCCGCGCAGCGTTGCCTAAACGTCGAAATCGGTTACCGTTGGAGTCAGCTTAGTCACTCGAGGTGGAAGCTGCGATGTTCGAAATAACTCGAGCGCCTTGCCGTTGAAATAGGTTTTTGCTGAAGATAACAATGAACGCCTGGTTAGAGCAAACTGAACTGCACGTTCGGGCAATGGCAGCTTTCGCAAGTCAGTGCGGATGCTGAGGAGAATGGATTGTTAAAGGCCTTAGTTGTTACTGTAACGTAGTCCGTGCGCGAAAGCATAACTCAGGGAAATTAATGTCGAAGGCGAAACGCTAGTAACCAGGTTTGTTGTCTTGTTTTTTCTTTCCCCCAGCAACGTACACGACGTACTGACACCGAGCGAGCGTTCCAACGCTTAATGTCATCTGGACACCAGATGTTAGATGTTGGGCATTCAAGATGAACCGACGCAAGTCGAGAGACATCGCATGGGTTCCAATCGAGGGTGATAACGTACGCAAGTGCGACTGAATTTGTGTAGATAGAGCGTGAACGCTACTGCATATAAATAACTATTAAATTGAAGTGTGAAGCTTTTTTTTTCACAAGAATAAAGAACAAAATACTAGGCATAAAGGCAAACAATGCCCGACTAAGTGTCAAGACCCGTTATGGCTGAAGAAGTGTTAGTTAATAAACAGATGCGAACAAAAAGCGAAAAAAATCACAGCATATCCACGGAGTGAATGATGATGAGTGGGCGAAGCTGCGGAGGTTCATCGGTAAGCCGTGAATCTTCCGTGAATTCTGCCCAGTACATCATCACTGACGTGAGATCGGGCGCGTTTGTACTAAAGGTTCGATGAGTTATGACGACTTGCAGCTCACTTTAATTTTACATGTACGCTGTGAATTTTCATTGTTTAGAAAACCATTGCTTTAGAAAACATCTGGCGTCTTTCGTTAAGCAGCTGGCGTCTTTTCGTTTTGCTTTAGAAACATCTGGCGTTCTTTCGTTTTGCTTTTAGAAAACATCTGGCGTCTTTCGTTGGTTTATTTCATCAATCAACGGCGTTTTGAACAAATTTTTTATTGTTTAATCACGCACAGGAGAAATCTCACCAGGCACTACCTTGGAGGTAAACGATGGCTGCTAATGGGAATGAGAGAGACACAAGAAGTCGGCTTTTAGCTAACACTTACACTTCTACTTCTACTAACGTTTCCTACTGGAACATGCCAATGGCTGCTAATGGGGAATGAGAGACAGAAGAATTCGGCTTTTAGTTAACGCGCACGCTGCGAATTTTTTATTGTTCAACAAGGCACAGGAAAAATCTCCCACCGGCACCACCTTGGAGGTCAAGATCTGGTACTAGCGTTACGACTGGTTACGCACTACGACTACGAGGGACGAACGGGTGCCGCTTTAAGGAGCTTCGCCCCTAAAAAGCTATTGGTCAATGACTTCGACAATGCCACCCCCTGCGAAATATTAACACGATGGCGTTAAAGAGCCCATGTCTCAGAAATTCCGATGTCGGCGACGACACCGGAATTAAAATACATGGTCCAAATACTGTGCCATATGGTATATGTGCCGTGGTGGCTTAAGGACTATAAGGTTTTGCACTGCTTAACACGAAGATGCAGGTTCGATTCCCCAGCCAAGGCGACCGCACTTCGATGGGGGCGAAACGCAAGAACACAGGTGTACTTTAAAATTTAGCTGCTCTTCAGATCCGCAGGTGGTCCAAATTATTCATAACAATAATAATCTCAGAGGTCTTGCGTGTCAAAACCACGATATGATTATGAGGCACGCCGTAGTGGAGGGCTCCGGAAATTTCGACCATCCGGTGTTCTTTAACGCGCAGTGATATCGCACAGTACACGGGCCTCTAACATTTCGACTCCATCAAAATGCAACCGCCGTGGCCGGTATAGAACCCGCGACTGTCGGGTCAGCAGCCGTAACCACTGTAACCGTAACCACCCTAACCACTGCAACATCCGTAACCACTGTACCACCGTGGCGGACTTCATAATAATATAATAATAATATCTGGGGTTTAACGTCCCAAAACCACGACATAATTATGAGAGACGCCGTATAGTGGAGGGCTCCGGAAATTTCGACCACCTGGGGTTCCTTAACGTGCACCTAAATCTAAGTACACGGGCCTCAAACATTTTCGCCTCCATCGAAAATGCAGCCGCCGCGGCCGGGATTCGATCACGCAACTCTAGGGTCAGCAGTCGACCACCGTGGCGGGGCGTGGCGGACTTCAAGTCAAATCAAGAGTCACTTCACTACAGCGTGCCGCATAATAACATCGCGGTTTCGTCACTTCTAATAAATATTGTAATAAACTTTTTACCTTTACGTAAAACGGCTCAGGAACCGCAACACCACCGCGCTTCTTCTCCGGGATGCTTTGCGAGCTTTTTTCTTTTTTTTCCCTACTCCAGCTGCGGAGGGGGGCGTACAGAAACGCGCAATGTTTTTCAGCAGCGAGCGCGCGTCTTATCGAGAGGCTTTTCCCCGTGTACGCAACAATATCTCGTGTACGGAAAGACAAGCCCTCGTCCAGCAATACTGGTCGTCCCGAGACAGCGCTCGATACCGTATAGATAAAACGTCGGTGGTTTCGGCAGCTGTCGTCCCAGGGCTGCTCCGTTTAACGTTATCTCGGCTAAACAGGGCTCCCTCCCATCATGCCCCCGCAAGTGTCTCTCATCCAATCTCAGCTCTCACGGCGGACAGTGTGGTCTATATAGCTCGAAAGCCTGCGCGCCAGTAAAGAAAACAAAGAAACCATCCGCGGCTGAGTCACCCCTTAACGGATCAATCCTCGTCGCTGGAGCGCTGCGAGGATCTTCCTTCGTTTGTTTATTGTTTTTTCTGTTATTCTTTTTTTTTTCTATCTGATGGGTGCAGGCGAACGTCGAGTCAACAACTCTTTCTGCTCAAAACAGATCGGTATATCGTTGGAAGTGCAGCCACGCTTCGGCTAATGAGACGGGGCTTTATCGTTTTGTTTTTGTTCGTGAATACAGACACTGAGGATGAATGGGATAATGGGCGGCTGCCTTATAAAAACCAGCTAGTGTAAAGTTACGGTTTAATTAAGAGAATGATAAGTAATAAATAAAGGTGCATGTTGATATTAAGCCATAGAAAAAAGGCGTATACAAAGGCCCCCTCTTGCCTCGGTAGAAGAGCAACGCAGACTATACTTTCTATTGCGAAGTTAATTTTCTTTAGGCATCGTTATGACTGCATATAAAAGGCTTATTAGACGTAACAGAACAATGTTGATTGCTTACAATATTCAAGGTGAAATCAGCTCGAGACAGTACTCCTTAGATAAGCATATATGACTACCCTTCGTTACGCATTTTTTCATCGCTCCTTTCATCGACGCTATTGATTGCTATCACTACTTGTTATCTTACGATGTGTCGCCTATATATTGCGATTCAACGTCCTTCAGGAACGTTGCTTTCTAAATTTTTTAAGCGAGGCTTTTATAACTCACAGATTTCGGTGGCGGTGTCGTCCGCGAAAAGCCTGGCGCCGGCCAGCATATACAGAGATGCGGTACTCAAAGGTGCGCCGCACACGCCAACCTTCGCTTGCCCCCATTTTCCCGGTAGGGAAAGGACTTCTGAATTTCCTATTGGCTCTCTGTTCATTTTATTTTCAACTCCCAGTTTCCTATACCCCAGTGCAGGGTAGCAAACCGGACGCTAACGCCTCGGTAACTACACCCTATCTATCATCTTTCTCTCTCGTATATTCACTATAAACCAATAGTGGCTTTCTTTTTTCTTTCCAAATTTTACCTTTAAAAACGACTTTTTTTTTTTATGCTGACCTCCAAAAGTACTTCTGAAACCCGATTTTGTTTTCAAAACAATGTTCCGCATTAAAATATTTTTTTTTCACATACACGACATCACACTGACGTGCACACCAACGCGCAGGTTTCAAGGATAGGAAAAACTCTGACCTTCAATAAACCTTTTTTTTCTGCTAAAAATACTTGAAAAACGAAGGGTCCACAGAATGGAAGGCTAAAGCGATTAAAGCGTAGCACTTGGATGTCTCTTTATAAAGACGAAGCGCACGCGTGAAACGCACGACGCGTTAGGAAGCTGTGCTTCAACATGTTCAAGAGTTACGAAGCTCTCAGGCCCCGCATTATCCTGCAGGATGTGTTCAAAGCGCAATTAGGAATTCACGACTTTAATCCCCGTCTCTTTTATAGAAAGAAACCCCGAACGTACTCGCTTCCGGCAGCTATAAGAGAAAGCGCTTTAATTCTTGGCAGGAGCTAAATAATGTGCACGAGTTGGGGGGGGGGGGGGGGGTGTCTGACAAGAGCCGCTGGAAGCCGATTATCTACCTGCCTTCGGCGAAGCGTGGTTTCGTAATTGGTTCAAATATATTGAGGAAATAAATGAACACACACCTTAAGGGCTATTAATACAGGCGCACGCGCTTGCGCGATGTTTGCTGGCACATTTGCGAAGAGAACGAAGACGAAACGTTGTGAAGTAAGAAATAAAGAGGGGAGTAACCTTTCATTCATTCATTCATTCATTCTCTTTCGTTCCTCTTTATAATCATTCATCCATCTCTTTGTTCATTCGTTCGTTCCTTGCTTCATTCATTTATTCTTCGTTCCGTTATTTCACTCGTTCATTCTTTTATACATTCATTCATTCATTCGTTCGTTCGCTCATTCATCCTCTTTCTTCGCTCCTTCATTTCATTCATTCATGCAGTTATTCATTTCAGTCTTGCGTAAAGTAGGACGCGCCTCCGCATTTGAGGTGTGACGCAAACAGGATAGGAGAAAAAAGTAAGCATACAAGACAAAGAAGAAAGCAGCTCATCTTCACATTCTCAGCGTCAGAGTGCCTCCTCTGTTTTCCTTTCTTATTCACCTCTTTTTTCTGTTTCATTCGCAAGATCCGCGTTTTTCCAATGCAGCATGCAAGGCCCCACCGTGTATAGTCCTCTCGTTCATAATTCAAGCGAGCACTTAGTCAAGCCCTGTCTTGTCGCATTAGCCTGAACATGAGCAGCTAAAAAATTTACTGTGTTCTAGATTTCTTTGCCACGCGCTGGTTTTGTTTTTCACCGGCACGCACATTTTGGTGGAACGCTGTATTACTGTTAATATTTTTTTTTCGGCTGGGTCACGTCCACCGGTGTTAAAATGTAGGTCAGCCTAATTTTTTCCGGCCGCGTTACCGCATATCGAGAGCCGAGGCTCCTGCGCACAGAACAACTTTGGACAGGCTTTCTTTTGTTTTCTTTTTTTAAAGACGATAGTCTTTCTTGGGGAACTTAAACGCAGAAATTTTGGTGTGTCTTTCTGTCTGTCCTTCTGTCTGTCTTTCTGTTTGTCGGCACGTCCCTCGATTCAGCCACTCGGCCAAAGTTGAACCACTTGCACAAGGGCCAGCCATCGTGAACGGCTCACTAGGTTCATGCTTGTGTACATGGTTGATCAAAAAGCAAACATTACGCATATCTGAGGCGCAACATCACTAGGTAAGTATTAGGTGGTGTGTTCCTTTAATAGAAAATACATATATACGTAATTTTAGAGACCCTAGTTTCTTAGGCTGCGCTGAAAATGCGACTGCGCCGAAACTTGGCTTCCTCCGTGTCTGCGCGAGCTCATTGTTGTGTTTCGGTTTTTACTTCGTCGTCGTCTAGTGAGCACTGTTTCAACAAAGCTGAAAATGCGACTGCGCTGAAATTTGCCTTCCTCCGTGCCCTTCGCACGAGCTCATTGTTGTGTTTCGGTTTCGGTTCTGTTGCACTGTACGAATGCCATGGGTTGGTGTTGAAAAACTTTAGTTTTGAGAAGGCCAAGAAGGTGAAAAAAAATATTTAAAAAATGAAAAAGCAGCGTTGTGGGCGGCCTTCAGGCTGCCGGTTGTGGGCGCCGCTCTGGCGTTCCTGTTTTACCCAGGCGACGTGTAAATAAAAGAGTGTGTGGAGAGTACTCGTTGAGTGCGGACGTTTCTCTGCTTCAGCGCTTCGCGCCAAACCGCGTTTTCGGGCTGGCTGGCGTCCCCGCCGGTCGCGTTGGTCACCGCCGGTCTTCGCCTGCTGCTGCGCCGGGACTACCAGCACGCAACACAGCACTCATGTTTCCCGACGTATTGCCAGATGGCGTCCATATCTCACACAGCGCCTCTTCTATCGTCTTTACACGACATTTGCAGCGAAGCACGCAGATACGCGGCCAATTTTTTTCTTGAAGATGGGGGGGGGGGGGGGGGCGGCGCTTTTACTGGTTGTAGTTACCGATTCTTATAATCTAGTCTACTCCAGCTGCGGCGCAAGTTATTTGTGCACTTTTTTTAATTTTCCTTTCTTGCTGCGTCGTAAAAACAAACTGACACGTTCAATTCTTGTGCCTTTGTCGAGACAAGTTTCTTCGCGGAGTGTGTGTATATATATATATATATATATATATATATATATATATATATATATATATATATATATATATATATATATTGTAAAGAGAGAAACAGGTGACAACGCCCGTTCGTGGGCCGGCTGTTCTATTCTCTGGCCTTCGTCCTTCTCTTCCTCGCGCTACCCGAGCATGCGCCCAAGCCCGTTGCCGCTCTTCGTCATCACACTCGGCCACGCTGCGAAAGGTGCACCTCTGAAAGAAAAGCAGATTTCGGCACTTCAGACGTCTCTACGGACACAATTCTTAATACGCGACACATGCACGGCAAAATTGTTGCGCCTCCTTTTGTCTGCGCGCGAGTCAGAATCCGAGGACCGCACTCGCCAAGTGTTCTCGCCCAGTTGTTGCGTAATAATAAAGGGCCCTTCAAACTTCGCGCATAGTTTCTTCGCAGGGGACGGTGTACCTCGTTGCACCCACACCTCATCGCCGATACGGTATGGCGGTGCCCGACGGTGGCGGCGGTCGTAATGTCGCTTTTGCTCCTGTTGGGCATGCATTATCTTCTTGCGCGCCTCGGTTCGTATTTTGCGGCAAAGTGTCCCTCGTGCAGCAGAACGTCCAAGTTGTACAGGCGTGTCCAAGGAGAGTGTAGCGCCAAGTTTTGGTAGTTGACCGTAGACAATTTCGTAGGGAGAGGTTCCGGCTGAACTTTGCAACGCCGTGTTAACTGCGTATGCAGCTGCTTTGGGATGCTCGTCCCAGTCGGCCTCACCGGGCTTGTTGCTCGTACAATACGGTGCCAGTCGAGCTTGTAGCGTCTGGTTCGACCTCTCTGTCAGGCCGTTCGCTTGTGGATGGTAGGCTGCCGCGAAATGATGCTCAACTCCCGCTTGCCGGAGGTAGGTACGGAGCTCACGACTGCGGAAAGTGGTCGACCTGTCGGAGATGAGTTTCTTAGGGAGGCCGTGTCTCCATTCGAAGTGGACACTTCGAATGGAGACAATATATATATCACAATATATATATTTGAATTGGAAAACTAGCAACAGCTTCTCGTGTTCCTTTCTTTTTTTCGTCCTAATAATCGTAAATATTGAATAGTCAAGTCACATAATGTTGGTAAAGCGAGGCCATGTGAGAGCATCCAGGAGACGTACAGCATTGTTTTTTTTTTTTTGGAAACGTGCGTGCGTGCAACGGCACATTCTACAGCTGCTGCAATTTTGCGAGTATACGCAATCTAGTAATTAAAGCGCCGATACTCCGTCGAAGAGAGGAGACTCTGCTTTGTCGTTTGTGACAACGAGCATCTTTCACGAGTTCCCTTTTTCTTCGCATTGGAATGGGTGACAACGTTCTTTGCGACCACTGTGGTAGTGAGGAGACATTACAGCACATCTTCTGCGACTGTCCTCACTACGATGCGCAGGGACGATCACTCGCTCCAACTCACCTTGACCACAGAGCGATCTCGGTAGCAAGCTTTCTGGAATGCCGTCATCAAACGTCGTCGCGGGATGAGAGCGACGAATGCATCGTTAAATTTGCACACACGGCTGCAGACTAATGGCGATGTAACATACAAGCCCTGACTGACTGTGACGCTGCGCGCTCTTTCTGCCTATCTTCCCAACTTTCAAACTATGGTGAAAGTATGGTGAAAGGATTGCCCCTCCCCTCTCTCCTGTTTGCTTTGTTCCTTAGAACACCGATTGTACAAATTTCCGTATGAGTAACAAAATGTTTTCGAAAGTCTGAGAGGAATCCCACATATGCTCTAAACACACACACACACACACACACACACACACACACACACACACACACACACACACACACACACACACACACACACACACACACACACACACACACACACACACACACACACACACACACACACACACACACACACACACACACACACACACACACACACACACACACGACAAATAGATAGATAGATAGATAGATAGATAGATAGATAGATAGATAGATAGATAGATAGATAGATAGATAGATAGATAGATAGATAGATAGATAGATAGATAGATAGATAGATAGATAGATAGATAGATAGATAGATAGATAGATACGACTGTTACTGACACACATTACAACACAAGCTTCTTGCGAAGAACGCCAGATTACGAATAAGGACGCTCTCTTACCTGTTAGAGGGGGGTGGCGGTACTGTATTGCACTCATACACAACCTCACGACTCGATTCTGCGATGCACTTTGCCTACGTAGATGCATCTCGGTCGAGAAAAACGACAACTATTTAGATAACTCTGGTCTCGAAAAGATGCCCACGGGGCGGGCGAACGCGGATGCTGCGAACGGCGGCGGTATAATAGAGTCCCGGATTAGAAGCTGCTTCACGCTCGAGCCGCGGGCAGGAAATGGGTTTCACCATCGCGCTAGAGCTCAAGACTTTCGTTCACCGAATGGCTTATATCGGTCTTAACGTCTTGTACTTGCGTCGTCGCGCCTACCGGTGAGGGATGTCGGGAGGTGTAGGAGAAGGCGGAGGAGGAGGGGTAGACGTTGCGACACGGTAGTGTGGGGTGTGCGAATGGATGCCTCGGTTTCGTTATTGCCGCAGCGCGCGTGGACAGAAAGAGAGAGAGAGAGAGAGAGAAAGAGAGAGAAGGAGCTTTGTAAATGAACTTTGCCTCTCAGAAGTTGGCGATGGTGGTGGCAGCGGCGGGTCTCGCCTCATTACCGACACGCCTTCGTTCTTGCAAGACGCGCGGGATGAAGATGGGAGGGTTTCGGAGAAAGGAGGCAATACGTGATTGGAAGTGTAAGGAACGTACAGCGGCAAGTCAGCGAAAGGGGTGTCGTTATGCGTGCCACGTGTCCGGTCTGCCTGTCTGACCGCGCTGTGATTGCGCGCCAGTGCGTTTTCGCGGCTTCGTGCGTATGTGTATGTGCATACATGCGTATGTGTGCGTGTGCGCGTATATGTATGTGGTATAGTGAGTGCTGCGTATAAAGGTAGACGTGTGTTAGTGCTTGCGCGTAAGCGCTGATTGAGGCACGGCCGTTTCGGGAGCGGGAAGCAGCGTGCGTCTCTAACTCCATTCCGCGCCACTAGTCGTCTTCGCCGTCTATAGCATGTATAGACGGACGGTGCTTTACGGACCCGCGCGGTTCGGACTTACCCGGCGCCAATTAGGGTCCAGACGCATTACCGCGCGGCTGGCGCGCCGTTTAGGCAACAGACAAATAACGTATACAGACAGCGTCGAGCGTTGCACGGTGGTCTACTTGAGTTAGTTTCTTTTCTCTTCCCTGGTTCGTATCTCTTTCTACGCGCATGTTGGGGCCGTTCCGAGGTTTTGCTGACGTGAATAATGAGAAAAAGATTTCGACGATGCCTTTACCGCGCGTGTTTGTTACTGAAATGAATTCTCACCGCCTAGTTTTTCACCTGGCTCCGAGAAAGTTCGGAAGAGATTCGAAGAAGAGGGGAGTTGGGTATTCGGAGTTTCCCCGTGGCTGGACAACTTCACGTTTGCCAAATGGTCTTTTTTAGCCGCAGGCATGCACTCATGACAAAGACAGCGCGATACCTAGAAGCCTCAGGAGTACGCGGAAGTACCAACAGTGCGTATGATACCTCAAATGCTAGGTTTCGAAGCCGCCTAGATAGCTCGGATGCATGAGAATAACTTCTGAAACATCACGGGTGTAAGGATCGGCGGTGTACGCTTGCAGATGCATGGTGTTCGATTTAACTGTCACTGCACAATGCAGGCGATCCCGAAGAGCATTTGCGTCGAAGATCAGTTCAGTCAATACACTCTCAGTTTAGTTGCTTCGGAGCTTTTTGAAGAATCAGTCACCTCCTTTTAGAAGCTCTTGTCTAACAACAACAGCGCACACAAACACATAGGCGCGCGTACGTTGGTATTTTTCGATCTGGCCGAGTTGTCGAATTCACAACAAACGACGACACAGAACGGGCGTATTCTCCATGCAGACGGCGGCCAGCGATCTACCTTTGGAGATTCAGTCGCTTCAACTCGACCGCTTACTCCGCTTCGCTTCTCTCTCCCTCTATCTGTCTCGCCATCTTTTTTTTCTGAATTGTTTACTTACTCGGCATACCGTTTGTGGATGATGTCCCTGCCTAAAGCGCCCAGAGCGACAACGCCCAAAGCAAAGGAGGAGTTCATCGACTTTGCAAGAGCGCATGTGTATATATATATATATATATATATATATATATATATATATATATATATATATATATATATATATATATATATATATATATATATATATATATATATATATATATAAGGTGAACAAATAAAATGCTGCAGCCCGCCGCCGCTGCCTTGGCCACTCCGGCTTTTCTGGCACTCTTCCCAGCTTCTTTTTTTTTTCACCCTCACCTTCTCCCAAATTTCGTCGTTCGCTCATTTCATTTTTATTCCCTACATACATACGCGAACATCGCCACTTTCTACATCCCCTTGCCGTCTGTTCTTTTTCTGCCTTTTTGTTTTTGTTTTTTGCGTCTTCTAGCATCTATTTCCCCGGGCGAAAACGTTTTTCGCGAAGGAAGAAACGTGTCGAGTCCAGATGTCTTGATCCGGCGGGATTCGGAAAATGGATCGGTAGATATTGCGTATATAAAATCGTGGCGTTTGTTTGTTTGTTTGTTTGTTTGTCGCACTGCGCGCGAGAGGGCTGTAACGCCTGACTTGAGAAAGTTGTATCGCGCCCGAAGCATGCATTTGCCTGGGGGCGTGGCGCGAGAGTACACACACAGAGCAGCGCCGCGGCGACGGCGCACCGAAGGATGCGTTACACGAGAAATAGAGGGGAAAAGAAAATGAATATACGGACGAGTATACACGAAAGAAACGTACGGCCGAAGAAGGGTACGCGGTTGCGCCACTCTTTCTTTGAGCCTCTCATTCAAGCATGAAGGGACTAGCTCGACATCGTGTTCTACGTTCTGAAATGCCCGCATCTCAATCTTTTTGCGTCGAACCGCATGTCGCAGTCATCGCCGTGTATAAAGGCAATAATATGGCACAGTTCACCCTTGTTGAACGACGTGTACTTGCGGTATCTTCGTGCGTGTGCGTGCGTGCGTGCGCGCGCGCGTGTGTGTGTGTTTATGTGTGTGTGTGTGTTTGTGTGTGGGGGGGGGGGCTGTGGATGTGTAATCCAAAGAGCTGTGATGTTTGCGTGTTTACATTCGAGGAGCACTTTGTGGTATTTGTTGTCACGCATCAAACGATCATAGCTGGTCCTGACACTTGAGGATTCTTTGAGACGAAGTTCCGCTCGAAATTCGAGATTGGTCTGAAGTATGTGCGTACTCCATCGCTAAGTATTAACGCGACAGCGTTAGAGAGCTAGTTTCGCAGAAATTTCGGTGTCGGCGTCGTTGGTTGCGAGCGAAAAATCAGCGTTGCTCGTGAGCGAAAATTCGAGATAGATGCAAATAAAGAAAATAATAAAAATCTTCGGTTCGGGTGGAAACCGAACCCAGGACCACTACGCCCACGCCCGTGTTCGAAATTGTTTCGAAAACAATGGAGAATACGACTATAGTTCCAACTACAGATGGCACAGGTGGTACCACCTGTACTTCATAGTCGCATTGATGTTGCCAATTGGTTTCCCAAGTCATGTTTGGAGAGTCGCGGCTCCCACGATGCAATCGTTGAGTGTGTCATTAAGCAGTGGCGAGACGGCGTCTGTCGGACGCTGCGTGCATTGATATACTATGTTCGAGCGTCTCGGTGGGTGTCGCAAAATTAACATTTGTCGCTGTGTTTGTCGAGAAAACATTTTTGTTCTGGTTTTATAAAAAAATTTTTGCTCCGGTTTTATCAGCAAGATGCTGATAAAACCAGAGCAATTACAAGCGTGCGTTGCTATACATTAGAGAGATTGGTGTTACTGGAAAGAGAGAGAGGGGGAGAAAAAAAAGACAAAAGAAAAAGAGGCAAAATGGAAGACTGTTGTTCATTTATGTGTGGTACATAGTTAGCTTGAGTCCAAGTCACCATTCCTCGCCACACCGTTTCGAAAGGAACACACGCCACCTTGTACCATGTACTTGTTTCTCGTACGCTCGAAGAAAAAAAGAGAGAGTCCTTTGACTCCTTTCGGAGAGTCCTGACTTGCCACGTATGACTCTCTTTAAAGAGACACGTTAACTGTCTTGTGGGTCACACGACTCTCAGAAGAGAGTATAATGATCTACAAAGAGAGTTGACGTGCCTCTTTAAAGAGAGTCATAAACGTGGTGGCAAGTTAAGACTCCCCGAAAGGAGTCAGAGGATTCTCTTTTTTTTTTTTTCTTAGCGTGTATGACGAACCAGGACGACAAGAACAACGAACCTTTTCAGTTACCATCTTCACAGCGGGGTTTGTGTGCACAAAATTGATTTCGTCGCGAACTAATTTGTTCGCTTTCTTTGCGTAGAAAATTTCTTTACTCGAAATATCGGGGAAAATGATGAGCGATTAACTTTGTTCAAGTGTAGAAGAACTGCGACCCTTCATTGCGAGCTAATTGAGTTTGACATTAAACCGAGAAACAGAAAGAGAAAAAAAAAAGATGAAAAGAGGAAACACCAAGCTGCTCTTCGCACTTTGCAGGAACGTGTGCATGCAGCTCCGTGCCACTGCACTAATTGATTTGCGCGCGTAATCAGATCAAGCCAAGGGAGCGACGTTTCGCGTGTTCGACGCAATGTCGTAACGAGATTCCCCGTCACTTCTTCGAGAGTCTCAGATGAGTCGCGGATTTTGTGTAATGAAGAAAGAAGCGACGAGGCTCGCATTTCAACATTTGATAGTTTCGATGTCTGACTTTTGCGCCCGTAATTAAAAAAACAACACTTGTAGACATCAAGAAACGAAATTCACGTGACATGCGCAGGAGAAGACGCCTCCTATTATTCGTGTAAGATTCAATGACCGAGAAAAAAAAATAATATTATCTAGGTATTTACGTGCCAAAACTACGATATGGTTATGCGGCACGCCGTAGTGGAGGGCTCCGAAATTTCCATAGTTTCGTGCTCTATGATGTGCACTAACATCGCACAGTACTGGGACTTCTGGCATTTCGCCTCCATCCAAATGCGACCGCCGCGGCCGGGATCGAACCCAGGACCTTCGGTTGAACAGTCGAGCGCTGAAACCACTTCCCCCATCATGGCGGACAACCGGGAAAAATATGTCCACAAGGAAATACAGTGTACCTTCGGTGAAGGACTATCTTAGACCTTGAATAATCAATCCGAACAGCCTATACTGTGCCTATATCATCGTTGTCTGGCAGTTTTGTGATGCGGATTAGAACGAGAAGGCGTTTCTGCGCCGTCATCCTTAGAAAGCACGCAGTGCGTTGTCAAAAGGGTTCTTTGCTGGGCTATAGTTGTTTTGCGCACATTATAGCGAAACAGGCGAAAGAACGAAAATGTCCTGTTCGTTTGTTCACCTGATCCGTCGTTACCGCTCTTTCGCCATTAATGCATTGTCACATTCGAAAATCAGTGGATTACGCAGGAAGGTTGTCACACATGCCGAAGGCCCACAGTTTGTCTTCGTTTTCTGATCGTCCCTTACTGCATGCCTGTTTATTTCATTCACCGCTTTGGCGCCGGCACCGGGTATTCATGCTGGTACTATACACTGGCAGACCTCCCTGCCTTCGTTCACTCTCTTTTCCATCTTCTTCAACTGTAAAGCTCATCTTCCAAGAGATTGAACATATCGCATACGTCTTAAGGTTTCGAAGTTACAGCCACTGTCTCACAGTTTGATTCTCACAGGTCGTGGCATATCAGACGTCATCGAACGAATGAGAACCATATAACTCGTTAAAGCCACGTTGTCAAACTGAAAAAAAAAAAAAAAACTGTATGAAATCTTGTTTTCACACGCACACGCTCGCTTATACCGCGTCGGCGCGTAGGTCACGAAACAAATTAAAATGCACCGACGGCCCTGTTCCATCAAGTCGAAAGAAAAAAAAATATCTTAACGAACCACGCGCTTCCGACGACTTCAAGTGTTGTCGGACGCCCAGTCAGCGGGCAGGCGAGCTTTCTCGCACTACGTCGTCGTCTTACAGAGAGAGCGACGCCCGGGCGGTGTCGCCGCTGTTCAGCGCGCCGTGTCGTGGCTTTCGGAAGGGATTTGTCTCCTTCAGCGCCGCTGTATAGGTATCGTAACTCGGGCCTTCTAAACCAGAGACCTCGCGGAACTCGAGCGTGCTTTCGAGACTCTGCCATATTTTCTCTCGTCTTTTCCTTCTTACTTCGCTCGTTCATCTTCACGAACACCGCGGCGCGCGCGTGTTACATGGCTGTCACACCTCGTAATGAACACCGCGTGAGGCCGGGAGCAGGGATTAAGTTTCCATTACAGAGGAGGGGGGCGACGTGGAGGGCGGGGGGGAGGGGGGGAGGGGCGACTTAGCGGCGCGCGCCGCGGTTACTAGGCGATGACTCGGGTATATATACGCTTCGTTTTCCCGCGCGCCTCTCACTGATTTCTGTTGCCTCGAAGCTGCGCCGTGGACCCGGATTCGAGGATCTCGGCACTCGAGGCACCGCACCTATGCCACCTGTCTTCTGGAATATCGAGACTAAGTGAACGGGATAGTACGAGATTTGGAAAGCAAGCAAGGCTAAAGGAAATGAGACGGAAATAAAGAAGACACGATACTCTGCGCTCGTGTCTTCATCTTCCCCTTGCATCCAACATTTTTGTAGCGCTGTTTGCTGAAAAAATAACGAAAAAGATCCTTCTAGAAGGCAGTTTCGGTGCACGTACAAGCTCGTTCTATATGAGCACCTCGCGCCGTCGGTAATATCATCGAGCGGGCGCCTCTTTCGCTCTCTCTCTCCTCTGGCGGCGCGCCGTGGTGGCTCCCGGCAGGAGACAGGTCTGTAATTACCGCGGTCACAGAGAGAAGGTGTTCTCGCTGATTCGCACTTTTTCGCGAGGCACGCGGCACAGCCCCTAGTTCGCGAAAGGCTTATCAGGCGCCGCCCCGAGTTCTCGTAGAAAACTTTTCACTTTTTGCTTATCGTGGCTGTCGCCATCTTTCTTGCTCTGTCGCTCGTCGTCGCACGCAGATTGTGCGCATGCGTGTGTGCACGCACACATTGTGTGCGTGCACCCTGCGAGCACGAGAAGGACGTGCTCAAGGATTAAGAATATATATTAAAAAATGTAAATGAAAGCAGCAGACGACAACGCGCTCTCCTTCTGCTCGCCCTTGAGAGAGCAGATGGCTTACCAGACGCCGAAAATTATACGCTCAGGTCACTCTCGGTGTTTTCTTAGGGTTATCACTGCCATTTATTTCTGTGTGTATTTCTTCGTTCTCGACTGCAAGGCAACGCGCTGGCTTTGTACGAGCATGGACTATCATCATCATCATCATAATTCTCATCCTGTTTTTAGTCCATTGCAGGACGAAGGCCTTTCCCAAGGATCTCCAGTTTAGCCTATCCTGTGCGAGCTGATGGACATTGAAGCAATCTAAGGATAATTGCATTGCTGAGGCATTTCCTGTAGTTAAGCTTTGTCCATGTATTGTTGTGCAGATATCACAGCCGCTTGCAGACCACGCGATCTTGCGGCTTGGCTGGAAAAACTATCATCGGGAATTCGTGTCACAGAAGTACTGAAACTGATTTCGTTTTTCTTTGCATAATGCCTTTTACTTCCGAGGCCACTTCCCCCTCCCTCTTCTTTCTTCTGCCGTTCTCACCACGCGCCCTGTTAATTTCCTGGAGAGATTCCTGAGGAGATTTTCTAATCTGTAGCCAACCGCGCGCGCGAGCACACAAACACACGCGCGCACGCACGCACGGAACTTCTTCTCCTTGACCTCAGCAGTGAGCTCCTGCCACTAAATACTACAAAGAGTTTCGTCCCTGTCTGGCAACTAACGGTGGTTGAAAACAATTAAATCTAAAGCGGTCGGACAGTGTTAGTTTTCTCTTCATCCCTTCTACCCTTACCCATTTTCCAGTGCCGAGTAGCCGACCAGACTGTTAAGCCTCTTATCTTCACTGCCTCTTATCTTATGCCATATATATCTGGAAGCTTACCGTGGCGCCAGTGCACTGGCGTCAAAATAAGAACAGTAACGAGCGAAACTCTTAGTTCCTTTCCGCTTTTTTTAAAATCTCAATCTGCTCACGTTTATGTTTTCGACAACTTACAAATGCGCGTGTTCACTGTCAACGGTGGATCTAATTAAAGGATTTAATCAAGGAAAAAAGAAAGAAGTTGGGAGAAGAGAGAAAATATGGAGTCGAATAAAAAAAAATTGAGGGTCTTGCAAAACGTGGACCGTGTCATGAAAATTTATCGCTGCGCGCCTTTCACGCATTACTTATTTTTGCGTGGGCTGCTGCTATGACACCGGTCGAGTAGGGCACGTGCGAAAAAGAAGTGAAAGAAAGAAAACTTTTGCACGTATACGCAATACTGCTGTTTATTAACCGCAATTTATCATCATATTCAAACATACATGGCGCGCGTGTTCCACGAGACAGCGAGGCCCGCAGGGGTTTCAGCAGGGCACGCTAATTTATTACTCCCTCTCCCTCTCTGTCCCTCTCTCCTTGCTCATTTTCACGGAATGCGCGAATTTTGTGCTTATCAACGCGCGCGAATGTCTTCGTTCCAAATGGCTCGCGTAACAATTTGTTCAACACGTCACCGCATTCGTTCTTACCCAACGACTGTATCAAAGCGCGAAAATGTATGCTTCGAAAGCTTTGAGGGCGGCTACGATCGTCTATGTACAGTCAAACTTTAATCTATCTCGATCGAAATATAAATAGAACGAGTACGTGAAATATGGATACATGAGAAAACGTTTCGAATAGCGCTTAAGACTGGTTCCAACAGATGGAAACACACTGTGAGATAACAGTATTCAGAAAGGTCGGCTGAAGTCCTACTACTACTACTACTACTACTACTACTACTACTACTACTACTACTACTACTACTACTACTACTACTACTACAACTACAACTGCTACTACTACTACTACTACTACTACTACTACTACTACTACCACTACTACTGTTTCGAACTTTGAATGGAAATGTACTACAGCGCTTTAATTTCTTTTTTTTTTTGCGGAATATGCTGACATACATTGACTTTAGATATATCGGTTTAAATTTGTCCAGGCTATTATTTTTTTACGAAAGCCTGCTCTCAGGCATAGTACAATGCGGTGTCATAAAGTGCACATACAAATTTATTTCATGTATGAAATGCAACAGTGAGCGGTGGAACGGTTCGTGAATTCGATCACAGCATTTCTAAATCTATGCGTATTTTGTACACACATATCGGCCGGAAAGCATTTCAACAGACGCAAGAGCGAGTTCATTTTAGTTCTTCGAACTCCGAACGAGTACGGGGGTTAGACGGAGGAGGCTTGAAGCGACGAGAATTCCCCGAACAGGCGCTTAAATTAAAACGGTCGCAGCAGTACCCCCCATTCATTCGCATAGTATACGGCACGCTTTAGGCGTATCCGGCAGACATTCCGTCCAATGCGCCCACCGACACGGATCTCTGCAAAGGCGACGTCAAGAGATCTTCGTCGCCCGCTCTGTGCAAAACAGCGACACAGTTACACAGCACTGCTGTCGCCTCAAGCTGGTCGTCCTCAACGCCGCAACGCACTTCCTTTCGCTTTTGTTCCTCGTTGCTTACGGGGTACAACGCTTTTCTTTTGTTCCGCGCTTTTTGTCTTTCGCGGAACATCTTCGGAAACTGCTGCTTGAGGAGGTGTCTGGGTGAGGGGAAGGGTGTGACAACGAAGACGCACTAAGAGAGAGGGGGGTACAGACGTACGGTGTGACGCTTCGGTGCACGCTGACGCAGCAAGCGGAGTGGGTAAGGAGGAGGAGAACGTATCAAGGCGCTGCTTGGCGCGCGCGACGGTGGTGTTGGCTCGTCTTCTTCCTGACTTTCCATCTCCCCCCTTCGTTCTTCTATCGTCTTCAAGTCGCGCCCCGTCGTCGCTCTCGGGCACGACTGCCGTTGACGCCTGGCGCGAAATTGATTTATTGATCAGATTCGGGCAACCCCCCTGCCACCCTCCTTCTATCCCGTCCGTCGCTGGCTTCTTCGATGCCGCAGCTACAGCAGAGAGGTGTTGCTAGACTGAGCGGCCGATGTTTGGTCAGATTACATCTGCCGACGGCGTATATACGGTACACGTCTCGCCGGCGGCGATGCGTTTGGTGGAAGTGGGTGGGAACGTTCCCGGTGTGCTCTCCGCCTGTTGCGCTATAGTTCCTAGAAAGGTTGCGCGGAGTGTGACTCTAGTAAGCGTTAGGTATATACGTTCACTTGCTAGTTTTGCCTGGCGACGCGCCGCGGAAAGCTCGATGGTATACAAGGGCGTACGATGAAACTGCGCGCATTGACGCGAGCGTGTTTGCTTCCCTGTATAGCATCGCAAGCTGCTGAGCAAGCGAGCTGTCACGAGGCGTATGCGCGGACAGGCTTTTTCGTTGTCGACCGAAGGTGCTACAGTGCAGCGGTGTCGCTGGCGTTGATATGTCCTTCTATTTAGTTTGAGCCCGCTTCTCTGCGTATACCGTCGTCGCTATAGCGGTACTATTATACCAGCATCATTTTTATTTTGGAATTTTATAACCGTAACTGTCTTTCGGTAAGCTGTCGCGAAAGGGTTTGATTGACGAGCTACGCACGTCGTGCTTTTTGTACATGCCATATACATTGCTGCACTTGCACGTTTCGCAAATGCGTTTATATATCTCATGTGCGTCTCTATGTATATTTCTACACATTTCATTTTTGCCCACTTACGCTCGATTCATACATTATTCATTTCCGATTCTTACACGCATCTGTACGGTTATTTTGGTTGGTTTATGAACCGATACAAATACTAATACATTGATTGATGTATTGGATCATTGACTGATTGAGCACAATAAAAAAGTTGGGCGAGTTGGTTTTGATTCATAATGTGAAAAGGCGCGATCAAAACAGCACACGGAATAGGACACCTGTGCCCTGTGTCGTTCTATTCCGTGCGTCGTTTTAATAACGCCTACTCACACCTCGATTGATTGATTGATTTATTTATTTATTTATTTATTTATTTATTGATTGATTGATTGATTGATTGATTGATTGATTATTGATGATTGATTGATCAATCGATCGATCGGTCTATTGACTGACAAAGTTCTTACGTACGACGTTTCGTATAGGAGCGTGTTTGAATGGACTCCGTAGGTATTTTTAAATTTTGTCAGATATTATCGAACTCCACCTTCCTTCAGCTCCGATGTGCTCAGACGGCCACTATATGCCACGGCGTGTACGACTCGCTCAAACATGCTGCCATTACGAAATTTCGGTGGTGCCCGACACAGCATCCCTAACAAATGTTTAAAGGTGACAGCTATAGCTACAGAAACTAAACATGCATACGGCGTCATAAAACAGGAACGGCGCTCCTCACAAATAGGTCGCAACATGAATCACGGCTCCCAGTCGCCTTATACCGCGTCCCTACGTCCCTTTCTTCACGGTGCAGCGCGACGACACATATACAAAGACACGGAGACAGACAACACAGACGCCTGTGTTATATGTATTTGTATTCGTGTCTTCGCGCTACACCACGACGATCAGCAAACAGCAACTCGCCCAATAACAAGTTCTCCTGCAGAATACCTCCCTTTCGCCGCATGCCTGGCAGACCACAGTCTCACGTTTCAGTCTACACCTCGAGTAAACAGACTCTCAATAGAGCTAGCTACGGGCCAGGGATCCTATACGACCACGGACAACAAACATCTTAACACCTATAGCGCACAAAAGGAACAATCCAGAGAGGTACGACGCGTAGACAGCGCAAGACACAGTCGCACCTGTGTTTCTTGATACTTTTGTGCTCTATAGGTGTTAAGGTGGAATACCAACGTGCCCAAGCTGACGTTCTTTCAACAAATATCGTCGCGTAGTCGACGGCAGGGAAGAGACGAGTCGTTGCCAAGTCGCCACGGCGTCCTCGAAATCAAGTGTGTACGTATACGTTACGCAGTCCTCTACTTCGAGGAAACTACAGTATAGGAGATGGCACCGTCCGGGCGTATACGTATTCGACGGCCCGACCCACGTCCGACCGCGAGCTAGACTTGCGTTGGTTCCTCCTTCGCGCTTGAGTTGTTTTCTCGTCCTGACGAGCGCCGGCGACGCTAGCAGACGCTACCACCCTTCCAGAGTCGTGGTTGACGCTCTTATTTATATATACAGCGGACAGGCGCGCGCGCTTGAGGAAGCACCGGAGATGATGACACGCCACAGCGAAGTCCACCTCCTCTGTACGCTCGTGTTAAGGGGGTGGTAACTGGCGCCCCCTGCGGAAAATGCACCTCTCCAGGTGCATAATGAGGTAGTATACACGGCTGGAATGCCGAGTGAATGCGGAGGTTTCCGGCGGGTGCCCCCAGCCGCGGCTAGCTCCGTATAGTTCCCTGTCGTCGTTTGTTCTTTTCCGTACTACTTCAGAAGTACCGCACCTCGCTCTAAGAACCGTGTCCGTGTAGCCAGACTTGAGGGAAACTTCATGCGGCAGGCCCATGGATTATGTTGTTGTTGTTGTTGTTGTTGTTGTTGTTGTGGTTGTTTTATTAAGAGAGAGACAGAGAGCAAGGGAGTTCTTTATTTGAATGTAGAGATGCTTGTAGTAGAATCTCACGTCGGAAATATATCCAGAATTGGGTGCCAAGGAAGGGGGGAAAAAAAAAGGGGGGGGGGCAAGAACCGCAGGAACGAGCGAGAAGAAAGAAAAGAAAAAGTAGAATCTGCAAGTTAGTCCATTTTTCTAGAAATTTCTTCAGTCCTTTTCTTTTGCGAATCCCTATAAGGTGGGGGGTGCGAGTCAGTGACGTAGGTCATAGTCATCATCATCAGGCTGGGAGCCAGCCTATCGACAACAAACTAAGCACGCGATAAAGTTAGGGGATGGGGGTGCTATCGGTGCAGGGGTTGCAGGAAAGAGGAGAATTTTCCAGGCTTCTGTATATGGGTGCAAATCTTTCCAGCAAGCAATACCCTAGTTCGCCAGGTTCTTTCACATTTTCTTTTTTTTTTGTTTACTACCAATATCTTGTTTTTTTTTTCTTTCGTCAGTTTGCCCTAAGGCATTAGTTTACTACGGCAATTTTATTTAGTCCATCCAACGCAGTACAATACGTTTCTTTTTTAGAGCGCAGCTCTTAGGCGCCCGTTCCTGCGTTGAGCGGCATCGCCATCGCCGTCGGAGGAGTAACCGATAGACATGGAAAAATAAAATGAAAAAAAAAAAAACACAGGATCGAATAGGATTTGAACCCGGGGCCTCTGCGTGGTAATTGAGTATTCTACCGCATAGCCACGCTGGTGCTTGAAAATCAATTGCAAAATGACCGTATACAGGAGCCATGTCGGGCAAGGAATCGCGCTAACCTATGTAATATAGCGAGGCAGAAGATTAAAAATAACGACCAGTCATTGCACAGAGCTAACTGCGCGACGAGTGTGTGGTTTAATGCTTCCCAACCACTGCAAAGCGCTCAGCCATAGTTCTTCATGGTCATCAGCCACATGCAGCATCAACAAAGTTCACCTTACAGATGTGTAGCGGGTGCCTCGCTTATCCGCAGAAAGACGAATAATGACGTAATGGGTGCTGTCCTATACTTCACAAAAATTATTTATGGTGTAGTCAATATCTTGCGGAAAGCCAAAACTTTAAACAAAGCGCCGTGTGTGTCTCTTCTTTCCTTCGTCTTGGGTTTGAAAAAAGCGCTGTTTTATATTCAAACACAGTTGGCCTTGCCCCAACGCGAAGCTGCGCTCAGAATTCGCATTAGGCAGTGTCGTAATCATCGGTAAATTCATTCTTTTCTTTTCTTTTGCACATTTACCTGTCCCATTCTTTTTTTTCGTCAGATCCCTTTTCTCCTTCTTCACGACTTTTCCACGTCACCACTTTTTGTTCTTCATTTCCTATAATTCCTTACTTCTTTCTTTCTTTGCTTCTTCACTTCTCTGCTTCTTCGCTTCTTCTCTTCGCTTATTCACTTCTTTTTATTCTTCTTCACTCCCTTTTTCTTATATTTCTTCTACCTTTACCACTTCTTCACCAATATAGATATATCTTTTTTTTTTATTTTGAGGCGGGGGGGGGGGGGGGAAGAGGGGAGTTTACTATTCGGTTGTGCTTCTTCTCGTATATATCGCATAGTAAACCTCAGACCTGGCCATCGGATCTTTATCACATCTAAACTATTTTCGCAGAGCTTGATGCCGACGAAATGAAACGGTTGGTTGCAAGGCCTGGGCAATTCTCCTTTTCCGCATATAGTGCGCTTCTCCAGTCGATCGGCTGCATAGCAAAAAGTGAAAATTGTTTCCGACCAGAGCGCTCCGATGGTCGCGTTACCGATTAAACGATCACTATGCTTGTTTTCTTTTCGTTAAATATGAACAGGACGCGAGTACTGTAGCGTACAGCTAAGCAACAACAATGAGCAAGCTATAGAGTGCAGCGCCAAAAAAAGAAAAGAAAAGAGAGGAAAGAAAAAAAGGGTAGAGCATTTCTTATTCACGCAGCAAAGTTGGAAGAGAACCCGCGTACACAAATATGAAAAATATAAAAATAAAACGCCGCGGCGGGGATGTCATTGCGCTAACGTTTCCTTGCATGCCAGAACGAACACACTCGGCATTGGGCGAAAAACAAAACAAAACAAAAAGAGAAAACGTGGCGGGGAGGACAGAATTTTTTAGGAGGAGAGTTCCAAAAACAGAAAGACTGGATATGAGGTAAGAATATTGCGCAAGCAACGGGGCGCACGTGTAAGCAGAGTGTAAAGAAAACAAAACAGCCAAACGCAAGCGGGAGAGATGAAAGCCATTTTCCGGCAGCGCTGTACACTCCCACGCTGGGGATATTCGCTCACGATGCGCGCGGACATGTTGGTGCAGGAAAAAAAATACTTTTTTTCCTTTTGCACGTGTTCGTTTTGTTGTTACTGCTTTCCAACTGTCTAAGGCCTCGCGAGCGCCGTAAACTTTTCCGCCATCTCGCTTCTTCTCCGAATTTTCTGGCTGATAACATTTTGTGTAACACCACGAGTGAGTTCCGGTTTTATGTATACGTTGCTAAACCGTATAGTGGTGGCTCTGTTACTAGCTTTAGTTTCTTATCGTCTCTATTTTTTTTTGTTATTCGAAACATTCTTTTTGTTTTACGTACACGTCAGTATCCTGTCGCGATGCGTTCCGATTCTCCCGTTGCGAAACAACTTTACTGCGCCGTGTGGTTGTAAAAAACAAAAAATCGAATTATGGAGTTTCGCGTGCCATAATCACTATGTGATTACAAAGCAAACGGTAGTGGGTGGACATCGGGTTAGTTTTGACAAATTGACGTTCTTTGAGGCAAACATAAATCAAAGAATACGAACTTTTCTTTCTTTCTATATTTTTCTCTTTTTTTTTGTTGCATTTCAGTGCCATCGAAACGGGGCCACCGTGGTCGCGAATTGAACCCGCGTTCGACGTTGTTTGCACCGCAACAATTCACTTGCTAAGCTACCAGTGTGGTTGATCATCGACGTCAATATATATATATATATATATATATATATATATATATATATATATATATATATATATATATATATATATGTGTGTGTGTGGGGGGGGGGGGGAAGAGTGAGAGGCGCGCACACACATACGTGTCAACTGTGTAGAGTTTCTAATACACATGCAGGTAGATAATTCAAGCGATGCTGCGGCGAGTAAACCAATTCTCTCACTGTCATGAACCAGAAACAACTTTGCGCAAGTGAAATAGCGGCACGTGCAAAAATACTGCAGTACGAACGCCGCAGTTAATATCTCTTCCTCTCTTTCTTTCTCTCTCTCTCTCTCTCTCTCTCTTTATTTCTCGCTCTCCGCTTTAGACGGGCCTGTCACGAATCTTTCCTGACTCGGACGACCTCTTATCTATGTCGGAAGGCGTCACCGACAGATGTCCCCTCGTGCGAAAGAACGCACCTCCGCTCCGCTCGCTTTATACCCCCTCACCGTTGCCCTCGTAATCATGCCGATTGACAAGCAAATAGAGCGTGTACGTCTGGAAAGAACACCTACAAAAAATGAAGAAGGAGCGGGAGGTGAACAGAAGGCAGGAGCGATAGAGACAATGGATGTGCCATTGTTTTCCGGACCGCGATATGTCGATCTCAGTACAGACGTCAGAGCTTTGACGTGTGTCGAGATAAGCGGCCGACAAGTACGGAAAGCGAGCTTACATGGGCGCGTGCACGCGCGCGCCTCGGTCGAGATATCGGAAGTGGACGCTCTTGGAAAACGCGTGGAAACATGTGATACGGTGTCTGCTGTTTTCGGAAGCACATGCATGGAGTGGCATAGCGAGGTCATGGCTTACGTATGGTGGTGGTCAGCGACTCTCTTGTCAACGTGTTCTCCCGCGAAGTGCGAGGCCATGTATTAAAATGACGACGATTGTTATGCCACGCGACCGTCGCGGTATTAGCGTGTTCTTTATGGACTGAGAATCGGTGTAGTCCACGTGGCAACGCGCGGAGTGGATATTTTTAGCGCGACAATGCAGCGCGGACTGCAGGATACAGAACTCGTCAAAGTGACTTTCAGAACGTTATCGCAAGTTCTGAGTTCTGGGCAGCGATGCAAGTTGGAAAGTTTTCAAGCACGCGCGCTCACACACACACACACACACACACACACACACACACACACACACACACACACACACACACACACACACACACACACACACACACACACACACACACACACACACACACACACACACACACACACACACACAAGCGCTGTTGAGCATACATAGGTGTTTGTATGTGAAGGCTCTCCATACTAATGCGTAAGTTTGCGTCTCGCGAAAATTGGCGTCGTAAAATGGAACGGGGTAGCCGTCGCCACGAAATGGCGAGAACTCTTTCATTAATTTTTAACTTAAACAAATTATAAAGGGTGCCAGAATAGCGGCCTTGTGAACGCCGGCGTCTATACAGCAGACAGGCGTCTACAAGCAGAAACGAGCGGACACGCGTTTCTGTTGTAGACAGCGGAAACGCGAATTCAGCTTCACTGGTAATCGGTCCCCATACGAACGTTGCTGCCCCACGAAATTTATTTTACACGCGATTAGCCGGGATGGGTTAATCACGGTGGGCTTACTGGAAGCAAAAACTTTGGCACCACCCCCGGAGAAAAAAATTGATAAAAAGAATAACGTGAAGTCGAGTAACTCAAACCCGAAGCAGTTTTCAAAAGGAAGCGTCTTATGGAAGTAGAATTGCCTATCTTCACTACTCCAGAGAAACTTGCGCCAGAAAGGATGCCAGTTTCGAAAATAGGGCTGATCGGCCGTGTTACTGTGACGAAGGATACAGTGCCCTGGTAAAGCCTATGTTGGTGTACTCTTTCGGTACAGGGACGGCCAACTGTCATCCCATAGTAGAATACATATGGTACTTTAGATTGTTGAACTTTTGTTCTAAACCAATAGTGGAGTAGAAGAAATTGCTCTGAATCGTTTACGGTCTTATAGATGTGAAGCATCTTATAGCGGAGTTCAATCCGGTGGTGGTGGTGGTGGTGTGCGGCGTGACCCCCCTTACTGCGCAAGCCCCCTCCACACGCCTCCTCTCCACTGGGCCCTCCCCACTTCCGCTTTCGCCATCACCCTCTCACTTCCCCTCTCCCTTTCCCCTCTCCCCTTTTTCCCAAAACACAAACACTTCCTTTCTCGGCAAGAACATGGTTTGTCAACGTGGCTTGTCGGTTAAATACGTCAAAAGGTGTCGTAGCGCTAGCAGACACGTACGAGGAAGACACAACGAGACGAGCGCTAACCTTCAACTGAATGTTTATTGTCAGAAGCAACAGTATACATAAGTAGATCCGTACAGGGAAGAAGGCCCAATCACAACACGTGAAAACCTGCCGCGTACAGATATGCGAATTCATTTGCAGTCAGCGCCACCGAAGGGCAGCCGACACAGCTATTACCGGCCCTCGCTATTAGGACGGCCTCAACAATCTCTCGCGTATTTTCATCGGTATTCCTACACACTTACTGATTTCCTATATCAGAGATCTGTGAGTCGGTCATCAGTACCTCTAAACGCACACAGCTAGTTGCATTCTACCGTCACTGTCCCTCCCTCGGTGTTCGCAGCGTCTTGCGCAGATATAAACGTTTTCTAAACAGAGCTTGCGTATGCGTCTCTAATGCGTTATGTATCATAGACGGCTGCACACAGCCTACCCATGGAAGAGTATGTGGTACCCTACATCGTTCGACTGTTGTAAACGCACGGCTCTCTTCAGGGTGATTATTCGTCTAATCAATAGGGACTGCCGGTTACCACTCTCCCGTAGTATGGTACTAGGTACTCTAAATCACCTCCATTTTTTATGCAGCGGCCGTGCCTGTTTTAAGTACGGTGATAATTATAATATGATTTTGCGGGTTTAACGTCCCAAAACAGAAATATGATTATGAGAGACGCCGCAGTGGAGGGCCCCTGAAATTTCGATCACATGGGGTCCTTTAACGTGCATCTTAAGCACACGGGCATCCGGCATTTTCGCCCTATCGAAAATGCGGCCACCGCGGCCGGGATTCAATCCCACGACCTTCATTCAGGTCAGCAGTTGAGCACCATAACCACTTGACCACCGTGGCGGGTGACGAGCATGCATTGCTGTGTTTCAGAATGACGCGGTGCAGAAGTGAATATCGATGTGAGCTCTCGGGGTCAGCGTTGTGAAAACGATGGCGAAAAGAAAAATATGACAGCCGAAGCGCTCCGTACAGATTATTAGCCAGCAAACCTGAAACGTGCGGCCCCCGTGTTTGTCACTTGGTTAATTCCGATGGTTCGTTAAAGCATTTCTCAATTATCGGATACGTCGGTCCAGAAATCTTAACAGGTGCTTGCCGCCTATGTGTTCCCTCCTTCATGTTTAAAGGACGAGTGGTGAGTAGGGCTTGGCCAATTGCTGTGGCACACACGCACACACACACACACACACACACATATATATATATATATATATATATATATATATATATATATATATATATATATATATATATATATATATATATATATATATATATATATATACGCGCCAAAAGATTTTGCGCGCACAGGACCAACGAATTTTGGTTTCGCCCAGCCACACACAACTTCGCCGTAATAGAATGACCTTATTATCAAATTGTTTCAGAGATATTCGCGTGACAATGCTTCTCCTGGCTGCGGTAAAGTGAGCTACGAAGACTGCAGACATCTGCCTCAGAAGGCGGCAGTATATTATGGCAGAACGTTATAATAAGTTTATAAATTAGCGCAGTTATGTATCGCGCTGTAAGTGCAAAAACCGCAGGGCCATCTGCTCTTAACTTCCAGAATCTTTGAAACTTAGCTTTTAGCAGAAATGCAGCCCTGCTCGCCTGTTTAGACGTGGGTAAGCACCCTTGAAATGTCAATGGGCGTCATTTCCTGCTATGGCGAGTCAATACCAATTGTTTCATTGGTAAACACTACCTCGTAACACGCACGCTTGCACGTTTACTTCTGACGTCATTGCACGATTTGTTTGTTGACACCAGGGCTGAAAACGTGACTCTGAACCGAGCGAACGAACGCGCTTGTTTGGTTATTCTGACGTAACTCTCAGGCTTGTTGCGGAACAGTACATCTACCGGTCGGCCAAGAGCGCCTTATCGCTATCAGGTGACTGATACGCGTGCGAGCCGTCGCATTGTCTAATAAATAGACGGGACACTGACGTGCTCAACATTTAGCTGAGTCAGCGACGTAACACCGCTTCGCGAAGGAAAGAAAGATAGCAAAAACAATTGAACTACAGAATTGAGTGCTAATGGCTTTTTGAAGCCTCTTACGGAGATTGCAAATATATTAAATACTAAACGTTCGCGGTTGAGGACACCGTCGCGTTTCTGAATGCCATATAGTTCGTGTGTATACCTCCTCACTAGTCGATATGTATACCTTAATATTTGATTTTGTTTTGTGTTCAAGCGGTTTTTGATGTAGATATGTGCATAAATTGCGTGCTTTCATAATATTTTATGTATTTCCGCGTGTTTAAAGTGCTCAGCGAGTCTTGCAGTGTTTGTTTGCTCTCTTCGATAAATAGTTTGGCTCGCTCGCGGAACTGAGAACATGTTTGTGAAACCCAACTGTCTAACGTGCTTTCCAATCATTTGAATCTTTATTGTGTCAGTTATTTTGCGTCATTTTACAACAATAAAAAATGAAATCGCATTCAACAGCGAGCTTACCTACATGTACGTAGCACCATCAGAAAAAGGCGTGGTTGAAAACATTGTAGTGATTGTGACCTCGTGTGCATAGAAATAACTGGCACGAGAATTTGCATCATGAGCTCTGAAAATTTATTTATTGCGCTGTTTTCGTAGGGTGCTCGCAGACATCGTCAATTTTTCCATGTTACGACCAGTCGTTAATCAAGAAAATTGCTCACGTTTTCACCTACGATTCGGTCTTGCTCCTTAAACCTGACAGTGTTAGCCAGGGGACCACCGAACGTTCTTTAAACAATCGTAATTGTGTCAATTTTTTTAGTATGTAGGCCGACGAGATGAGATCAACACTGCAGCACCTCACAGCATTTCTAGGTCAAGCAGTCGCATGGGGTTTACGCACGGTTTCGCAGAATCGCATAGCCCCTACAAGGGTCCCTTATCTCTCAAGAGATAAACGCGCACAAAGATTCGACGCCTCAAGTGCTTGAAGTGTTGTGTCCCGCGCAGCGAGCAATTCAATCTCCGAACACACGGCGCGTGTCAGGCTTCCGCGGAGAAAGATACGCGCCGCGGCCATCTTGTCCATTGTTTCCAGCTCCTGAGGTGGGAGGACGCGACGCGGCTTCTAAATCGAGCCGACGGTGCGTTACACGGGGGTAGTGGGCGTCCTTCGGAGAAGTTCTCGTGTCAGCGTGTTGCTCTGACCGAGCATATATACGCAGCAAGTCAAGCGTAAACTCTCTATTCACTTGCAGGGCATTGTAAACGTTAAATACGCTTTTCACATTTGTAATTGAAGCGATCATCACGTAATTGACGCGTATACGATCATAGGCGTGCGCAGGATTTTCCACGCCGGGGGGGGGGGGGGGGGGGGTGTCACGAAAGCTCCCCCCGCCCCCTATTTTTTCGGTGTGCGTGATACGTTACCGGTAAAATGACAGAAAAAAAAGACAGGCTGCGCCCAAACAATACCTTCCTCTTTCTTTAATATATTGATGCCGCGTGTAACACCATGGGCGAAAGAATTCCGAAAAAAGGGGGAGGGGGGTATGCAGCGCTCAGAAACCTTCGGGAGGTGTTCCGACACCGAAGTATCCCCAACGGCTACGCCCCTATGGACATGTCTTCGTCAACGCAGCAACTGGGTGTCATTATTGGTGTCGTTTAGCGAGACAAAATTTCGTGCTCTCAAAGACGTCGTCTCGTATTTAAATTCTACATGATCTGCTTCTATCTTTACTTATTTTTTTACGTTACGTTTTATTCATTTTTTAACACGAAAGTGTTTTATGCCGGGGTCCACCAAGACTTCAGTGACGTATTTCCGTCACGGAAATGACTTCGAAAGAATATACACGATCAGATGGCAAAGAAAAAAAGGTACCGTCAATGGGCATCGAACCCCCGACCGCTCGGTCCGCAACAACAGATGCCAGGCACGCTATCCACTGCGCCACGGTCACAGACTCAGGATGCTTTACAAACGCGCCTTTTATATCTACCACTGGGTGGTGTTGGCCTCTGGGAGTGGTAAGGTAAAGTAATTCGTCATTGCTGCGGCCTCCGCGACTAGCACCTGCAACGCGTTACGGGTCCGTCCCGTTCGGCGCGTTTTCAATTGAAGTTGAATTTTGTCACTGCCTTAACACACCGCGAGGTGGCGACCTTTACCCAAGCGTAGTAGAAGCGTCGGCCTCGCTCATAGCATCACGCTAATCCAAACCAAAATAGCTCTGCGACGCGCGCCTGCCTCACCTGGCTGTAACACCGCGTTCCACGCTCACGCGCTCGCCTCGAGAAAAATCGCGGCCGGGCTACCGAGGCGGCACGACGCGCTTTGCGTTTCCCTCTAGTCCGGCCGTGGTGTTCAATCACATTTTAAGATGCCGCGGGATGGCGACCAAGTTCTGCGTCCAATATGCGACGCTCTTCTGGCTATCACACCTCGTTCTCTGATTACGCTTTCACCGTTAACTACTACAGCTACCACAAGGGTTTGTTTAATCATTTAACATGGACGTTAGTCATCGGGATGGAGATGTACCACCAATCATCAAAGTGGGTGCATACACGTTAAATGGTGCCATTAGCTACCAGACATCAATATACATTGTGCAAACTCTCTTATATCAATGTACAGTAAGCATTCAGTTACTTCTGTAAGGGCACGCTTTACTTTCGTGTTATTCCGATTTCTATGACGGAGGGATCAACCATGATTTTTTTTAGTGTTACGCGCGGTGTTGCATCCACACTCTTACGGCCAAGGTGGTCAATCGTATTTGGCAATAGATAAATGAGATATAATTTCAATGACGCCAGTTTCGTGAAGTTCATTAACATATTGTCGGAAGGGAACGAGCTAGTTAGCTTAGTTATGGCGCACGACTTGGATGGATACGTTTGAGAACGATAAGGCACAAGCTGGTGCTTTTAACAAACGCCTCCCCCCCCCCCCCCCCAACCCGCTCCCCCCATTCACTGCGATTGTTTTCAGACGTACACACTAGGAAAATATCGCTCGCAATTACTGCTATGGCTTCACTAAAAAAGGACGAAGCAGAAATAGCGAGCGACATTTTCCAGAGGCTGGCAACTTCGAGTTAAAACTCACTGCGCTCAAACGAAAAATAAAGTGGAGCGGGACCCCACGTCGTTACGTGTAAACGGTTTGGAATGGTAAATGGGGGTGCGGGGTGTGGTTGCTGATATTTCTTGTACATTAACCGTCAACAACGGGAAGCGGACAATGAATTCTCCTAGTGAATACCTCGGGTCGATTCTCAGCAGAGCAAAAAAAAAAAAAAATAATAAAAAGAAAAGGGGAGGGGGGTACCATTTCTGAAGGCAACAGAAATGACAGCTCGACCCTCCTCCCGTTATATAGATTGAACACGATTCGTGAAATTGCGTTGTCCGGCGTATACACCTTTTCTTTTTTCCTCCCTCGTTCATTACCAATTTAGGTTATCGCATTTCCCCGCAGCGTGGCGGTATAGTTTGCGAAATGCCCGAACGGGTAATCCGTACCCTGCAGCCGCTTGTTTCTGTAATTTGCAAATTAAGCTGGACTTCGACATCAGCGTTTCGATTAGCGCCCCCCCCCCCCTCGCCAAAAGAAAGAAAAGAAAGAAAGAAAGAAAGGGGGGGGGGCGGTTGTTCCCTCGCTGACCACAGTGACAGGACCCGCTTAATGCACGTGTCCACCTTATTTCCTTGGTGTATATAACTTCAGAATACCATCCCCCCCCCCCCCTCTTAGTACCCGCATAATTCCGTACCCACACTATTTCCTTCGAGTTCTTTCAGAATGAAAAATGCTATTTGAAACGCGCGTCTCGATAACGTTTATCCGCTCTAACCATCCAGTCAGCGTCGAGATAGTTATCTGTGGCCGGCGTCGCGAAAACTGTCCAGCACAGTGCCGCGTTGTTGTGCTCCAGTTGTGGGCTAACAAAAGGACGCGTGGTTCGGTCGGTCGGACGCTCGGTCGATATAACGCGGGGCGCGTGTTTACGTGCGCACGCGGCGGTCAAATCGTTGTCTGCGTACGAGCGCGTGCGCGCAGGTTTCCATACAAAACGCGGTTCCCGCTCGTGGTCGAGCAAACGAACCACCCCAACGACATTGTTTTCCGTCCCGCTTCGAATATCCGACTCCATCCACCCCTACCCCCCACCCCCTCCTCCCCCCTTCGGACTCCTGTGCTTTATTCCGAACACGCGGAATTGAATATATATGCCCGGCTGTGTGCCATTGTTGCACTGTATCGCCGGCACAGTGTTCCGTTTCGCCGGTTCCAGTGCAGTGCGGGGGAAACGTTACACAATTGTGTGTGTTAGGGGGGGGGGGGGGGGGTACGCATTCAGCCGGTCCACAACACAAGAACTATAGAGGAAGAATTAATGTAGCTTTCTTTTCAGTTTCGAATGATGTCGTAGCGATTGGGTCCAATGCATTCGCTGATAATATGTGTCAGCATTAGTGAATCGCCCGAAAAATGTTCTCTCGCAAGCAGTTCCGGCGTAAGAGAGGTTTCGCGAATGTATATACAAACCAGGAAGGCAGCATAGCGCGGTCTTAGTGGCCGATGCGTTCAAAAGGACAGAATGATCGGCTGTAGCTGGTAGTACACAATTCACCCACTAGTACAAGGTGTTTTCCGTCTGGCTCTTTCGCCGTCCATGTCTGCTGCGTGAATTAAGGTAATCGGTGGAGCTGCTATAGTAAGCTCGATGAAGCGGGTTCGAGTTCTGGCCACGGCCGCCGCATTTCGATAAGGGCGAAATGCAGTAGAGCTAAGAGGTGCTTCGATTTAGTTACGCTGCAAAGACCCCCTCCCCGCTTCTTCCAGTTGGTGAGAATTGATCCGGAGTCCCTCTACTGTGGCGTGCCTCGTAATCATACCATGGTTTTGGAACGTAAAACCCGTGTATATAATTTCTATTAAAATATTATCATATATGTGTGCTAACGTGCGCCTGCTCCGACAGCACTGAATGCATCTCAGCACTACAACATTCTCATTTAGGAAAATTGGCAGTATTTTATTTTTATTTTCGTAACTTTTCTTTCTCATTGCACCAATGAATTCGCTAATGATAAGCCCGGCGTTACGCAATCGCCTGCAAAATGTTCTCTCTTTAAAACAGTTCTGGCGTGTAAGGGGGCCTCGTGAATACGAGCACGGAAGGGGGGGGCTGCTATTCCTTCATTGTCGTAAGCGCTTCTATGTCACCGTCAACGCGACACCCACAGAAAATGAAAGCCCAAATAGAGATGGAAAATCAGGACTAAAGTTTGCGATTGAGGAATTTCAAAAAACAGCATCGAGAGAGAGGGAATAGGAAGCGCATGGGCCATGGCGTTTCTTCACTAGATTCGCGTGCAACGTGAATGCTCAATGTTGCAATCATGCACCTCTTCAGCGCCGGTTTGAAGAAGCTTTGTTTCTTGTGCCGGAAGTTTTCACGGAAGCGACGCATACAATGAGAGAACACACTTCCAATTTTTTTTTTCCAGAACAAGCAGTTGTCTCGCGTTGCGCAAAAATTACTGACAATATTATATACTCTTGCGCACGTTGGCAACGCATACGAAGCTGCATTAAATCGAACTATAGCTTATACGCATTAATTCGCCCTAGAAGAAGGCAAACAAAAGACAACGCAGAGCGTAGAGACATGTGAGACAGTTGTCCCATCTGTTAGGGCGAATTATTCCACGTTAGCGTTTAGTTCGCGCTCAAGGACAATATGACGAGCCGGTGATTGTCAAATTGATTGTCGTCACTTGTACGCGCTGCGTTGTAGGTGAAATCAACAACCCGAGTATGAAGTTGTGAGAGCAAACGAAAGACAACGCTGAGAACAGAGCCTTTAACAGAGTGTTGTAGCTGCTAGATCGAATTAATGCGTACGAAAGATTTTGTTCCACGCTCACGAACATAAAGACGATACAGAAGACGCTCGACTCTCTCGTTGAAAGGAGATGACGCTTGCTTTGCAGACACAAGAGCAGAAAAACAGGCGACGTTTGAACGCGCTGTTCGCCTATAGTCGGTATAATCGGTTAATCTTAGCAGAAATGACGATACACTATAGAAAACGCGTAGAAGGTAACGGTTAGCGAGATTCTGCATTTCTCTCATAAAACAGCGTGAACGAAGCAACTTCGTAGAGATTACGAGAAAAAAAAATGATGATGATGTCAGAATTCGTTTTAACGTCATCATCACCCCGACAACGCCCACTGCAGGGTAAATGCATCTCCCATGTTTCGCCAATCAACCCGGTCCTGTGCTCGTTGTGGCAACGTTATCCCCGGGAACGTCTTAACCTCATCTGTCCACCTAACGTTTTGCCTCCCCCTGGTGCGCTTGCCTTCTATTGGTATACAGTCTGTTACTCTCGATAGCCAGCGGGTACCTTGCCTTGGCGCTACATGCCTCGCCCATGCCCATTTCTTCTTCTTGATTTCGTCTAAGATATCCTTAACGCCCGTCGTCTTAACATAACTGGCACTGTACCAGGCGACACACAGAGGTAGAAGGTAAGACGGGACAGGTGCCTTGCGATTCTGCGCGTCGTTTGTCGTAATGCAAATTATCTTCAGACGAATCTACTTATCACCTTTACGACAGCGACGTTAACTGCGCTCGTTTCATTTCTCTATAAGATATTGTGTAATATTCCAGATATTTTTCTTATTATACTACCCATACATAATGATATCACATTGTACTTGCCATTGTTTTGTTTGACCCCTTCCCCCTCAATGAAATGCCCTAACAGTAATAGTAATTGCAGTTTTATGTCCCAAAACCACGCTATGATTACGAGAGACGCCGTAGTGGAGGAGGGCTCCGAAAATTTCGACCACCTGTGGTTCTTTAACGCGTACCTAAATCTAAGTACACGGGCCTCTAGCATTTTGCCTCCATCGAAATTCAGCCGCCGCGGCCGGGATTCGAACCTCGCGACCATCGGGTAAGCTAGTCGAGCGCCATAACCGCTAGACTACCGCGGCGGCTAATGCTTTGAAAGGCCCACTCGTGTAAATAAAGAAGCTCTGAAATCGTCAATTTTTCTTGTCATCTCCACGAAGTTACTTCGTTAGCTCTGGCATTGACATTTTTCTTTTCTGGCCACATCTACGAAGTCACTTCGACCGTGCCGCGTTGTAGGATTAACGAAAAATCTCGCAACTCATTTCGCGCTCGCCCGACGCGTCCGCCACCAGCCTTCACCGTACTGCACAGAGTCAATGCGGCGAAGCGTAACACGAAGGGGCGGCGACGGCGAGCGACTGACTGCTATTGAGCGCAGGTTGGTATGAAGGTAGAGAGGAGACGAGAAGGAGGGCTAGAGGGGGGAGGGGGAGGTTAAAGTAAGTAGAGCGGCAGAGCCAGCTTTACGAACTCACCGGCGCGTAAAAGAATCGACGGCGACATGCGAGGCGCGTTTGCGGGACGTGCCCGTGCGCGCCAATGCATTCATTGTATCGTGACGCCGGAGCCAAGCGGCGGGCGGGCCGCGGCCCACTCCGGATTCGATCCGAACTCAATTTCTCTCACTCCCAACACTATTGTGCGAGTGTCGCGCGGGCGGCGCGAGGAAAATGCGTGCGCGGATTTAGCGTCGACCCGTGTTCGAGAAGTTTTTCACGTGTGGTACAACACAACGAACGACTGTCCTTTTCTCGTTTTTATTTGCTTTAGTGCTCGAACTTTATTTTATTTTGTCCGAATAACGCTACGTGTCCTCGCTTACTTTTTTTCTTAAACGTACGAAAGAACAGGTTCGGAGTCGAAAGGTCACGAGCTCGTATTCCTTTATGTAGCCACCCCCCCCCCCCCTCACTCCGCGCGCAATTTCAGATATTGCTATACGTGTCCACGACGTTTTCTGCTGGCTTTCAACGAGAGAGACGGAAGTTATATTACGAAGTTAGAACTTTATGGAGGAACGAGCAACTTTTCTTTTTGTTTTCCTCGCGGTGCAGCGATAGCTTGCAAGTTGCATATGACAGGCCTAGATTTAACACCGTGACCTTAATAAAATGTGCCCGCGATCGTAATTCAGTGCGGCAAATGTTTTTTTTTTTTTTAAAGGTACGAGTGGCCCGTCCACACACACAAAAAAAATATTCCGATACAGAAAAAGGACAGACAACATGGGTGCTATACTGTTCTCGATCTGGCATTTATACTAAAAACGGTTCATTCGTGTCGACGATCTTGGAAAAGTCACTTCGACGGACTTGGTAACTGTCGTGTATATTGGCCTCATTTGCATATTTTCACACCTTTAATATCGTCCATCCACACGAAGAAGCGCGAACAGGCACTGCACCGCTTGACTACACTTGCCGTTACAATCGATATGCATGCGTATATCGGATCAGCAGCTAATCAGATATGGAAAAATTACGCCTAAAAAGGAATTAAGTTACATTACTAATCTCTTTACCAGAATTTCTAAAATGTAATTGAATTACATTAGAAATTACAGCGGTCCGAAGGTAATGAGACTGCATTACTATTACTTTTGAAACGTAATGCAATTGCTTAAACAAAAGTTATTCAAGCAACGTCATTCAAGGCTTCGAGTTCGACGCTACGCGGCCTTTCTGTGAAACAATGAAGGCACATGTCTTCTTCGGGGTTATATGATGGTCAGTGCGCTTGCGCATTCTGGCTGTAGAGTTTATATATGTAGGAAAGTGTTTCACAATAAAGATAGTTGCGAGTTGGCGCTTGTCCTGTGCTTTGTGTGTACTTATCTGTCCATAACCTAATTTGCGCTCTGCAGTCTACCGCTACAAAGGTTGTTTATTCGCCGTCGCTGTATATACCGTTTTCTCAGCGTTATAATGCGAAACTTCGCAGCACCACAAGCCTGCGTGATATGAAAGACACACGCGCACTCACGCGCATGCATAATGTAGAAGCAGGATGCGGTGTTAGAATTTAATGTATAGTGCATTAAAATGCCTGGACTAAAATGTCCATACCTTTGTATATGTGCTGAATATTCAGTGAACTTCAACAAGCATTAAGCCAACGCTCGTACTTATATATACAACGAGTTTTTTTCCGAATGACCGATCGGTGGTCAAGTCAGCTCTGTATAATAGCCGCTACTTTTTTTTTTCTTTTCGTCTTAATTCTCCACGTGTGTTCACCCTGCGTTGGGAAAATGAATTCAGAAGCGCCACTGCTCCAGTCCAGCGAATTTCAAAAACCGCCAACAGAGCTCACGCTTATAGCTATGCGCTCGCTCTCGCGTTTTAAATTCAGCTCACTGTATATATTGCGAAGCGTTCCTTGTTTTTTTTTTCTTTTTTTACACACACAGTCTCGCGAAACTTCACTAGATCTCGCAATTTCTCGTCAGGTCTCGCGATGTATTCGCCAGATCCTATCGCGAACGGGTCCTATAACTGCCATGCTTGTCCCTTGAAGACATACTGCACAAACTCCCCTGACTGCAATGCGAGGCGCAAAATTCAATGCAAGACCGAATGTACGCTCTGTCTCTCCGGTACACATGATGAGTGGGTGGGTGGGTGGGTGGGGGTGCGAGGGGTACATGCCTCACTCTCGGCGCCATCACCTTTCTCATGCAGTGCATATGCCTCAAAGACCCCCTAAACAACCTCTGAAAATACAAAGAAAGAACGCGTTTCTTTATCTTCTGGCGTTTCCAGTTTTTTCGGCACACTTCGTGACTCCAACCACGGCCACCTGGATCGGGGCGCCGCGCGCCCCGATCCAGGTGGCCGTGCTCCAACAGTCTGTTCACGTGACGCCACGAGGAAGTAAGCTCTCGATTGGTCCATCTATATACCAAGGATATCAGTTGTGAATTGTCTCCTACCCTGATTTGCCATGCAGTCCGTTCTGCCTAGCCTCGCGTAACTACCGTGCGCGATCGACTGATTTCGCCTTCGTTTTGTGCGTTTTCGACTGCTTCATCTTTAAAAGTGCACCAAGTTAGCACAGACACTGGACGAATAAAACACAGCGCACAAGACGTCTTGTGTCCTGTATTTTATTCGTCCGGTGTCCGTGTTAACTTGGCGCACTTTTGAAGATGAATGAACACCAACTAGCCCACTTTGTAAAGCTCTCCTCAATGTCATTTCGACTGCTCAAGCGGAGATAGCAGCGTGCCAGCCTAAAAGCGAGAAATCCGGATAGGCTCGACGCCTAGTGCGCTGACATTGCCCACGTGTTTCGTGAAGAAATAAGTGGCGAGGAGATGGCGCCTGTAGGAAGGGTTGTGACAGCGAGAAAGAAACCACACTCTCTCTCTCCTCTTTGAACTTGGAGTGCATTTAGGAAAAGCTTAACATTCATGCGCACACGAAGCGCGCAGTGAAGTGTTGCTTTCTACGACATGAAGAGCACGCGCTTTAGTGCTCCTATCCATCTGCCCCCCCCCCCCCCCTTTTTTTTAGTCTACACTGTGACGTCGTCGTCGTCGTAGTAGTAGTAGTAGTGGTGGTAGTAGTAGTAGTAGTAGGCGTCATGCCGGTCACGTGACCAGAGGGGGAAGTCATTGAAGAAATAAATACAACGAAATGATGACGATGACGCACGCAATCTCGCTAGCCAATCACACACATTCGCGCGCTTACAGCTTCACTGTCCGGCACTTTTCACAGCGTGGAACTGGCTCCAGAGCTCACCCCCCCCCCCCCCTATCTCTCTCTCTCTCTCTTTGCGCAGGACGCGACGATTTGTCTTCTTATATAAACTGTGTTTGATGGCGCATTGCCCGGCGGCCCGTTCCAGGAATATTGGGGGGCCATTTTTGCGGAGCAAACTAAGGAAAAGAAAGAAAGAACGAACGAAAGAAGCGGAAGGAGTGTATCGGCCGCTTTTCTTCCGATTCGGCGGCGGTGATGGGACGTTGGGCCCGGTAAATGCGCCGCTTCCGCCACACTCGTCCGCTTGGTGAAGGATGAGCCGCGGTCTTCGTCGTCGCTGGGCACGCCTTCGCCGTCGCCAGCCGAGACACCTATCCTATACTCGCTCGGCCAACTTCAGCGGCCTGCGATGGGAGATTAACGACTCGGGGGTTTCGGCGCCGGACGCCGCGGGTCCAACCTCAAAAAGGGTGCTGGTCGCGCTGCGGAGAAGGCGCCGATGAAAACGATGTCATCAAGAGAGGTTCCGGCCTCCGGTAATGGAGCCCGGGGGGAGGAGGGGGAAGGGTGCCGCGGTGTGCCGCGCTTTCGCGCGTATAACATGTACAGTGCTTGGCGATTGAAACGCGATAGTCGGCCCTGCATAACGGTTGGCACATTTTTTTTTTTTTTTTGCGCCGCCTTTGAGCTCTACCGAGCTAGCTCATTATGATACGAAAATAAAGCGAGAGCCTTGGTCCTGTGTTAAATGTAACTACGTGACATTTAATAAATGTCATTGGCGTAGCGGAACTAAGACGGAACGAGGAGCGACACAGAGATGCACACGCCAACAAAGCACCCGTGGAAATAGATTTAGTGGCATAAAAAAAAAATTGTTGCTGGGCTAGTTGGTTCAGAATCTTAAATACTGGGTAGCGCGGATTCAACACAGGACGAATTAATGTGACACAAGACAGAGGGATCCTGTGCATGAATGCTCTTTTTCTGTCCCGAGTCGAATGGCATTTGAGATTTAGTGGCATGTTGGAAATTCCATGGCAATAGGCAGTACAGGTGAAAAACGGTTGCCGCTCCAAAGGCTAAGCGGCAACCAGTGGCATTCAGTGGCAAATCGATCAATCAGTCAATTAATCAATGCAAAGAACGATATCAGAAATGCAACCATCATCGGTGATTGGTCTCTAAAGACTTCGACGCGTGGCGTGGAAATCTTTCGCGCGGACTCGTGCCGTAATATGCGCGGCTTAATTACGTCGAAGTTTCCGCAGAAGATACTGGGCCATACGTAAGCACTGGTTATAGGCGGCGAAAAGCGGCACATACGGAGGCACACACGTATACGGCGAAAGGCTCACCGATAACTTTGAGCGCTGGGTCTTTTTCTCTCGCGCGCCTCCTTCGCTTGGCGCACTCGCCAACGGCGCCCGGTTACCCTCTCCGCTCTTATATATACCGTGTTTTGTATTCTTTTCAGGCAGGCCAGGTGTGCCTGCCACCGGCGTCTCGGAAATGGAGCGCCGTCTGTGCCAGCCATTAGCGATGGCGGTGCTTTCACGTACGGGGCAACCAAGCACCGAGAGTCCGTGCAGTACGGGAGAATCAAAGGAGAGTGCCATACGACCGTGCGCATGCGCACTCTGAGGTCGGCCGGCCGGCCGGTACGAGAAGGAAGGGGCACGCAGCTCTGAGCGCTGCTGTCATTTGGCTGATGCCATTTCTGGGAAATGAAACATTGAGAGCAAGGCGTACATGGACTTTCTTACGCCAACGTCATAGGTAGAGGGCTTTCGTTGTGTATTGATTTTTTTTCCCCTGTGACCTTAGCGTGGCTAGCTCGCTAATGGCAAGATCGGCGTTTGATTGGTCTGTTGTGCGTGTGCGTCCACTAGCTGAGCACGGCTTAGGAGGAAAGATCGAAGTGCTATCTGCAAATTACAGAAATGCAACTGTTATCCAGACACTCACGTGAGATCAGATAGATAGATAGATAGATAGATAGATAGATAGATAGATAGATAGATAGATAGATAGATAGATAGATAGATAGATAGATAGATAGATAGATAGATAGATAGATAGATAGATAGATAGATAGATAGATAGATAGATAGATAGATAGATAGATAGATAGATAGATAGATAGATAGATAGATAGATAGATAGACAGACAGACCACCTGCTCCCTTTTGCACCCCCCAAGAGCAAAACAAAACGCATAAGTTCCCCGTCTCCCTATCCCCCTCCCCCTTAAGCTCACTTGTCGTACGCGCCCCCCTCCCCCTCCGAGTAGAAAAATCCTGCCCTTCTGATGAATTTCGAGCGCAGCAAATGCCTTAAAGTTCGTGTAGGACACTGCTCTGGTTCGGAGAGAGCCTACTGAGCGAGAGATGCACTTATACAAAACGGCATTGCAGCTATACCCTATCTGTTCTTTCGTGCTTCGAAACGGAGTCCCAGAAGTAAGTTATCAACTTGGGTTTGTTTATTTTTCGTTATGAACGCGAAACGTCGCGCGTAAAATGCAGGCGACAAAAAGAAAAAGAAAGAAAGGAGCACGGTGGCACGCACGCACGGTGAGCAGTTCCAAAAGTCGAAGGAAGGTCGCTCCCGCAATGACGATGCCGAAGCTTATAGCGAACGTATAGTTGGCCGACGCGTTGTAATAGGTAATGACACAAACGTAATTTTCGCCAACTTCGTGAGTTATTACAGTCTTACAGTATATACGAGCCGTCATTTTCAATTACGAAGTCCACGAAGTTTCTTCAGCGTAGCGACCTAATTCCTCAATATCATTAGAGGCAAGCCCGAGAGTTTTCGAAGGCAGCTCTCGCACGTATTAGCGCAAAGCTCATTACGTTGGAGCGCACCAGTCGAGTCTTTCGTGTTCTGTTTAAGCGTTGCCTGCCGTACATTTAGCGGCTGGGGTGTTGCGCTGTCAAGCTCGAGGTCGCGGGTTCGATTCCCTGTAACGGAGGCCACATTTTGATGGCGGTTAAGTGCGAAAACACCCGTGGACTTGGATTTAGGTGCACATAGCAACATCCACGCCGTTAAGTTAACGAGGCGTGCCTCATTATCATATCGCGGCTTCGGCACATCAAATACCTTATACATTTTTTTTACGGGTCATAAAAAGACGCTGAAGTGAACGGGAACGTATAAGTCAATGTTCTTCGCAGAACCTGCTATATGTTCTTTAAGCTATTCATACACTTAAATGAAGCAAGGTAAGAAACCGGGCCTGTTTCTGAAGATATATAATACTTATATATATCAAAGTAGCGAGAGTACGCTGCATGAAAAGAATAACATATACTAATACACGTTCAAAGCATGCAAATCACGCGCTGTTTACAACAACACCGCGCATGCGGCCTCATTACATATCGAGCGTTTCACTAACAACTTACGCGCTTGTACTGCGCAGGCGCAGCGCTGTCAGCTAAGGAAGGTCAATGACAAACGAACTACCGCACCAGGCGATTCACGGTCTCAACAAAACACGCATCGCACCATCAAGGTAGACGGAGGTATCATCATTTAGAGCTCGCCTCAGCTCAGGTCGAGGTCAAACCACGTGTGTTAGCAGCAGTGGGGGGGGGGGGGGGGGGGGGGGGGGGGGGACCGTACTATACGGGATCGAAACCACAACACAAGTGCGTGCACGGGGCGTCTCACGACAATGTCGGGGCGCGGCAGGCGCGTGCTATAAGGGTGGTAGTGGTGATTGGGAGGGGAATCAACGACGTTTTGCTCTTGAACGACGTATACAGCCGGTATGATCGCTCTGATGGCAGTCAGACACGAACACGCTGCACGCGGACCACTGCGGCCGCTTAGCCGATCGAAGAGGCCAGTAATTACGTCCAAGCTCAATGGCTATGCGGGGTCAAGTGACATCGGGTTACGCGGTCGAATGTCGATCCGTTGGGGTACGTTCTTTCATTGTCAGTTTATGCAAATTCTCTGACGTGGCTGTTGATGCGGCAGTAGCCCGTATTCGCGTACGGAAGAAAAGGAGCTAGCTCTTAGAATCTCCGTTAAGACGATTGATTAAACACACATACACGCGCGCACCTTAGCAGAAACACACGAATAAACTATATATTAGCACTACCTTAACCACCACCTTAACGCTTAACGCTAACAGACTACCTAAACAATTGGGAGGAAGTAAATGAGTAAATGATAATTGTTGTTTATAACTTACTTTATGACATTTAATCAGCCTGAAGTTTAACATTTACCTCCTTTCGACTACGCTCCCCTAAACATTTCTTTTTAATTTGGCTTTCTGCGAAATGCACTTCGAGAAATGTCCCCTATTTATTAATTTTTTAAATTGGTTTAATCCCGCTGTATCTCAGGGCAATACGGTCTACCCCTGCGTTATTTTAAAAAGGCTTTCCTCTATGGGGACAAACACAGCCTGCACGCAGGGCCATGACACACACACACACACACACACACACACACACACACACACACACACACACACACACACACACACACACACACACACACACACACACACACACACACACACACACACACGCACACACGCACGCACATACAAACACGCACACGCACACACACGAGCGCGCGCACGCACTGCTAGAGGCAAACAAAAGCGTACTAATGACTTCAATCACAAGAGGAAACAACGTTCTTTCGGTAACATGAGTTCAAAAAGAAACGCTCTTGAGAACACAGTCACCCACGCAACTGTACAATTACAAGCGCTTCATGCGTTTGCACGAACTGATACTATCAACTATCAATTTGTGCAAACACTCGTTTTCTTTGGCGTTTCTATTCGAACACACGAAGTACGTGTTTGCATACGAATTTCGTTAAGGTGCAACGGTAACGAGTCTCTTATGTGCACAGGTGAATAAGTAACAAGTTGCATTGTCAAGCAATTGGGTTTTCATTGTAGAAACATTATAGCTATTATATAGACGCGAGTTTACCTAATTACGTGCTTTGCAAAAACCACCTCTCGTGCGCCACTTTTTTTCTTCATGGTTTATCGATTTGTAGTCCATATAGTAGTGGAGGATGAAAGCGGCATGCTGTCTTCGTTAACGCGTGTGCGTGTATGTATGTATGTATGTATGTATGTATGTATGTATGTATGTATGTATGTATGTATGTATGTATGTATGTATGTATGTATGTATGTATGTATGTATGTATGTATGTATGTATGTATGTATGTATGTATGTATGTATGTTATGGACCTTGCGGGCTGTTTTTGTTTCGTGCGACGGCGGTACATGATTCGTTATGCACGCGTCGAACACATTAGGGACCGAGGGAAGAAGTAAAAAAAAAAACACTCGTAGATCGATTTGTTTTTTTTTTTTTGTTTTTTTCGGGTGACGCCAAATCGACAGTGGCGGCGCGTTGCGAACGAACGGCGCGCTCGCTGCGAGATTCGAAAAGATCACGCGATTCGAAACGAATGCGGGGCGCTGCAGGAATCAATCGGAATGCATTAAAAGTTCGGCGTCGCAGCAAGCGGCTTATCAGATGACCGTGTACTCTATATACCGCAGGGCGCCCGGGAAGGTCAAGGCTTCTCCTGCGATGACCAATGAGTTGACCGGACAATAAAAATGGGGACGCTCGCATTACCGAGGGCTCTTATCGCTATCTACCAGGCACGCGGAGGTGCATTAGAGAAGCCTTTCTTATCGATTTCCTAGTAGGCACAGGATGGGGCATGATCTACGTCAATTTAGTTCCCACGTATGTGAACTAGTTACAGCTGGTAGAGCGTGAATTTATTGATTGACTAATCGTTAGATTGGCTGATTCTGTCCATATTGTGCAGGAACTTTGAGCTGCGGACTCTGCGGGGTTTCTGGGGTACAAAAGGCTTTATACATAACCAGCATAGAAACAGCTTTCCGGCATTCGTCGAACGTGGTTTTACTTTAAAAAAAAAAAAGTTAGGAGCACAAGTACGCAAGTACGCAGCAGCTATCGAAAAGCTTTGCGGACAGCATAAAAAAGTCATTACTGAGGGGAGGAAAGACTCGAACGCAAAGTCGAACTAAATCGCAACAGAATCGGAAATGCACGATGATGGAACCTTAAAAAAAAGTCGTATGTTATGTGTAGTACGGCACAACGGACTTTTCTTTCGACTATCTGGATTTTATATTATCCGTCGCGCCGGCTGAGCGATTCATGTGTGAGATGCGCGGAGGCTCCATTCGCCGACGGCGCTGGAAATAGAACACCAGATGTTGAAAACGAACAGTTCTTTTTTTGTTCCAATGTTCTGCCTCTGCACAACTGTAGGCCATCTTTTTTCTTCTATACTTGTTTAATCGACCTTGATACGTATGTCGTCTGCTGTGCGTCTGTTCCTAAGCCTTCTTCGTGTGTCGTCGTCTGCTTTCTCGATCAGGAGCATTCAAGTTACGTAAACAAACGCAATCTTGTTGTACCATTCGCAGCCGCCAGGATCGTTCATTCGTCATGTGTATACGACGACAGCAGCGTATCATAACTGATAATATAATCTGTTTGATCGCTTCTATCATATCACCGCCACCGAATCGCTGCTCCCTCCCTCTTTAACCCTTTCAGACGCCACCTATGGAAAAACTTGTGTAAATGCTTCAATTCGATACAACGTTATTTCAAGGCACTCAGTATTCTATTGCAACAAAAAATAATGTCATAATATGTTAATTTATGAGTTCTTTTAGTAACTAATCTTTAATTGAGTTGTAATTAAATATCTATTTATCCAGAAGTCATTCACGCTCTGTTTTGGCGTAAATAGAATGAAATCTCAGGCTACAAATATAGTGCAAATTCGTTTTTGGCCATGCCCATTTTTAACAAAGAAAAATTATACTTTTCACATGGCTCCCAGCAAGCGGCACGTCTAACGACTCTTCGAACGTGGTAGTGCCTTCAGCAATATCATCATGTGCAACAGCACACTGCAAAATAAAGTTAAATGAAGACAAATTTATTATGCAGGAGCTTCAATTCATCCAAAGCTCAATATATCTCGCTCTTTCTTAGCCCCTAGTTGATACAAATAACAAAAAGAAGTGGTGTACACAATTGTGTACATAGCGTCTAAAAGGATTAACCCTTTATGACGCTATACGTGTTCTCTCCGTCACGACTATGCTCGAATACGATCACATTTTATAATAATAATTATTGGACTTTAACGTCCCAAAACCCCGATATTATTATACGAGGGACGCCGTAGTGGAGGGGTCCGGAAATTTCGACCACCTGCAGGGGTCCTTTAAAGGGCCCCTCACCAGGTTTGACAATTTTGAGCTGACGAGCGCAATTTATACACTGGGCGTTCACGATCACGTCTGCCAAAATTTGCAACGCTACGCGCCGCAGAAATGGGTCAAATTTCAAGCTGAACGCTGCTTGCCCTTCTTCTCGCGGCCGCGCGCCCAGAGAATGAGGGGATGACGTACATGAGAGAATGGCCCTACGTAGATGTTAGTGCTGTGACGTCGGTCCTTTACGTAGACGACTGTGCTCTGACGTCGCCAAGAGTAGCACGTGACACTGCGATAAATATTCGACACAACGTGTAGTTTGTGTAATTTGTTGCTTAAATAGATGAATAAAACTTGAGAGTAATAATAAAACACACAAACGGAATGTGTGCGTTGTCTTTCTTATTTTTACTGCGAATCGCAGCGAGATTCGAGACTAATCTACCTCCGTTTCGCACGCGTTCGTGTTCTCGCGCTTTGCGCATCGTGCAGACGCTACCCCTTACAACGAAACTAATTTTCCACCGCGTTCCAGCGCTCATTAGGCTCATTTATTCTCCCGCGTCTAACTAGATGTTCATGCGGCACACCGCTAGTCTCGCGTCCGTACGACTGAGCTTTCGGGCTCAGTAATAGGTTGGAAGCCAAGTGATCGGCGAGGCCGCATTCGGCATAACTTGCAGAGACGAAGCGCAAAGAACGCCGCCACAACACCGCTCGCGTCTCGGGGGCTCGGGCTGGTTCGGGCACGTCATGCGCTCGTGACATTGTGTGCGCATGACGTGCTCATGCGTAGGCGTTTTGTGATCCTCCTGCTCGCGTGCCGAAGAGGGCAGGGAAGGGATTTGGCTTGTCAAGGCTACACGGGGCGAGCGGCAAGGATTTGCAGCTCGCCTCCTCGCATCATGGTTTCGCGCCGCTAGAAATTATTGTTTTTCTGGGCTTCTAACGGACCGATTAGAAAAATTCTTGTGGCATAATGCTCCTTATTGGGCTCGCAACAACTTACAATGTCTAACTAAAATTCGATATGTCACCTGGTGAGGGGCCCTTTAACGTGCACCTAAATCGAAGTATGCGGGCCTCAAGCATTTTTCGTCTCCATCGAAAATGCGGCCACAGCGGCCGGGATGCGATCCCACGACCTTCGGGTCAGCAGTCGAGGGCCACATTTTTCAACCGCATTCTTCTGCCGAGCATCTAAAGACTGGAATGACCTTCCCCACTGCCACCCTCAGACGCGATTACGAACGACTTTCTGCAAATTCGCACAATGTAATTCTGAGACACTAACAATTACATTCCGAGAAAGAAAATAATTTGTTGATCTGTGCGAATTGTAGTAATTAACCCTTATAAGCGTATCCCGACCACGGCGGTCGCATTTCAATGGAGGCGAAATGCTAGAGGCCCGTGTACTGTGCGATGTCAGTAGACGTTAAGGAACACATGATGACCATAATTTCCGGAGCCCCGCACTACGGCGTGCCCCATAATCATATCGTGTTTTCTGGCACGTAACACCCCAGATATTATTGTTAACCCTTTCCAGCGTGTAATTAAATATTTGATGTTATTGTTAACCCTTTTCAGCATGTAATTAAATATTTGATTATTCTGAAGTCAGTCACGCTCCATTTGTTCATGAAAAGAAGCAAATCGTAGGCTCGAAGTGCATGCGCAATTTGTTTTTGGTTGTGTTCATCTAGAGCAAAGAAAAATGATATTTCTGACGTTGGTCTTGGAACGCGGCACGTCGACCGAGCCGTCGAACATGGTAGTGGCTTCACTGAAGTGGCGGCTGCAGGCATAATTAGCACATCGAGGTTAAGTATAAAGTCACGGCAGGCACGTAGCCAGGATTTTTTTTCGGGGGGGGGGGGGGGGGCCCAAGGCCTAACTGTCCGAAAAAAAGTATTTCCATGGCAAAAATAAAACAAAAGTTTTCCGGGAGTATAGAAGGCCGGACGAATTTCGGGGGGGGCCCGGGCCCCCCGGGCCCCCCCCTTGCCTACGTGCCTGAGTCACGGTGATTATGCAGAAGGTTCAATTCATCCTACGAGTAATGCGTCTTGCTCTTTATTGGCCACTTATCCAAAGAACTGGCATAAACAAGTTGCGTACACATACGTGGACGTTGAGCCTCAAGGGGTTAAGTTGCTGCTTGTACAAGACAATTAGCAAGATCATCACAATTCTCGCAAACCTATCTCAATTTCAAAAATGTGTTACAATGTCTTTTTTTTTAAAGCTACCCTGTAATGATAAACTTTGCTCCCTGCCATTAAAAATTGTTATTTATTCACTTTTGCAATCTATACCCACGTATTGTTGGATTTTTTTTCATATTATACTGAGGCCTGCTGCCTCATAATCATATCGTGGTTTCGGAACGTTAATTAACCTAAGAATTCAATTCGTTTTTTACGCCTTCGGAGATAAGCCGAGCGCAAGGGGCGTCACGCCGTGAGATATGGGCCGTAATGCAGCAACAGACTGTGAACCTCAATTCCTGTGTTGCAAACTATGGCCTATTCCGGAACAATTAATATCGTTATCTCGGAAACTTATTACGTAGCACCTTCAACCTCCTCTCCCACCCTC